>NC_058519.1:186738489-187041520 GCF_904849725.1 Hordeum vulgare subsp. vulgare | reverse complement strand
GAAACGTTTGAAAAGTTCAAGCAATATCAGAGTGAAGTTGAAAATCATCGTAACAAGAAAATTAAGTTCGTACGATCTATTCGAGGAGGTGAATATCTGAGTTTTGAGTTTGGTGCTCACTTAAGACAATGTGGAATCGTTTCACAATTGACACCGCGTGGAATACCACAGCGTAATTGTGTGTCCGAACGTCGTAATCGCACTTTGTTAGGTATGGTGTGATCTATGATGTCTCTTACCGATTTGTCGTTATCGTTTTGGGGTTATGCATTAGAGTTAGCTGCATTCACCTTAAATAGGGCACCATAAATATCCGTTGAGACGACACCATATGAGCTATGGCATGGCAAGAGGCCAAAGTTGTCATTTCTTAAAGTTTGGGGATGCGATGCTTATGTCAAAAAGCTTTAGCCTGAAAAGGTGGAACCCAAAGCGTAAAAGTGCGTATTCTTAGGTTACCCAAAAGAGACAGTTGGGTACACCTTCTATCTCAGATCCGAGGGCAAATTGTTTGCTGCTAAGAACGGAGCTTTTCTTGAGAAGGAGTTTCTCTCGAAAGAATTGAGTGGGAGGAAGATAGAACTTGACGAGGTTGTGGAACCTCTCCTCCCTCTAGATGGTGGCGCAGGGCAGAGAGAAATCTCTATTGAGGCAACACCGGTTGAGGAGGAAGCTAATGATGATGATCATGAAGCTTCAGATCAAGTTACCATTGGACCTCGCAGGTCGACAAGATCACGTACTTGTCCTAAGTGGTACGAGAATTCTGTCTTATTTATAATGTTGCTGGACAACAATGAACGTGCGAATTACGAAGAAGCAATGGTGGGTCCGAATTCCAACAAATGGTTAGAGGCTATGAAGTCCGAGATAGAATCTATGTATGAAAACGAAGTATGAACTTTGGAATTATTACCTGAAGGTCGCAAGGCTCTTCATAACAAATGGATCTTTAAGAAGAAGACGGACGCGGACGGTAATGTGACCGTTTATAAAGCTCGACTTGTGGCAAAGGGTTTTTCACAAGTTCAAGGAGTTGACTACGATGAGACTTTCTCACTGGTAGCGATGCTTAAGTCCGTCTGAATCATGTTAGCAGTAGCATGAAATCTGGCAGATGGATGTCAAAATGGCGTTCCTTAATGGGTTTCTTAAGGAAGAGTTGTATATGATGCAACCCGAAGGTTTTGTCGATCTGAAGAATGCTAACAAAGTATGCAAGCTCCAGCTATCCATTTATGGACTAGTGCAAGCATCTCGGAGTTGGAATAAGCGCTTTGATGAGGTGATCAAAGCATTTGGGTTTATACAAGTTGTTGGAGAATCTTGTATTTACAAGAAAGTGAGTGGGAGCTCTGTAGCATTTCTAATATTATATGTTGATGACATATTACTGATTGGAAACAATGTGGTGTTTTTAGAGAGCGTAAAGGATTACTTGAAAAAATGTTTTTCAATGAAAGACCTAGGAGAAGCTGCTTACATATTAGGCATTATGATCTATAGGGATAGACCGAGGTGCCTAATAGGACTTTCACAAAGCACATACCTTGATTAAGTTTTGAAGAAGTTCAAAATGTAGCAGTCCAAGAAGGGGTTCTTGCCAGTGTTATGTTGACTAAGACTCAGTATCCAGTAACCGCGGAAGATAGAGAAAAGATGAGTACCATCCCCTATGCTTCATCGATAGGGTCTATCATGTATGCAATGTTGTGCACAAGACTGGACGTCAGCCAGTTGAAAGTAATCCAGGAGTAATCCAGGAGTGGATCACTGGACAGCGGTCAAGAATATTCCGAAGTACCTGAAAAGGACTAAGGAAATGTTTCTTGTTTATGGAGGTGATGAAGAGCTCGTCGTAAAGGGTTACGTCGATGCAATCTTTGACACTGATCTGGATGACTCTAAGTCTCAAACCGGATACGTATTTATTCTTAATGGGGGTGCAGTAAGCTGGTGCAGTTCCAAGCAAAGCGTCGTAGCAGATTCTACATGTGAAGCGGAGTACATGGCTGTCTCGGAGGCAGCTAACGAGGGTGTCTGGATGAAGCAGTTCATGATGGATCTTGGAGTTGTGCCGAGTGCACTAAAACCAATAACTCTGTTGTGTGATAACACTGGTGCCATTGCTCTAGCAAAGGAACCAAGGTTTCACAAGAAGACCAGACACACCAAACGACGCTTCAACCTCATCTGCGACTACGTCGAAGGAGAGGACGTAAATATTTGCAAAGTGCACATGGATCTGAATGTTTCAGATCCGTTGACTAAACCTCTTCCATGAGCGAAGCATGATCAACACCACAACTGTATGGGTGTTAGATTCATTCCAATGTAAATCGCATAGCGATGTGAGACTAGATTATTGACTCTAGTGCAAGTGGGAGACTGTTGGAAATATGCCCTAGAGGCAATGATAAAATAGTTATTATTATATTTCCTGTTTCAAGATAATCGTTTATTATCCATGCTATAATTGTATTGAATGAATGCATAGATACATGTGTGGATATATAGACGAAACAATGTCCCTAGTAAGCCTCTAGTTGACTAGCCAGTTGATCAAGGATAGTTAAGGTTTTTGACCATATGCAAGTGTTGTCACTTGATAACTGGATCACATCATTAAGAGAATGATTTGATGGACAAGACCCGAACCATGAACGTAGCATGTGATCATGTCATTTTGTTGCTATTGTTTTCTGCGTGTCAAGTACTCATTCCTATGACCATGAGATCATCTAACTCACTGACACCGGAGGAATACCTTGTGTGTATCAAATGTCACAACGTTACTAGGTGACTATAATGGTGCTCTATAGGTATCTCCGAAGGTGTCCGTGTGAGTTAGCATGGATCAAGACTGTGATTTGTCACTCCGTGTGACAGATAGGTATCTCGGGGCCCACTCGGTAATACAACATCACATATAAGCCTTGCAAGCAATGTGACTCAAGTGTTAGTCACAAGATCTTGTATTACGGAATGAATAAAGAGACTTGCCGGTAACGAGATTGAAATAGGTTTAGAGATACCGACGATCAAATCTCGGGCAAGTAACATACCGAAGGATAAAGGGAATGTTATACGGGATTATATGAATCCTTGGCATAGAGGTTCAATCGATAAGATCTTCTTAGAATATGTAGGATCCAATATGGACATCCAGGTCCCGCTATTGGATATTGGCCGGGGAGTGTCTCAGGTCATGTCTGCATAGTTCTCGAATCCGCAAGGTCTGCACACTCAAGGTTTGGTGACGTTTCGGCATAGTTGAGTTATATGTGTTGGTGACGGAAGGTTGTTCAGAGTCCCGCATGAGATCACAGATGTCACGAGGGTTTCCGGAATGGTCCGGAAATGAAGATGGATATATAGGATGGTTTCATTTGGTCTCCGAAAAGATTTCGGGCATTACCGGCAGTGTACCGGGAGTGAAGAATGGGTTCCGGGGTTTCGCCGGGAGTGGCCCACCCACCCGGGAGTGAGCCTAAGAGCCCAAGGGTGGCGCATCAGCCTTAGTGGGCTGGTGAGGCCAGCCCAAGTAGGCTATGGCGCTAGGTAAAAGAAAACCAAAGAAAAGAAAAAAAGAGGGAAGTGGGAATGAAGAGGAGGACTCCTTGATATGTCTCCAACGTATCTATAATTTTTGATGGTTCCATGCTATTATATTTTCAAACTTTGGATGTTTTGTATGCCTTTTATATCTTTTTTGAGACTAACTTATTAACTTAGTGCCAAGTGCCAGTTCCCGTTTTTTCCGTGTTTTTGACCCTTTTCAGAGGAGAATATTAAACGGAGTCCAAACGGAATAAAACTTTCGAAAAGATTTTTTCCAGAACAGAAGATACGCAGGGGGCGTGAGAACCAAGGTAGAGGCCACCAGGGGAAGCCACAAGCCCCCTAGGCGCGGCCAGGGGGGCCGCGCCTAGCAGGCTTGTGGCCCCCGTGTGGCTCGTCTGCCCTACATCTTCTGCCTATAAATCCCCGAAAAATCCAAAACCACGGGAGAGATCCACGAAAATACTTTTCCGCCGCCGCAAGCTTTTGTCTCCGCAAGTTCCCATCTGGGACACGTTCTGGTGCCCTGCCAGAGGGGGGATTCGGATACAGAGGGCTTCTTCATCAACACCATTGCCTCTCCGATGATGCGTGAGTAGTTCACCATAGACCTTCGAGTCCATAGCTAGTAACTAGATGGCTTCTTCTCTGTCTTGGATCTTCAATACAAAGTTCTCCATGATCTTCATGGAGATCTATCCAATGTAATCTTATTTTGCGGTGTGTTTGTCGAGATCCAATGAATTGCGGATTTATGATCAGATTATCTATGAATCTTATTTGAGTTGTTCTGATCTCTTATATGCATGATTTCATATCCTTGTAATTCTCTTTGAGTTGTGGGTTTTGTTTGGCCAACTTGATCTATGATTCTTTCAATGGGAGAAGTGCTTGGTTTTGGGTTCATACCGTGCGGTGACTTCACCCAGTGACAGAAGGGGTAGCAAGGCACACATCGTGTTGTTGCCATCAAGGGTAAAAAGATGGGGTTTATATCTATTGCATGAATTTATCCTTCTACAGCATGTCATCTTGCTTAAGGCGTTACTCTGTTCGTCATGAACTCAATACACTAGATACATGCTGGATAGCGGTCGATGTGTGGAGTAATAGTAGTAGATGCAGACAGTATCGGTCTACTTGTCTCGGACGTGATGCCTATATGTATGATCATTGCCTTAGATATCATCATGACTTTGCGCGGTTCTATCAATTGCTCGACAGTAATTCGTTCATCCACCCTAATATTTGCTATTTTGAGAGAAGCCTCTAGTGAACACTATGGCCCTCGGGTCTACTTCACATTATATTTTCAGCCTTACACTTTTACTTTGTTGCACTTTCCACCTTCAGATCTCACCTTGCAATCAATCGTGAAGGGATTGACAACCCCTTTGTAGCGTTGGGGTGCAAGTTTGCTATTTTTGTGCAGGTACTTTGGAAACTTGGCTTGATACTCCTACTGAATTGATAACTTGGTTCTCAAAACTGAGGGAAATACTTACTGCTACTGTGCTGCATCACCCTTTCCTCTTCAAGGGAAAAACCAACGCAAGCTCAAGAGGTAGCAAGAAGAATTTCTGGTGCCGTTGCCGGGGAGGATCAAGTCAATAGTAGTCTCGTGTCAACGTGCCAATTTCTGGCGCCGTTGCCGGGTAGGATCAAGTCAAGAGTAGTCTCCCGTCAACATGTCAATTTCTGCCACCGGGGATTATTCTAAGTGAAGCTTATCCAAGTAAGTGTCGCAAACTCATCTCATGCATTTACTTTTTTGCCTCTCATTTTCCTCTCCCCCACTTCTGAAATACAAAAATTTACAAAAATATTTGCCTTTTTCGTTCGTCCTTTTCTTTCGCTTGCTTTCTGTTCGCTTGTGTGCTTGTCTGCTTGCTGAAGTCACCATGACTGAAAACACCAAACTTTGTGACTTCTGAATACTAATAATAATGATTTTATTATTACACCGATTGCTCCCACCACTAGTGCAGAATCATACGAAATCAATGCAGCTTTACTGAATCTTGTTATGAAAGTGCAATTCTCCGGCCTTCCTAGTGAAGATGCCGCATCCCATCTTAATACCTTCATTGAGCTTTGCGATATACAAAAGAAGAAAGATGTGGATAATGATGTGATTAAATTGAAGCTATTTCCGTTCTCGTTGCGACATCGAGCAAAAACTAGGTTTTCATCTTTGCCCAAAATTAGTATTGATTCTTGGAACAAGTGCAAAGATGCTTATATATCCAAGTATTTTCCGCCGACTAAGATTACCTCTCTCCGTAATGATATCATGAATTTTAAGCAACTTGATCATGAACATGCTGCACAATCTTGCGAGAGAATGAAATTGATGATTAGAAATTGTCCCGCTCATGGTTTGAGTCTTTGGATGATTATACAAATCTTCTACGTTGGTTTGAATTTCGCTTCTAGAAATATCTTGGACTCTACCTCCGGTGGAACGTTCATGGGAATCACATTAGGAGAAGCCACAAAACTCCTAGACAATATCATGACAAACTATTCTCAGTGGCACACTGAAAGGTCACCTACTAGTAAAAAGGTACACGCTATAGAAGAAATTAACTCGTTGAGTGCTAAGATGGATGAGTTAATGAAATTTTTTGCTAGTAAAGGTGCTCCTTTAGATCCGAATGATATGCCCTTGTTTTCCTTGATTGAGAGTAGCAATGAGAGCTTGGACGTTAATTTTGTTGGTAGGGATAATTTTGGCAACAACAATGCTTTTAGAGGAAACTATATTCCTAGGCCTTTTCCTAGTAATCCCTCTAATAACTTTGGCAACTCCTACAACAATGCTCATGGAAATTACAATAAATTACCCTCTAATCTAGAGAGTAATATCAAAGAGTTTATCAACTCGCAAAATATTTTCAATGCGTCCACAGAAGAAAAACTATTCAAAATTGATGATTTGGCTAGGAGCGTTGATAGAATGTCTATTGATATTGATGCTTTGAAAGTTAGATGTGCTCCTCCCAAGATCAATATGGATGAAACTTTGAAAGATATGCGTGTTTCCATGAATGAGAGTAAAGAAAGAACTGCCCAAATTCGTGCTAGACATGAATGGCTTAAAAAGGCGTGTTCTCGTGATGAGAATTACAAAGATCTTAAAGCGCTTGATGAGACTCCCATTGAATCCTTGTTTTCTAGTGTCAAACCTAATGATGATGGGGCTGGATATGAATCTACCTTGGTTGAAAAACGCCCCAATGATTTGGAGTCTATCTATCTTGATGCTATAAGCATTGAAAGTGGAGTAGAGGATATCAAAACTTTGAGTAGTAATGAAACTACTACTTTGGATTTCAAGGAATTCAATTATGATAGTTGCTCTTTGATTTAATGTATTTCATTGATGCAATCCATGCTAAACTCTCCACACGCTTATAGCCAAAACAAGGCCTTTACCGATCATATCGTCGATGCTATGATAAAATCTCTTGAAGAGAAACTTGAGTTGGAAGTTTCTATTCCTAGAAAGCTTCATGATGAGTGGGAACCTACTATCAAAATCAAGATCAAAAACTATGAATGCAATGCTTTGTGTGATTTGGGTGCTAGTGTGTCCACGATTCCAAAGTCTTTATGTGATGTTCTAGTGCTCTCTTAATTTGCATCTTGCGGATTCTACTGTCAAGAAACCCATGGTAAGGATCAATGATGTTCTTACTAATGCAAATAGGAACTATGTACCCGTGGATTTCATTGTGCTTGATATTGATTGCAATCCGACATGTCCTATCATTCTTGGTAGACCTTTCCTAAGGACTATTGGTGCTATCATCATTATGAAGGAAGGGAATATTAGATTTCAATTTCCTTTTGGGAAGGGCATGGAGCATTTTCCTAGAAAGAAAATAAGAGTTCCTTATGAATCCATGATGAGGGCTACTTATGGTTTGAGCACCAAAGACGACGATACGTGATTCTATCACCTTATGCCTAGCTAAGGGCGTTAAATAGTAGCGCTTGTTGGGAGGCAACCCAATGAATTTATCTTTGATTTTTGCTTTCTTTTTTGTTGCGTCCACACCATCATAATTCTGTTATGATTGTGTCTTTTGTGTTTCTTTTTGTGTTTGAGCCAAGTAAAACCTTTATGACTAGTTTGGTGATGGTTGTTTGATCCTGCTGGAAAAAGACCGAAACTTTTCTCTCACGAAATTATTTGTCATTTCTATCCAGAAAGAGATTTTGAGTTGATTCTTTTTTCTGCTGGTTTATATGCCATTTTCCCAAACTGTCATAATGTTTCAGAATTTTTGAGATACCAGAAGTATACGAAGTATACAGATTGGTACATACTGCTCTGTTTTTGACAGATTCTGTTTTTGTTGTGTTGGTTGCTTATTTTGATGAAACTATGGATAATATCGGGGGTAGTAGCCATGGAAAAGTGAGAATACAGTAATCTAACACCAATATAAATAGAAATCAAGTTTTCTCCAGTACCTCAAGAGGTGGTAGTTTGTTTTCTTGTGCTAATGATATCACAAGTTTCTGTTTAAGTTTTGTGTTGTGAAGTTTTCAAGTTTTGGGTGATGTTCTCATGGACAAAGGGATAAAGAGTGGAAATAGCTCAAGCTTGGGGATGCCCAAGGCATCCCAAGCCAAATTCAAGGACACCAAAAAGCCTAAGCTTGGGGATGCCCCACGAAGGCACGCCCTCTTTCGTCTGCAATCCATCGGTAACATTACTCGGAGCTATATTTTTATTCACCACATGATATGTGTTTTGCTTGGAGCGTCTTGTATCGTAGGAGTCTTTTATTTTTGTTGTGTCACAATCATGCTTGCTGCACACCTTTTGAGAGAGACATGCACTCATCGTGAATTTGCTAGAATACTCTTTGAGCTTCGCTTATATCTTTTGAGTTAGGCAATTTAGCTCACATGTGCTTCGCATAGATCTTTTAGAGCAAGGCGGTGTCATATTTTGGAGAAATAAGAACTCTCGATCTTCAATTATATCTTTTTGAGAGTGATCTCTCGGAGTAACTTGGTAGTTGGCTTGTGCTATGAAAGTAGTCCCAAAGGTGATAGGCACCCAAAGAGGATACAATGAAACTTCCATCTTCTTGTGCATTGATTAGAAAGAGAAGTTTGATTCCTCTCAATTAGTTTTGAGACATGGATTTGGTGATATTAAGAGTTATGTTAGTAGGGTGATGTGGATCTAGAAATACTTGTGTTGAAGTTAGTGATTCCCGTAACATGCACGTATGGTGAACCGCTATGTTAGGAAGTCGGAGCATAATTGATCTATTGATTGTCATCCTTTGTGTTGCGGTCAGGATCGCGTGATGGTTAACACCTACCAACCCTTCCCCTAGGAGTATGCGTTTAACACTTTGTTTCGATTACTAATAAAAACTTTCGCAATAAGTATGTGAGTTCTTTATGACTAATGTGAGTCCATGGTACAGATGCACTTTCACTTTCCACCATTACTAGCCTCTCTAGTGCCGCGCAATTTTCGCCGGTGCACAAACCCACCATATGCCTTCCTCAAAACAGCCACCATACCTTCCTACTATGTCATTTTCATAGCCATTCCGAGATATATTGTCATGCAACTCCCACCGTTCCGTCTCACGACTTGTGCCGTCACTCTCATATTGCCATTGCATGATCGTAAGATAGCTAGCGAGTCATACGCCAAGCTAGATCCTTGCACATCCCGGTACACTGCCAGAGGCTTTTCCTATAGAGTCATCATTGTTCTAAGCTTTGAGCTGTGAGTAAATAAAAGTGTGATCATCATCATTATTAGAGCATTGTCCCATGTGAGAGAAAAAAGGAGGCCAATGTTGCCCACAAAAAAATATATGGAAAGAGGCCAAAGAGCCCAAACAAAAAAAGAGAGAAAAAGAGAGAAGGGATAATGCTACTATCTTTTACACACTTGTGCTTCATAACAACACCATGTTCTTCATGATTGAGAGTCTATCGTTTTGTCACCACCATATGCTAGTGGGAATCTTCATTATATAACTTGGCTTGTATATTCCAATGATGGGATTCATCAAAATTGCCCTAGGTTTTCGTGAGCAAGCAAGTTGGATGCACACCCACTAGTTCTCCTTTTGAGCTTTCACATACTTATAGCTCTAAGTGCATACATTGCATTGTAATCCCTACTCTTTTACATTGATATCTATTAATGGGCATCTCCATAGCCCTTTGATACGCCGAGTCGATGTGACCATCTCCTCCTTTTTGTCTCACAACCTCCACCACACTTTATTCCACCTATAGTGCTATATCCATGGCTCACGCTCATGTATTGCATGAGAGTTGAAAAAGGTTTGAGAAAGTAAGAGTGCGAAAACAATTACTTGGCGAATACCGGGGTTGTGCATGATTTAAATTAGTTGTGTGGGGATGATGGAGCATAGCCACACTATATGATTTTGTAGGGATAACTTTCTTTGGCCTTGTTATTTTGAAAGTTCATGATTACCTAGCTAGTTTGCTTGAAGTATTATTGTTTTCATGTCAATAGAAAACTATTGTTTTGAATCTTATGGATCTGAACATTCATGTCACATGAAAGAAGTTACAAAGGACAAATATGCTAGGTAGCATTCCACATCAGAAATTCATTCTTTATCACTTCCATACTCGAGGACGAGCAGGAGTTAACATTGGGGATGCTTGATACGTCTCCAACGTATCTATAATTTTTTATGGTTCCATGCTATTATCTTGTCAAACTTTGGATGTTTTGTATGCCTTTTATATCTTTTTTGGGACTAACTTATTAACTCAGTGCCAAGTGCCAGTTCCTATTTTTTCCGTGTTTTTGACCCTTTTCAGAGGAGAATATTAAACGGAGTCCAAACAGAATAAAACTTCTGAAAAGATTTTTTTCGGAACAGAAGATACGCAAGGGCGTGAGAACCAAGGCAGAGGCTACCAGGGGAGGCCACAAGCCTGCTAGGTGCAGCCAGGGGGGGCCGCGCCTAGTAGGCTTGTGCCCCCCCTGTGGCTCGTCTGCCCTACTTCTTCCGCCTATAAATCCCCGAAAAATCCAAAACCACGAGAGAGATCCACGAAAATACTTTTCCGCCACCGCAAGCTTCTGTCTCCGCAAGATCCCATCTGGGGCACATTCTGGTGCCCTGCCGGAGGGGGGGATTCAGATAAGGAGGACTTCTTCATCAACACCATTGCCTCTCCGATGATGCGTGAGTAGTTCACCATAGACCTTCGGGTCCATAGCTAGTAGCTAGATGTCTTTTTCTCTCTCTTGGATCTTCAATACAAAGTTCTCCATGATCTTCATGCAGATCTATCTGATGTAATCTTCTTTTGCGGTGTGTTTGTCGAGATCCTATGAATTGTGGATTTATGATCAGATTATCTATGAATCTTATTTGAGTTTCTTCTGATCTCTTATATGCATGATTTCATATCCTTGTAATTCTCTTTGAGTTGTGGGTTTTGTTTGGCCAACTTGATCTATGATTCTTTCAATGGGAGAAGTGCTTGTTTTTGGGTTCATACCGTGCGGTGACCTCACCCAGTGACAGAAGGGGTAGCAAGGCACGCATCGTGTTGCTGCCATCAAGGGTAAAAAGATGGGGTTTATATCTATTGCATGAATTTATCCCTCTACATCAAGTAATCTTGCTTAAGGCGTTACTCTGTTCGTCATGAACTCAATACACTAGATGCATGCTGGATAGTGGTCGATGTGTGGAGTAATAGTAGTAGATGCAGACAGTATCAGTCTACTTTTCTCGGCTGTGATGCCTATATGTATGATCATTGCCTTAGATATCGTCATGACTTTGCGTGGTTCTATCAATTGCTCGATAGTAATTCGTTCACCCACCGTAATATTTGCTATTTTGAGAGAAGCCTCTAGTGAACACTATGGCCCTCGGGTCTACTTCACATCATATTTTCAGCCTTACACTTTTACTTTGTTGCACTTTACACCTTCAGATCTCACCTTGCAATCAATCATGAAGGGATTGGCAACCCCTTTGTAGCGTTGGGTGCAAGTTTGCTGTTTTTGCGTAGGTACTTTGGAAACTTGGCTTGATACTCCTACTGGATTGATACCTTGGTTCTCAATACTGAGGGAAATACTTACTGCTACTATGCTGCATCACCCTTTCCTCCTCAAGGGAAAAACCAACGCAAGCTCAAGAGGTAGCACTCCTCCTTCCCCAAACCGAATTGGAGTTGGAGTCCTCCTCTCCTCTCTCGGCCGGCGCCCTTGGGGCTCCGTTGAGTCCCAAGGCTAGCCCCTCCCTCCTCCTATATATACTTGAGGTTTTAGGGTTTTTGAGACACAACTTTTGCCACGTGCAACTCAAACCTCTATTTCGCAGTTCTTCCTCTAGATCAGTTTTCTGCGGAGCTCGGGCGGAGCCCTGCAGGAATTGATCATCAGCATCACCGGCGCGCCGTCACACTATCGGAGAACTTATCGACTTCCCCGTCTCTGTTGCTGGATCAAGAAGGCGGAGATCGTCATCAAGTTGTACGTGTGTTGAGCGCGGAGGTGCCGTCCGTTTGGCGCTAGATCGGAACGGATCGTGGGAAGACGGTGATTTGAATCACGAAGCTGTACCACTACATCAACTGTGTTTCTTAACGCTTCCCGCTTAGCGATCTACAAGGGTATGTGGATCCGATCTCCCTCTCGTAGATGAACATCACCATGATAGGTCTTCGTGTGAGTAGGAAATTTTTTGTTTCCCATGCAACGTTCCCCAATAGGCTTCCATGTGATGTATAGGTGCCCTCCTACGAAAAATCTATGCCGACCCATGGCGCGGTATTGGTCTATCTCAGATCTTAATGAGGTGTAGAACATTGGCCGGAGTGGCTCTTCACCCTGCTAGAATCTCTCAAGAAGACGACCCACAAGGTGGTGTTGATGATCATGTGGCACTCGTGCCATGTTCGTAGTGAGATCATACTTCAAAAATCTGCCCCGCCAACACAAGCTTCAAGTAGGTTCCTTCATGGATATATAAATTCTCTCATATGCCTACAACAACACCCGCTTAGGCCATTTCTAACTGATCGTCTATAACCGGTTAGAGAAGTAAAAATTGGTTTTAGTCCTCTAATTGGCACCTAGCCGATCCCCAATCGTCATTAGAGGAGGACAAATTAGCCTCAGTCACGCCTACCTTCCTATATTTACTCCTTGGCTCGGCGGCTGAGTATAATTCCCGTGCCCACCGTTGCCTTCCCTGCTCCACTCCCACGTCGCATCTGCGTCGGTGTATCCCCTCCCACTCTGCTGGCACCCGCCCGCCGTCGCGGTCATTGACCACTTGGATTTTTGCCTCCTTGTCCCGCCGCTGACAGATGACCAATGGATTTACGACTCCTGCCGTCACCGCCGAATTTGGTGTTTTCGGACATCGGCTATTATACCTTGCTCTCGACTAATTGGTCAGGAACCGGATCACACAACCCCGGCAATGCCTCGACGCCACATGCAGGTATCGGCTCCGCCTCTAGCCACTTGAATCTCTCCTATCGATGATTTGCCAACAAAGACACTTCCGACCATCGCTAGGCTCGACGCTGGACCAACGACTCATCCGCTCATCGTTGTTGGTCATAAAGTGCAACGATGCCCGCGACAGGTGGTGCGCCAAGTTTGTACCACACCGAAACATCCTGGGTGAGTGTTCTTCGAGTGCAAAAATGATTTGTTATATCTTATTTTGATTCGGTTGTTCACCGGATTTGGCACAATTACGGTAGCTCATTGCTTGCTCAAATTTGTGTGTAGGGTGGATGCAATTTTTGGTATTAAGAAGAAGAATACCTCAATCTATTGATAGCATGAAATTTTATTTTTTTGATAAAGGGATATATTAATATCGCAAAGATATCAATTACACCCGGCCTCTGTAACAACAAGATGTCCAAAGACATCAAGATACACAAAGAAAAAAAAGAAATAAGACCCTGCCACGGTGATCAATCACTAGCAACACCACCACTCTAACGCCACCGAAAACAACACCCGGATTACAAGAAAAATTCTCGAAGAGCAACACCTCCAAGAAGGAAACAATGCACAAGCTTTGTTGTTGCCCGATCGAAGATCTTGGATTTTTACCCGTAAGAGAATCTGAATTCACCCAAAAACAATTTCTTCAACAAGATCATTGCCAAGTACAACCAGTAAAGGTTAGACTTTGGGTTTTCACCCTTGGAATCGAGACTATGAGACTCGAGGAGCACCACCAAAATTGCAATCCTCCAGTGTTGTCGCTCTTGCTTACCGAGTCCGCTATTGCAAGTCACCAACCACGTAACATACAGTTTTCAATGCATCCAGTACACCCTTCTGCCAATGCTTCTGGACCTTCAATCGTAGCTGCCATGACTTTCTCTTCCTCTATAAAAGCCTTGGCAATCTTGACTTAGACATGTCTCATGACTCGGATATGAAAGCGAAGTTTCGTGCCGCGCCCTCTTGAAGCCCCGCTGGCTGGTAATGTGGGCGCGTGTCCGAAGTCTTTCCTATTTAGATATCCACGGACGCCAATCCGTATAGATCTCCGATGAAGAAGACCGGAAAAATCATGTGACCTCGGACTGCAGCCACATGAAATTTGATAGATGGTCATGCACTCATTGCTAGAATCGAGGTTAGAGATGAGACTATATGTGAAGCAACGTCTACTTCTTTAGAATGAAAGAAGAAAAAAAATGTGCAAGCTCAAGAAGACGCAGATAAAAATAAAGACATAAAGAGGCTGTTAATCCAACTATTGAGAGCATTTATGGAAGTTGGATATGTTTTGAAGTTTCTAACTATGGTTCTTATTTTTTTATCTTGCTCTCATAGCGAAGTATTGGTGAATTATATACTCATATGCATCAAATTGTCTTTGAATGTGTTTTGGTGGTTGAAAATGAAATGCAAATGAAAAAATATATTTCATTATATATAGGGGATCTAGATCCGTCCAAATCTCAGTGGAGTAAAAATACTCCACTAAAGTTTTTACTCTGCCGAGTATTTTGTTATTTATTTTTAAAGTATTGATTAGAAATGGTCTTAGTGATATGGACAAAGAAAAATGTGATTCAAACATCTTCTACTAGTGCTAGAGTTGCATGATACGTCCATTTTGCATCATGCTTTCATGTTGATATTTATCGCTTTATGGGCTGTTATTACACTTCACGGTACAATATTTATGCCTTCTCTCTTATTTTGCAAGGTTTACATGAAGAGGGAGAATGCCGGTAGCTGGAATTCTAGCCTCAAAAAGGAGCAAGTTTGAGCTACCTATTCTGCGCAACTCCAAAAGCTGTGAAAATCAACGAGGGCTTATTTTGGAATTTATAAAAATACTGGGCCGAAGAAGTACCAGAGGGGAGCTAGCAGGAGGGCACAAGCCTGCTAGGCGCGGCCTACCCCCTGGCCGCGCCTAGGGGGCTTGTGGGCTCCCTGCTGGCCCTCTGCCCCCCCTCTTTTTGCTATAAGCAGGGTTTCGTTCCAGAAAAAATGAGGAGGAGGCTTTCGGGAGGAATCATTGCCGCCACGAGGCGGAACTTGAGCATAACCAATCTAGAGCTCCGACAGGGTCATCCTGCCGGGGAAACTTCCCTCCTGGAGGGGGAAGTCGTCGCCATCATCATCACCAACACTCCTCTCATAGGAGGGGACTCGTCACCATCAACATCTTCATCAGCACCATCTCATCTCCAAACCCTAGTTCATCTCTTGTAACCAATCTCCGTCTCGCGACTCCGATTGGTACTTGTAAGGTTGCTAGTAGTGTTAATTACTCTTTGTAGTTGATGCTAGTTCGATTACTTCGTGGAAGATTATATGTTCAAATCATTGATGCTACTCATTACCTCTATGGTCATGAATATGATTATGCTTTGTGAGTAGTCACTTTTGTTCCTGAGGACATGGGATAAGTCATGCTATAAGTAATCATGTGAATTTGGTATTGTTCGATATTTTGATGTGTTGTATGTTGTTTTTCCTTTAGTGGCGTTATGTGAATGTCAACTACATAACACTTCACCATTATTTGGGCCTATAGGAAGGCATTGGGAAGTAGTAAGTGGATGATGGGTTGCTAGAGTGACAGAAGCTTAAACCCTAGTTTATGCGTTGCTTCGTATGGGGCTGATTTGGATCCACTAGTTTAATGCTATGGTTAGACTTTGTCTTAATTCTTCTTTCGTAGTTGAGGATGCTTGCGAGAGGGGTTAATCATAAGTGGGATGCTTGTCCAAGTAAGGGAAGTAACCAAGCGCCGATCCACCCAAATATCAAACTATCAAAGTAGCGAACGCAAATCATATGAACATGATGAAAACTAGCTTGACAGAAATTCCCATGTGTCCTCGGGAGCGCTTTACCTCCTATAAGAGTTTGTCCAGGCTTGTCCCTTTCTACAAAAGGGATTGGGCCATCTTTCTGCACCATTGTTACTATTGTTACTTGCTACTTGCTATGAATCATCTTATCACACAACTACTTGTTACCGATAATTTCAGTGCTTGCATAGATTACCTTGCTGAAAACCACTTGTCAGATCCTTCTGCTCCTCGTTGGGTTCGACACACTTACTTATCAAAAGGACTACCATAGATCCCCTATTTTTGTGGGTCATCAAGACACTTTTCTGGCGCCGTTGCCGGGGAGTGAAGCGCCTTTGGTAAGTGGAATTTGGTAAGGAAACATTTATATAGTGTGCTGAAATTTATTGCCAATTGTCACTATGGATATTAATACTTTGAGGAGCTTGTTCGAGGTATCTTCGCCTCGAACGGAAGCACAAGGAGTAGCTCCTCAACCTGTTGCACCTACTGAAAATATTAGCTATGAATTTCCTTCGGGTATGCTTGAGAAACTGCTGGCTAATCCT
Source organism: Hordeum vulgare subsp. vulgare (assembly GCF_904849725.1). Taxonomy (NCBI): domain Eukaryota; kingdom Viridiplantae; phylum Streptophyta; class Magnoliopsida; order Poales; family Poaceae; genus Hordeum; species Hordeum vulgare. The sequence continues at coordinate 187,025,045 of NC_058519.1, read as the reverse complement.
TTTACACGAGATGGAACATCACATCCCGACTTGCATCTAATCTATGTAGATGAAGTTTGTGGTTTATTTAAGCTTGCAGGTTTGCCCGAGGATGAGCTCAAGAAGAAGGTCTTTCCCTTATCTTTGAGTCATAAAGCATTAACATGGTATAGGCTATGTGATGATACTGGATCATGGAACTACAACCGGTTGAAATTGGAATTTCATCAAAAGTTTTATCCTATGCATCTAGTACATCGTGATCGGAATTATATTTCTAATTTTTGGCCTCGTGACAGAGGAAGCATCGCTCAAGCTTGGGGGAGGCTTAAATCAATGTTATATTCATACCCCAACCATGAGCTCTAGAGAGAAATTATCATTCAGAACTTCTATGCTCGACTTTCTCATGATGATCGCACCATGCTTGACACTTATTGTACCGGTTCTTTTATGAAGAGAGATATTCACTTCAAATGGAATTTATTGGAAAGAATTAAATGCAAATCTGAAGATTGGGAGTTTGATGAAGGTAAGGAGTCAGGTATGAATTTCAAGTTTGATTGCGTTAAATCCTTTGTCGAAACAAATACTTTTTGTGATTTTAGCGCTAAGTATGGACTTGACTCTGAGATAGTAGCTTCATTGTGTGAATCATTTGCTGCTCATATTGATCACCCTAAAGATAAGTGGTTTAAATATCATCCTCCCTTAGAAGTCAATGTAGTTAAACTCAATCCAGTTGAAGAGAAAGTCATTGCCTATAATGATCCTATTGTTCCTAGTGCTTACATTGAGAAACCACCTTTCCCTGTTAGGATAAAGGATCATTTTAAAGCTTCAACTATGATACGTAGAGGCTACATTAGAACACCAACACCCGCTGAGATAATTAGAGTTGAACCAAGAATTGCTATTATCAAAGATCTCCTGTCCGACAATGTTGATGGCCATGATATTCACTTCTGTGAAGATGCTGCTAGAATTGCTAAACCACATGTTAGAGACAAACATAGGCCTGTTTTTGGCACGCCTGTTGTTTCTGTTAAGATAGGAGATCATTGTTATCATGGTTTATGTGATGTGGGTGCTAGTGTTAGTGCAATACCTCGATCCTTATATGATGAAATCAAATACGAGATTGCACCTGTCGAGATAGAACCCATTCATGTCACTATTCAGCTTGCTAATAGAGATACTATCTGCCCTTTGGGAATTGTTAGAGATGTTGAAGTCTTGTGTGGTAAAACGAAGTACCCTGCTGATTTTCTCGTTCTTGCTACCACACAAGATAGATTTTGTCCCATCATATTTGGCAGACCCTTCCTCAATACTGTCAATGCTCATATTGACTGTGAGAAGCAAACTGTCACTGTTGGCTTTGAAGGCGTGTCACATGAGTTCAATTTCTCCAAGTTTGGTAGACAACCTCATGAAAGAGAGTTGCCTAGTAAGGATGAAACTATTGCCCTAGCTTCTATTGCCGTGCCTCCTACTGATCCTTTAGAGCAATATTTGCTTGAGCATGAAACTGATATGCATATGGATGAAAGGGATAGGATAGTTAGAGTTATCTTTGAACAACATCATATCCTTAAGAATAACTTGCCTGTTGATCTGCTTGGAGATCCACACCCACCAAAGGGTGATCCTGTGTTCGAGCTTAAATAGTTGCCTGATACTCTTAAGTATGCTTATCCCGATGAAAAAGAGATATATCATGTTATAATTAGTGCTAGCCTCTCAGAGCATGAAGAAAAGAAGTTACTAAAAACTCTGAGGAAGCACCGTGCTGCTATTGGATATACTCTTGATGATCTTAAGGGCATTAGTCCCACTCTATGCCAGCACAAGATTAAAACCGGTCCTGATTCCAAACCAGTTGTCGATCATCAACGGAGATTAAATCCTAAGATGAAGGAGGTAGTGAGAAAAGAAATACTAAAGCTCCTGGAAGCAGGTCCTATCTATCATGTTGCTCATAGTGATTGGGTAAGTCCGGTGCATCGCGTCCCTAAGAAGGGAGGTATAATCGTTGTCCCTAATGATAAGGATGAATTGATCCCACAGAGGATTATTACTGGCTATAGGATGGTGATTGATTTTAGGAAATTGAATAAAGCCACTAGGAAAGATCATTACCCTTTGCCTTTTATTGACCAAATGCTAGAAAGATTGTCTAAACACACACACTTCTGCTTTCTAGATGGTTATTCTAGTTTCTCCCAAATACCTGTTGCACAATCTGATCAGGAGAAAACCACTTTCACCTGCCCTTTCGGTACCTTTGCTTACGGACGTATGCCTTTTGGCTTATGTAATGCACCTGCCACCTTTCAAGGATGTATGATGGCTATATTCTCTGACTTTTGTGAAAAGATTGTTGAGGTTTTTATGGATGACTTCTCCGTTTACGGGTCTTCTTTGATGATTGCCTCAACAACCTTGATAGAGTCTTGTAGAGATGTAAAGATACCAATCTTGTCTTGAATTGGGAGAAGTGCCACTTTATGGTTGATGAAGGCGTCGTCTTAGGACATAAAATTTCTGAAAGAGGTACTGAAGTCGATAAGGCTAAGGTTGATGCAATCGAGAAAATGCCATGCGCCACAGATATCAATGGTATAAGAAGTTTCGTTGGTAATGCTGGTTTCTATAGAAGGTTCATTAAAGACTTCTCTAAGATTTCTAGGCCTCTTACCAATCTCTTGCAAAAGGATATTCCTTTTGTTTTTGACGATGATTGTGAGGAAGCCTTCGAAATACTTAAGAAGGCCTTGATAAGTGCGCCTATTGTTCGACCACCTGATTGGAACTTACCTTTTGAAATCATGTGTGATGCTAGTGATTATGATGTTGGCGTTGTTCTAGGACAAAGAGTTGATAAGAAGTTGAATGTTATTCACTATGCTAGTAAAACTCTAGACAGTGCCCAAAGAAACTATGTTACTACTGAAAAGGAATTTTTAGCATTTGTGTTTGCATGTGAAAAGTTCAGATCTTACATAGTTGATTCCAAAGTCACTATTCACACTGATCACGCTGCTATTAAGTACCTCATGGAGAAGAAAGATGCTAAACCTAGACTTATGAGATGGGTTCTCTTGCTACAAGAATTTGATTTGCATGTTGTCGATAGGAAGGGTGCTGAGAACCCAGTAGCAGATAACTTGTCTAGGCTGGAGAATGTTCTTGATGACCCACAACCTATTGATGATAGCTTTCCTGATGAGCAATTGAATGTCATCAATACTTCACGTAGTACACTGATAACCCACAAGTGTAGGGGATCGCAACAGTTTTTGAGGGTAGAGTATTCAACCCAAATTTATTGATTCGACACAAGGGGAAGCGAAAGAATATTGTCAAGTATTAGCAGCTGAGTTTGTCAATTTCAACCACACCTGAGAGATTAGTGCCTGCAAGCACAATATCAGTAGCAAAGTGGTATGATAGCAACGGTGCCAGAAAAAAATCTGTTGACGGCAGACTATTCCTAACTTGTTGTATCAATGGCGCCAGTAAATAGCACGTTGACGGGGGACTATTCTTCCCTGGCAACGGCTACAGAAAAGTCTTGCAACAAGTAACATCAAAGTAGCAAGTAACAACAATAGTGACATCAGTAGCAAGTAACAGCACTAGTGACAACAGTAGCAAGGAACAGCAGTAGTGACAGTAGGAGCAGAGTAACAGCAGTAGCAACATAGTAGCAACAAAGTAACGTAGCAAGAAACAGTAGTAAAAGACTCGTAGGCAGTGAATCGGTAATGTATGAGTATGCCGGACGTGATTCATCATGTAACAGCTATAACACGGAGAGATATGTAACTAGCTCCCGTTCGTCAATCTAATGTATGCATGTATTCCGTATGTAGTCATACGTGCTTAGGGAAAAGAACTTGCATGACATCTATTGTCCATCCCTCCCGTGGCAGCGGGGTCCTAATGGAAACCACGGGATATTAAGGTTCTCCTTTTAATAAAGAACCGGACCAACGCATTAACACTTGGTGAATACATGAACTCCTCATACTATGGTCATCTCCGGGAGTGGTTCCGGCTATTGTCACTCCGGGGTTGCCGGGTCATAACACATAGTAGGTGACTACAACTTGCAAGATAGGATCTAAAACACACATATATTGGCGACAATATAATAGGTTCAGATCTGAAATCATGGCACTCGGGCCCTAGTGACAAGCATTAAGCATGGCAAAGTAGTAGCAACATCAATCTCAGAACATAGTGGATACTAGGGATCAATCCCCGTCAAAACTAACACGATTACATGATAGATCTCATCCAACTCATCACCGTCTAGCAAGCCTACGATGAGATTACTCACGAACGGTGAAGAGCATCATGGAATTGGCGATGGAGGAAGGTTGATGATGACGATGGCGACGATTTTCCCCCTCCGGAGCTCAGAACGGACTCCAGATCTGCCCTCCAGATGAAGAACAGGAGGTGGTGGCCCCTCCGTATTGTAAAACGCGATGAATCCTTCTCCCTAATTTTTTTCCGGGCGAGACGAAATAAATAGAGCTGAGTTTGTTGACGGTGGTGCCACGTGGGCCCCACAAGCCCTCACGGCGCGGCCAGGGGGGGTGGTCGCGGCCCCTGGGCTTGTGGCCCACTGGCACACCTCCTCCGGTGGAACTTTGCACACGTATTTTTCAGATATTCCATAAAAAATCTTCATAAATTTTCGGACATTCCGAGAACTTTTATTTCTGCACAAAAACAACACCATGGCAATTCTGCTGAAAACAACGTCAGTCCGGGTTAGTTCCATTCAAATCATGCAAATTAGAGTCCAAAACAAGGGCAAAAGAGTTCAGAAAAGTAGATACGACGGAGACGTATCAACTCCCCCAAGCTTAAAGCCTTGCTTGTCCCCAAGAAATTCAGTTGACAAACTGAAAGAGACAAAAGAAAAACTTTGACGAACTCTGTTTGATCTTGTTCTTGCAACTATGTCTAACTCATAACCAGAATTTCAGCAAGATCACAAGCAAACCACATAAGCAAATGACATCTTGGTCTCACGGTAAACTCATATAAATGGCATAATCAACTAGCGAGCAAATAATAATAAGCCTCAAATGTCAACACTTCAATCAAAACAACATGAAGCAGTACGAATAGATGGTATCTCGCTAGCTCTTTCTGAGACCGCAAAACATAAATGCAAAGCACCTTCAAAGACCAAGGGCTAACTAAACATTGTAATTCATGGCAAAGAAGATCCAGTTACAGTCATACTCAACATAGTAAAAAGCAAAGCATAAAAATGATAGAGGTGCTCTCTAATTGATGCTTTTGTAAGAGGAGGATGACTCAACAGGAACATAAATAGACATGCCCTTCGCAGAGGGAAGCATTGATTTGCAGAGGTGCCAGAGCTCAAGCTTTGAAAACAGAGATAATAATTTTGGTTGGCTTGCTTTCATTGTCAATGCAATGAGTAAGAGTTCTCAACATCTTCCACACTACACATGCTATAGGCGGTTCCCAAACAGAAAAGTAAAGTTTTGACTCCCCCACCACCAATCAATCACACACCACGGCTAGTCGAATCCTTGGGTACCGTCCATACCAACATCAATCCTGGGGGAGTTTTGTTTGCAATTATCTTTTTGATTTGAGCATGGAACTGGGAATTCCAATTACCGGCCCCTTTCTCATGAATGATAGTGAATAAACACATATCGAGGATAACATGCCTAGCATGGAAGATACCAATAGCCCCCTATCACCACATGAGCGGTTCGGGCATGCAAAATAGATTATTTCTTGAAGGTTTAGAGAGTGGCACATGCAAATTTACTTGGAACGACAGGTAGATACCGCACATAGGTAGGTATGGTGGACTCATATGGCACAACTTTGGGTTTATGGAAGTGGATTCACAAGCAGTATTCCCGCTTAGTACAAGTGAAGGCTAGCAAAAGACTAGGAAGCGACCAACTAGAGAGCGACAACAGTCATCAAAATGCATTGAGATTAACTAACATTGAGTGCAAGCATGAGTAGGACATAAATCAACATGAACATGAATATCATAGAGGCTATGTTGATTTTGTTTCAACTACATGCGTGAACATGCGCCATGTCTAGCCAATTGAATCATTCAAAGGAGGATACCATCCTATCATACTACAACACAGTCATCTCAACATTCATGTGGGCATCCAAGACAAACCATTAAAAGCTCCTAGCTAAGTAAGCATGGCATAAGCAACTATGATCTGTAAGTTTTCATTGCAAACATGTTTCTCTCACAACAAAGCTGAATCAGGCATGATGAGCTAGTCATATTTACAAAAACAAAATAGATCGAGTTCATACCAGCTTTTCCAGGCTCAGTCACTTCATCATATATCGTCATTATCGCCTTTCACTTGCACGACCGAACGATGTGAACAATAATAAGCGTGCTCGTGCATTGGACTAAAGATGGAATCTGCAGGCAAACACAAAGGAGAAGACAAAGTAATATGGCTCTTTGAAAGCTAAACAGGTATGCATGCAAGAGCCACTAAACATTGTAACCATGGTCTTCTACCTTGACCCAAAGAAGAAGAAAACTATTTACACGGGAAAGCTCCCAACAAGCAAAAGAAGAAAAAGAAAATATTTTTGGGTTTTCTCAAACTAGACAGACACACAAAAAGAAAATGAGAAAAAGAAAATAAACTAGCATGGATGATACAGTGGCGAAGTGTGAACACCGGCAAACAAAGTGAAAGCATAAGCAAGAATGTAAAGTCGGTGAGAACACGTACTCCCCCAAGCTTAGGCTTTTGGCCTAAGTTGGTCTACTCCCAAGGAGGGAAATAACCAGCTCCGGGGTACTCCGGAGTGGACTAAGGATGCCACTGCTGTGTGAGCTCCTCTGGCTCCCACAAGTGCCTAGAGGCCATATTACGCATCAAAACTACTTGGGACCAGCTAAAATTAGCATGCAAAGCTCAAGAACAGGGTCACCAAGGCAGCAAAAATACGCGATGTATAAGGCACTAGAGCAAAAACTAATTGGACCAATGGAGGAGTCACTTACCAAGGAGTAATTTCCCCAAAATAGTTCAGAGAATGGTGCTTTGAGCAAATTGATCGAAAATCCCAGCGAGACGAGCAAGAACACGGGTTTGAGCTGCGAAACGATTTTTTCTGACGGTAGGAGAACCAGATGAGGAGCAAGAATGAGTGGAGGGGGTGCCTGTGGGCCCCACAAGCCTGGGTGGCGCGGCCAGGGGGGTGCCCGCGCCGTCAGGGCTTGTGGCCCACTGGTGCAGTCCCCAGAGAAGCTCCTTGTCTCAGTATTTTTCAAAAAATCCAGGAAAAATCATACTTGATTTTCACGACGTTCGGGGAACTTTTATTTTCGGGGTACTTTTCTACCGGACGCTAAAACAGAAAACAGGGAAAACTAAACTAAATCTATAATTTTTCTTCTAAGAAACCTAAAGTGAAAGCTTGGAACTGAGGTTTGTGACTCCTTGATTCATCCATCTCATGGTCATCGAAAGAAAATCCGTCAATGAGGTTGATCAAGTCTCCTCAACAAACCTTTTCGAATCGCAAAAGAGAACGGAGAATTTTCGAATAGTCACTAGGTCACCTCAATAGGGATGCGTATCTCCCCAACAAGCAAATCATACTTCATCTTGACATGAGGAATAGGGCATTCAAAGCTCCCAATAAGAATAGATGAAGTATTTTCGATAGCACTGATGCAATGTACTCGATATTGTTTCTCCGGAAAGTGCACCGTATGTTCATTACCGTTGACATGGAAAGTGACATTGCCTTTGTTGCAATCTATAACAGCCCCCGCGGTGTTTAAAAAGGGTCTTCCGAGGATGACCGCCATGGCATCGTCCTCAGGAATATCCAAGATAACAAAGTTTGTTAAGATGGTGACGTTAGCAACCACAACATGCACATCCTTGCAAATGCCGATAGGGAAAGCAGTTGATTTGTTGGCCATTTGCAGAGAGATTTCAGTGGGTGTCAACTTATCCAGTTCAAATCTATGACAAAGAGAGAGAAGCATAACACTAACACCGGCTCCAAGGTCGCATAACGCAGTTCTAACGTAGTTGCCTTTAATGTAGCAAGGTATAGTGGGCACACCGGGATCACCTAGTTTCTTGGGAGTTCCACCCTTGAAGGTATGATTAGCAAGCATGGTGGAAATCTCAACCTGAGGTATCCTCCTCTTATTAGTCACAATATCTTTCATGTACTTAGCATACGGAGACATTTTGAGCATATCTGTCAAACGCATTTGCAGAAAGACAGGTCTGATCATTTCAACGAATCGCTCAAAATCCTCATCATCCTTTTTCTTGGATGGATTGGGAGGAAAGGGCATGGGTTTCTGAACCCATGGTTCCCTTTCTTTACCATGCTTCCAAGCAGCGAAGTCATTCTTATCGCATCTTCTAGTCTTAGGGTGTGGGTTATCAAGATCAACAGGTTCAATCTTCACATCCTTATCATTGCTAGATTGAGCATCTTCATGAACATCACTATTGATATTATCATTAGGCTCATGTTCATCACCAGATTGTGTTTCAGCATCAGAGACAGAAACATCGTTTGGACTCTCACGGGTAGCAGCAACAGGGTTGCTAGCATGCAGGTTCCTATCATCTTTCTTCTTCTTTCTAGGATGACTAGGTGCATCAGTGCTAACTCCTTGAGAATCTTGTTCAATTCTCTTCGGATGATCCTCAGGATACAAAGGTTCCTGAGTCATTCTACCGCCTCTAGTGACGACTCTAACGGAATTTTCATTCAACTCATCGAGCAAGTCATTCTGAGCTTTAAGTACTTGTTCTACCTGAGTGGTAACCATAGAGGCATGTTTACTCAGAAGCTTAAGATCATTGACGTTTCTGTCCACACAAACACTTAAATGTCTACGCATATGAGCATTCTGTTCCAATTGTCTGCTAACATAATCGTTGAAACTCTCTTGTTTGGCAACAAAGTTATCAAATTCATCCAGGCATAGGCTAGCAGGTTTATAAAAAAAACTCTCATCAAACCTACGCAGAGAATTTACTTCTACTACCTGTATCGGGTTATCGAGACCATGGATCTCTTCGATAGGTGGTAGATTTTTGACATCTTCATATTTAATGCCTTTCTCTCGCATAGATTTCTTAGCTTCTTGCATATCTTCAGGACTGAGGAATAGAATACCTCTTTTCTTCGGAGTTGGCTTAGGAGGTGGTTCGGGAATAGTCCAAGCATTCTCATTGCACAAGATGTTATTCAATAGGATCTCAGCTTGTTCTACGGTTCGTTTCCTAAAAACACAACCGGCACAACTATCTAGGTGGTCTTTGGAAGCATCGCTAAGTCCATTATAGAAGATATCAAATATTTCATTCTTCTCAAGAGGGTGATCAGGCAAAGCATTCAGTAGCTGGATGAGCCTCCCCCAAGCTTGTGGGGGACTCTCTTCTTCAGCTTGAGCAAAGTTGTATATTTCCTGCAAGGTAGCTTGCTTCTTATGGGCAGGGAAATATTTTTCAGAGAAGTAGTAGACCATATCCTGGGGGCTACACACACAACCAGGAGCAAGAGAAGCGAAGCAAGTCTTAGCATCATCCTTTAGCGAGAAAGGAAACAGCTTGAGGATATAGTAGTGGGAGATCTTTTCCTCAATAGTGAATAGGGTGGCTATATAGTGCAGTTTGGTAAGATGGGCTACAACCGTTTCAGACTCATAACCGTGAAAAGGATCAGATTCGACCAGAGTGATTAACTCAGGGTCGACAGAGAATTCATAATCCTTATCGGTCACAAAGATAGGCGAAGTAGCAAACTTCGGGTCATATTTCATCCTAGCGTAGAGAGATTTTTCTTTCCACTTGAGCAGTAGTTTCTCAACATCATAGCTATCCTTACACGCAAGAAAGTCCTCAGCTATCTCTCCTTCCATAACATAACGTTCAGGCATAACAGGCAATTCAGGCATATAGTAGCAGGTTCTACTACAATATTATCAGTAGTTTCAGAAGTATCATCACATTTAGTAGCAACTCTAGCAATTTGTGCATCAAGGAATGCACCTAGTGACAAAGCAGTATCAAGAATAGCATCATCACGCAAAGCAATAGTAGCATCATAAGGCAAAGCAGTATCAGGCATAGCATCATCAGGCAAAGTAGTATCAAGCATAGCATCATCAGGCAAAGTAGTATCAAGCATAGCATCATCATAAGCATCATTGGTAGTAGAAGTAGCATCATCAAGCACATGCGACATATCAAGATTTCTAGCAGGAGGTGATATCGCAAACTTACTCATAACTGAAGGTGAATCAAGTGCGGAGCTAGATGGTAGTTCCTTACCTGTCCTCGTAGTGGAAGGCAAGATTTCAGTTCTTGGATCTTTCGGATTCCTCACAGCGACCACCAGACGAAAATCCCAAGTGACTTAGAGAATATAGCTGTGCTTCCCCCGCAATGGCGCCAGAAAATAGTCTTGATAACCCACAAGTGTAGGGGATCGCAACAGTTTTCGAGGGTAGAGTATTCAACCCAAATTTATTGATTCGACACAAGGGGAAGCGAAAGAATATTCTCAAGTATTAGCAGCTGAGTTTGTCAATTTCAACCACACCTGAAAGATTAGTGTCTGCAAGCAAAGTATCAGTAGCAAAGTGGTATGATAGCAACGGTGCCAGAAAAAGATTTGTTGACGGTAGACTATTCCTAACTTGTTGTATCAATGGCGCCAGTAAATAGCACGTTGACGGGGGACTATTCTTCCCTGGAAACGGCTACAGAAAAGTCTTGCAACAAGTAACAACAGTAGTGACAACAGTAGAAAGTAACAGCAGTAGTGACAGCAGTAGCAAGGAACAACAGTAGTGACAGCAGCAGCAGAGTAACAACAGTAGCAACAGAGTAGCGACAAAGTAACGTAGCAAGGACCAGTAGTAAAAGACTCGTAGGCAGTGGATCGGTGATGGATGAGTATGCTGGATGTGATTCATCATGTAACAGCTATAACACGGAGAGAATGTAACTAGCTCCCGTTCGTCAATCTAATGTAGGCATGTATTCCGTATGTAGTCATACGTGCTTAGGGAAAAGAACTTGCATGACATCTATTGTCCATCCCTCCCGTGGCAGCGGGGTCCTAATGGAAACTACATGATATTAAGGTTCTCCTTTTAATAAAGAACCGGACCAACACATTAATACTTGGTGAATACATGAACTCCTCATACTATGGTCATCTCCGGGAGTTGTTCCAGTTATTGTCACTCCGGGGTTGCCGGGTCATAACACATAGTAGGTGACTACAACTTTCAAGATAGGATCTAAAACACACATATATTGGCGACAACATAATAGGTTCAGATCTGAAATCATAGCATTCGGGCCCTAGTGACAAGCATTAAGCATGGCAAAGTAGTAGCAACATCAATCTCAGAACATAGTGGATACTAGAGTTCAATCCCCGTCAAAACTAACTCGATTACATGATAGATCTCATCCAACTCATCACCGTCCAGCAAGCCTACGACGAGATTACTCACAAATGGTGAAGAGCATCATGGAATTGGCGATGGAGAAAGGATGATGATGACGATGGCGACGATGTCCCCTCTCCGGAGCCCAGAACGGACTCCAGATTTGCCCTCCAGATGAAGATCAGGAGGTGGCGGCGCCTCCGTATCGTAAAACGTGATGAATCCTTCTCCCTAATTTTTTTCTGGGCGAGACGGAATAAATAGAGCTGAGTTTGGAGGCGGTGGTGCCACGTGGGCCCCACAAGCCCTCACGGCGCGGCCAGGGGGGTGGCCGCGGCCCTGGGCTTGTGTCCCACTGGCACACCTCCTCCGGTGGATCTTTGCACAGGTATTCTTTATTTATTCAAGAAAAATTCTCTGTAAATTTTCAGGACATTCCGAAAACTTTTATTTCTTCGCAAAAACAACACCATGGCTATTCTGCTGAAAACATCGGCAGTCCGGGTTAGTTCCATTCAAATCATGCAAATTAGAGTCCAAAACAAGGGCAAAAGAGTTCGGAAAAGTAGATACGACGGAGATGTATCATACACCGTGGTATGCTGATTATGCAAACTATGCCGTTGCCAAATATATACCACCTAGTTTCACATACCAGCAAAATAAGAAATTCTTCTTTGATTTGAGACATTACTTTTGGGATGATCCTCACCTTTACAAGGAAGGAGTAGATGCTGTTATTAGACGTTGTGTACCTGAACATGAATATGGACAGATCCTACAGAAGTGTCACTCTGAGGCTTACGGAGGACACCATGCGGGAGATAGAACTGCACACAAGGTATTGCAATCAGGTTTCTATTGGCCCACTCTCTTCAAGGATGCCTGTAAGTTTGTCTTGTCTTGTGACGAATGACAAAGAATAGGTAATATCAGTAAATGTCAGGAAATGCCTATGAATTATTCACTTGTCGTTGAACCATTTGATGTTTGGGGTTTTGATTATATGGGACCTTTTCCAAAATCCAACGGCTATACTCATATCCTAGTTGTTGTTGATTACGTCACTAAGTGGGTAGAAGCTATCCCAACTAGTAGTGCTGATCACAACACCTCTATCAGGATGCTTAAAGAAGTTATTTTCCCCAGATTTGGAGTCCCTAGATATCTAACGACGGATGGTGGTTCACATTTTATTCATGGTGCTTTCCGTAAAACGCTTGCTAAGTATGATGTCAATCATAGAATTTCATCTCCCTATCATCCTCAGTCCAGTGGTCAAGTAGAGCTAAGCAATAGAGAGATTAAACTAATTCTGCAAAAGACTGCCAATAGGTCTAGAAAGAATTGGTCTAAGAAGCTCGATGATGCAATGTGGGCTTATAGAACTGCTTATAAGAATCCCATGGGCATGTCTCCGTACAAAATGGTTTACGGTAAAAAAATGTCATTTACCTCTTGAGCTAGAGCATAAGGCTTATTGGGCAATCAAAGAGCTCAACTTTGATTTCAAACTTGCTGGTGAGAAGAGGTTATTTGATATTAGCTCGCTTGATGAATGGAGAACTCAGGCATATGAAAATGCCAAGTTGTTCAAAGAAAAGGTTAAGAGGTGGCATGATAAAAGGATACAAAAACGTGAGTTCAATGTAGGTGATTATGTCTTGCTATATAATTCTCGTTTAAGATTTTTTGCAGGCAAGCTTCTCTCTAAATGGGAAGGTCCCTACATTGTTGAGGAAGTATATCGTTCCGGTGCCATCAAGATCAACAACACGGAATGTAATTTTCCGAGAGTGGTAAATGGGCAAAGAATCAAGCATTATATCTCAGGTACTCCCATAAATGTTGAAAGCAATATTATCAATACCATAACTCCGGAGGAGTACATAAGGGATATTTATCAACCTGTTTCACACTCCGAAAACGAAGAGGTATGTGATTCGGTAAGTAAACAAACTCCAAAACTTTTCCAGTAGGAACTTTTCTCCGTTTTGGAATTTTTGAAAAAATAGAAAATTTTGAAGTAGTCCGGAAAGCGCACGAGGAGGCGACAAGCCTACCAGGCGCGGGCCACCCCCCTGGCCGCGCCTGGGGGGCTTGTGACCACCTCGTGTGCCTCCCAGACTCCGTTTTCTTGCGGAGTACTCCTTCAGGTCGGAAAAATTCATTATATATTCTCCCGAATGATCTGACCCTCGTATCACGCAAATTTCCTCTATTTTCGTTTCGAACATGTTTCTGCTGCAGATCTAGATCGCTATGGCGTCCCCAAAAGCTCTGAAGGATAAGATCTTCGAGAAGGTCATCAATCCCTACCTCGCGGGAGTTCTGCAACACCCTCAATCTATCGAGATGCGTGAGGGGATGCTGCACATCCATGATGTTGAGGGGCCCAAGAAGACCGGAAGCATGGAGGCGAGGCTTGAAGCAATGGAGCAACAAGTATTCAAGTGCCAAGGGATGGTGGAGCATGGACTCAACGCCAACCACATGATGATCACGGAGTTCACCAACAAGAACAAGATTGATGCCAATGACATCGGGAAGCACCTCTCCAGGCTCTATGACAGAATTGATCAACTCCAAGCCCAGATCTATGACCTGCAGAACCAAAACTGTGAGTATGAGTATAGATTTAAATCAATATGGTTGGCTGCAGATTTGAGGATTACGGAGACTCGGTCATCTTTCCATGATGGAGCACCTATGCCTTGGAATACGGAGGATCAAACCCATGTTGCAACAACTCCACTACCATCACCTCCGAAGGAAGACAACTAAGCACGGGTATGGGCAATCCCCTTGGCTTGAGCCAAGCTTGGGGGAGTTGCCCCGGTATCGCATCACCATCACATCTTTTGCCTTTACCTTTTCTTAGTTCGATCCTTTTTGGTTTTATCTTTCTCTAGTAGAATAAAGTTCTTAGTGTTTTAGGCTTGAGTTTTGCTTTGTGTCACCCCCGATGTATTCGGGCTCGTGAGCCATATAATAAAGAGTGTCTTAGTTAAGGGCCTTGCTTCATGCCATGATCTGAAAGAAGAGAATGATAAAAGAACAAAAGCATGAAAGATCATGTAATTATCTTATGGAAAGTGATGGCTTCACATATAAAAAGAATGTTGATTGAAACTTGTTGAGGGTAGACAAACGTAGACCTTGGTCATTGTTGCAATTAATAGGAAGAGATAAAGAAGGAGAGGTTCACATATAAATATATCATCTTGGACACCATCTATGATTGTGAACACTCACTAAACTATTACATGCTTAGAAGTAGAAGTTGGACAAGGAAGACAACATAATGAATTATGTTTGCTTGGTTCCGAACAATGATTATATGACTAGAGATCCCTTAGCATGTGACGGTTGCTTCCACCTCATATCAGCCAAAACTTCTGCACTAAGTAGAGATACTACTTGTGCATCCACGAACCTTCAATCCTAGTTTTGTCATGAGAGTCCACCATACCTACCTATGGATTGAACAAGATCCCTCAAGTAAGTTGTCATCAGTGCAAGCAATAAAAATTGCTCCCTAAATATGTATGATCTATTCGTGTGTGGAAAATAAGCTTTGCAGGAACCTGTGATGAGGAAGACATAAAAGCAACAAATTGCATAATAAAGTTATTTATCACACGAAGCAATATAAAGTGACATTCCTTCACACTAAGAGGACACACATACAAACCTCAAAAGCGCATGACAACCTCTGCTTCCCTCTGCGAAGGGCCTATCTTGTACCTTTACTTTTTTCCCTTGAAAGAGTCATGGTGATCTTCACCAATTCCTTATTTCGCTTTTTTTCTTGGCTAACGTCATATGCTAGGGAAAGATCTATATCCATATGTCAACTTGGAAGTAAGTATTCATGAATTATTATCGTTGACATTACCCTTGAGGTAAGCAGTTGGGAGGCGAAACTATAAGCCCCTATCTTTCTCTGTGTTCGACTGAAACTTTGATCTCATGAGTACCACGTGAGTTGTAGCAATTGTAAAAGACAAAAGGATGATTGAGTATGTGGATTTGATTTACAAGCTCTTATTTCACTCTTTTTGATGTTATGATAAATTGCAATTGCTTCAATGACTAAAGGCTATCGGTTGTTAATTCTTAGTAAGGGTCTTGATCCATACTTTACTTTGTGAAGGAATTGTCACTTTAGCATGAGAGATTATATGATGATATTGTTGTTCTGACTTTGATCACGATGCATGCATGTCCGTATCTTGTTTTGTCGACACCTCTCTCTCTAAACATGTGGGCATATTTATTGATCTCGGCTTTCGCTTGAGGACAAGCGAGGTCTAAGCTTGGGGGAGTTGATACGTCCATTTTCCATGATGCTTTCATGTTGATATTTATCGCTTTATGGGCTGTTATTACACTTCACGGTACAATACTTATGCCTTTTCTCTCTTATTTTGCAAGGTTTACATGAAGAGGGAGAATGTCGGCAGCTGGAATTCTGGCCTAAAAAAGGAGCAAGTTTGAGATACCTATTCTACGCAACTCCAAAAGCCGTGAAAATCAACGAGGATTTATTTTGGAATTTATAAAAAATACTGGGCCGAAGAAGTACCAGAGGGGAGCCAGTAGGAGGCCACAAGCCTGCTAGGCGCGTCCGACCCCCCTGGCCGCGCCTAGGGGGCTTGTGGGATCCCTTCTGGCCCTCTAGCCCCCCTCTTTTGCTATAAGGAGGGTTTCGTTCCAGAAAAAATGAGGAGGAGGCTTTCGGGAGGAATCGCCGCCGCCACGAGGCGGAACTTGAGCACAACCAATCTAGAGCTCCGACAGGGTCGTCCTGCCGGGGAAACTTCCCTCCCGGAGGGGAAAATCGTCGCCATCGTCATCACCAACACTCCTCTCATTGGAGGGGACTCGTTACCATCAACGTCTTCATCAGCACCATCTCATGTCCAAACCCTAGTTCATCTCTTGTAACCAATCTCCGTCTCGCGACTCCGATTGGTACTTGTAAGGTTGCTCGTAGTGTTAATTACTCTTTGTATTTGATGCTATTTGGATTACTTGGTGGAAGATTATATGTTCAGATCCTTGATGCTACTCATTACCTCTCTGATAATGAATATGATTATGCTTTGTGAGTAGTCATTTTTGTTCCCGAGGACATGGGATAAGTCATCCTATAAGTAGTCATGTGAATTTGGTATTCGTTCGATATTTTGATGTGTTGTTTGTTGTTTTTCCTCTAGTGGTGTTATGTGAACGTCGAGTACATAACACTTCACCATTATTTGGGCCTAGAGGAAGGCATTGGGAAGTAGTAAGTAGATGATGGGTTGCTAGAGTGACAGAAGCTTAAACCCTAGTTTATGCGTTGCTTCGTAAGGGGCTGATTTGGATCCACTGGTTTAATGCTATGGTTAGACTTTGTCTTAATTCTTCTTTCGTAGTTGCGGATCCTTGTGAGAGGGGTTAACCATAAGTGGGATGCTTGTCCAAGTAAGGGCAGTACCCAAGCACCGGTCCACCCACATATCAAACTATCAAAGTAGCGAACGTGAATCATATGAACATGATGAAAACTAGCTTGATAGAAATTCCCATGTGTCCTCGGGAGCGCTTTACCTCCTATAAGAGTTGTCCAGTATTGTCCCTTGCTACAAAAGGGATTGGGCCATCTTCATGCACCGTTGTTACTATTGTTACTTGCTACTTGCTACGAATCATCTTATCACACAACTACTTGTTACCGATAATTTCAGTGCTTGCACAGATTACCTTGCTGAAAACAACTTGTCAGATCCTTCTGCTCCTCGTTGGGTTCGACACCCTTACTTATCGAAAAGACTACGATAGATCCCCTATACTTGTGGGTCATCTTTGCACTGGGCTTAGAGCATCTGTAGCATACCCCGTATAAAGCCGTTCCGCAAAAGTCATTTACAGGTCGCGGAAAATCGCTTTTGCGGGCCGGTGTGGGCGGCGGCCGAGCAGACCCTGCAAAACGGACCCATATAAAATGATACTCGGAGCGAATATCCTTTTATATGGGTCCGTTTTGCGGGGTCTCCATGGCCGCCGCCCACTCCGGCCCGCAAAATCTATTATTTGCATTACATTTTCAAGCATGAAAACACATTTAGTTGCTTCTTTATTTTCTTCAAAGGCATTGTATACATCATATTTCACCAAATGTTTGCTAAAACAGCAAGACCAAAAAAACAAGAACCACAATTAGACATTTTAGAAGATATCCAACTTCCATAACTGCTCCCACTAGTTGGATCAACATCTTCTCCATGCATTTATTGTTCATCTGGGGTTCTTGAGCTTGCATTTTTCATTCTCTGGCTTTGATTCTAAAGCATTAGACGTTGTTGCCCCTCTAATTTCTTTTGTAATTGCACATGCAGTTGCATCGTTAGACTCAACTATACTAAGGAGTGCACGAACACTAGTAGAAAACGGGCCTTTGGCCTGGACCATTTAGTCCCGGCCTGTCTCTGGGCCGGGACTAAAGGCCCGGCCACGTCGCCCCAATTCTCAATGCCTCCCTCGAGGCTTTAGTCCCGGCCCGTAAGGAGCCTTTAGTCCCGGTGCGTGTCCCAAACCGGGACTAAAGGGCTACGCGGCGGGCAGTGGTGGTGGCAACCGTTCGTATCCCCCTTTAGTCCCGGTTGGTGGCTCAACCCGGGACTAAAGGACTAACACGTGGCCTGCCGTAGTGGGGCGACCGTTGGTATACCTCTTTAGTCCCGGTTGGTGGTTGAACCCGGGACTAAAAGCCTAACACGTGGTCTGCCGTAGTGGTGGCAACCGTTTGGTATACCTCTTTAGTCCCGGTTGGTGGCTCAACCCGGGATTAAAGGCCCAAACGGTTTGCATCCCGCGTCATTTCGGGCGATGAAAAGCACGAACCGAAGCGTACAGTCGCCATTTCTCTGTTCTTCTTCTCTCTCGCGTCGCCCTCTCTGTTCTTCTCCTCTCTTCTTCCCTTCTCTTCTTCCACCATGCCAACTAGCTTTCATGAGGTGGTCGCGCATGGCACGACGAAGCTCCGTGTCGTGTACACGAACCTGAGCAGGGAGGTGCCATTTTTCCTTCAACAGTTGAAGGAACGATGGTTTGACCACACAGCGGATCATGAGAAGTTCTTCGGGCTTGATCTGGAGTACACGGCCGATCAACGCGGTGTTGCCGTCATCCAAATATGCTTCGCAAGCCATGTCTTGATCTTCCAATAGGCGAGGTAAGTTTTGAGGCTTTCTTTGATCCAAGATAATGACATTATAAGTTTATTTGTTTGTTTCAATCATAGTTGGTTCCCTTCAAATAGTTGTAGTGAAACAATTTTGATTAGTTGAAGGGGAGCACAATCTAATTGGAATGGTGTTCCACAATCTGAAAAATCGTATTAGAATCAACTAGTGTTTAATATGTTCCATTGGAATCATAGTTGGTTCCCTTCAAATAGTTGTAGTGAAACAATTTTGATTACTTGAAGGGGAGCACAATCTAATTGGAATAGTTTTCCATAATCTGAAAAATCGTATTAGAATCAACTAGTGTTTAATATGTTCCATTGGAATCATAGTTGGTTCCCTTCAAATAGTTGTAGTGAAACAATTTTGATTAGTTGAAGGGGAACACAATCTGATTGGAATAGTGTCCCATAATCTGAAAAATCGTATTAGAATAAATTAGTGTTTAATATGTTCCATTGGAATCATAGTTGGTTCGCTTCAAATAGTTGTAGTGAAACAATTTTGATTAGTTGAAGGGGAACACAATCTGATAGGAATAGTGTTCCATAATCTTAAAAATCGTATTAGAATGAACTAGTGTTTAATATGTTCCATTGGAATCATAGTTGGTTCGCTTCAAATAGTTGTAGTGATATCTCTAGGTTCCATTGCATATGTTCTATTTGAATCCTAAAGATAAGTTTCTCTTTAGTTGTAGTGAAACATGTTTCCTTATTGCAGCAGTATGTAACATTTGTTCCATTTTAATTTGTTTCTGTTGCAGGAGTGACAAGCATTGTCCACGACTCATGGAGTTCCTTCGCAGCGGCGTCACTTTTGCTTCCGTTGACATAAGGAACGACAAGCTGAAGATGAGGCACAGCTTCGGTATTGAGATACCAGCTGGTTGCCTCGTTGATCTCCAAACGATATTCAGGCTTCGACATGACAGGACTTCGATGGCTCATATGGTAGTTGCCTTGATCGACGAGTCATATGGTGATATGAAGACCAGTTTCCCAAAGTATCAGCACAAACGTTGGGAGAAGGGCCCACTTGATGATATCAACATTGAGTATGCAGCAAAAGATGCATACGTTTCATACGAGTTGTACCGCAAGATTCGAGTCGTCAACTATGGCCAGCGTCACCTCGAGGAACGTGGACATTCTGATTTAGATGATTTAGACGAGTAGTGTTCTGAACGTCGAACACTTGTATATATATCTATGGTAGCTATTATTATGTACTGTTTGGGCTAGTATCATGTACTTTGGACCAATTTATATATGTCTAGTTTCTGTTTGTGCCATTATAGTTTCCAAATTTGAATGGTTTAGCCATTTCTAACTTCATTTGCTCCTTTTGAATGGTTTAGCCCTTTCTAACTTCATGGTATCATGCATTTCGACCACATATATATACAAAAAGTCTTCAGTTCAAATAAGTTCAAAAAATGAAATCCCTTTTGTAACAGATCTGTTTTTGATTAAAACAGTCATTTAAAAATGAAAGACCATTAGTCCCACGTGGCGTGCAGCGGAACCACGTGGCGTGCCGCGGAACCACTTTTGATGTGGGGGTCGCTTCTCCTTCTTCTCCTTGTGCTAGATATTGGTTATGCACTAGGGGAAGTAGGAGTAGCGATCATCATCGACGGTTGAAAAATCAGGTGAGCTAGTGTCCACCATATATGAGAGAAGAATAAATCCCTTTGTGATGTGCCTTTGAATGGTGCATTTTGAACACACAAAAATTATGGAGTTCAAATAAGTTAAAGAAAATGAAATCCCTTTGTAAGAAATGAGTTCTCGTTCGAAACCCTGCTACTTCGAGAGAGACTGTCAGTTTTGTACACGAACTGCATCCAGTTTTTGTCGTAGCCCTCTCAACTTTTTAACACATGCTATGTGGGTGAAATGATGATAGCATGCCAACTTTCAACATTTTCAGAGTTCATTTGTAGTGCTTTTCAATTTCAGGGTCAACTAGCTCAAAAACAATAAGTAAATGCACGAAATATACCAAATGAAGTCAGAAATTGTTGAAATTTTGTGATGTGCCTTTCAATTTTGCATTTTGAACACACAAAAAGTATGGAGTTCGAATAAGTTAAAAAAATGAAATCCCTTTGTAAGAGATGAGTTGTGGTTCGAAACCCTGCTACTTCGAGAGAGATTGTCAGTTTTGTACACGAACTGCCTCCAGTTTTTGTCATAGCCCTCTCAACTTTTTAACACATGCTATGTGGGTGAAATGATGACAGCATGCCAACTTTCAACATTTTCAGAGTTCATTTGTAGTGCTTTTCAATTTCAGGGTCAACTAGCTCAAAAAAAAAAAGTAAATGCACGAAATATACCAAATGAAGTCAGAAATTGTTGAAATTTTGTGATGTGCCTTTGAATGGTGCATTTTGAACACACAAAAAGCATGGAGTTCGAATAAGTTAAAAAAATGAAATCCCTTTGTAAGAGATGAGGTCTCGCTCGAAACCCTCCTACTTCGAGAGAGATTGTCAGTTTTGTACACGAACTGCATCCAGTTTTTGTCGTAGCCCTCTCAACTTTTTAACACATGCTATGTGGCTGAAATGATGACAGCATGCCATCTTTCAACATTTTCAGAGTTCATTTGTAGTGCTTTTCAATTTCAGGGTCAACTAGCTCAAAAAAATAAGTAAATGCACGAAATATATCAAATGAAGTCAGAAATTGTTGATCCATTTTTGATGTGCCTTTGAATGGTGCATTTTGAACACACAAAAAGTATGGAGTTCAAATAAGTTAAGAAAAATGAAATCCCTTTGTAAGAGATGAGTTCTCGTTCGAAACCCTTCTACTTCGAGAGAGATTGTCAGTTTTGTACACGAACTGCATCCAGTTTTTTTGTAGCCCTCTCAACTTTTTAACACATGCTATGCGGGTGAAATGATGATAGCATGCCAACTTTCAACATTTTCAGAGTACATTTGTAGTGCTTTTCGATTTCAGGGTCAACTAGCTCAAAAAAAATAAGTAAATGCACGAAATATATCAAATGAAGTCAGAAATTGTTGATCCCTTTGTGATGTGCCTTTGAATGATGCATTTTGAACACACAAAAAGTATGGAGTTCGAATAACTTAAAAAAAAGAAATCCCTTTGTAAGAGATGAGTTCTCGTTCGAAACCCTGGTAGTTCGAGAGAGATTGTGAGTTTTGTACACGAACTGCATCCAGTTTTTGTCGTAGCCCTCTCAACTTTTTAACACATTCTATGTGGGTGAAATGATGATAGCATGCCAACTTTCAACATTTTCAGAGTTCATTTGTAGTGCTTTTCAATTTCAGGGTCAACTAGCTCAAAAAAATAAGTAAATGCACGAAATATACCAAATGAAGTCAGAAATTGTTGAAATTTTGTGATGTTCCTTTGAATGGTGCATTTTGAACACACAAAAAGTGTGGAGTTCGAATAAGTTAAAAAAAATGAAATCCCTTTGTAAGAGATGAGTTCTCGTTCGAAACCCTGCTACTTCGAGAGAGATTGTCAGTTTTGTACACGAACTACATCCAGTTTTTGTCGTAGCCCTCTCAACTTTTTAACACATTCTATGTGGGTGAAATGACGATAGCATGCCAACTTTCAACATTTTCAGAGTTCATTTGTAGTGCTTTTCAATTTCAGGGTCAACTAGCTCAAAAAAAATAAGAAAATGCACGAAATATACCAAATGAAGTCAGAAATTGTTGAAATTTTGTGATGTGCCTTTGAATGGTGCATTTTGAACACTCAAAAAGTATGGAGTTCAAATAAGTTGAAAAAATGAAATTCCTTTGTAAGAGATGAGTTCTCGTTCGAAACCCTACTACTTCGAGAGAGATTGTCAGTTTTGTACACGAACTGCATCCAGTTTTTGGCATAGCCCTCTTAACTTTTTAACACATGCTATGTGGGTGAAATGATGATAGCATGCCAATTTTCATCATTTTCAGAGTTCATTTGTAGTGCTTTTCAATTTCAGGGTCAACTAGCTCAAAAAAAAAAGTAAATGCACGAAATATACCAAATGAAGTCAGAAATTGTTGATATTTTGTTATGTGCCTTTGAATGGTGCATTTTAAACACACAAAAAGTATGGAGTTCGAATAAGTTACAAGAAACGAAATCACTTTGTAAGAGATGAGTTCTCGTTCGAAACCCTCCTACTTCGAGAGAGATTGTCAGTTTTGTAAGATATGAGTTCTCGTTCGAAACCCTCCTACTTCGAGAGAGATTGTCAGTTTTGTACATGAACTGCATCCAGTTTTTGTCGTAGCCGTCTCAACCTTTTAACACATGCTATGTGGGTGAAATGATGATAGCATGCCAACTTTCAACATTTTTAGAGTTCATTTGTAGTGCTTTTCAATTTCAGGGTCAACTAGCTCAAAACAAATAAGTAAATGCACGAAATATATCAAATGTATTGAGAAATTGTTGATCCCTTTTTGATGTGCCTTTGAATGGTGCATTTTGAACACACAAAAAGTATGGAGTTCAAATAAGTTAAAAAAATGGAATCCCTTTGTAAGAGATGAGTTCTCGTTCGAAACCCTCCTACTTCGAAAGAGATTGTTAGTTTTCTACACGAACGGCATCCAGTTTTTGTCGTAGCCCTCTCAACTTTTTAACACATGCTATGTGGGTAAAATGATGATAGCACGCAAACTTTCAACATTTTCAGAGTTCATTTGTAGTGCTTTTCAATTTCAGGGTCAACTAGCTCAAAAAAATAAGTAAATGCACGAAATATACTAAATGAAGTCAGAAATTGTTGAAATTTTGTGATGTGCCTTTGAATGGTGCATTTTGAACACACAAAAAGTATGGAGTTCAAATAAGTTAAAAAAATGAAATCCCTTTGTAAGAGATGAGTTCTCGTTCGAAACCCTGCTACTTCAAGAGAGATTGTCAGTTTTGTACACAAACTGCATCCAGTTTTTGTCGTAGCCCTCTCAACTTTTTAACACATGCTATGTGGGTGAAATGATGATAGCATGCCAACTTCAACATATTCAGAGTTCATTTGTAGTGCTTTTCAAATTGAGGGTCAACTAGCTCAAAAAAATAAGTGAATGCACGAAATATATCAAATGAAGTCAGAAATTGTTGATCCCTTTGTGATGTGACTTTGAATGGTGCATTTTGAACACACCAAAAGTATGGAGTTCAAATAAGTTAAAAAAAATGAAATCCCTTTGTAAGAGATGAGTTCTCGTTCGAAACCCTGCTACTTCGAGAGAGATTGTGAGTTTTGTACACGAACTGCATCCAGTTTTTGTCGTAGACCTCTCAACTTTTTAACACATGCTATGTGGGTGAAATGATGATAGCATGCCAACTTTCAACATTTTCAGAGTTCATTTGTAGTGCTTTTCAATTTCAGGGTCAACTAGCTCAAAAAAAATAAGTAAATGCACGAAATATATCAAATGAAGTCAGAAATTTTTGATCCCTTTGTTATTTGCCTTTGAATGGTGCATTTTGAACACACAAAAAGTATGGACTTCACATAAGTTAAAAAAATGAAATCCCTTTGTAAGAGATGAGTTCTCGTTCGAAACCCTGCTACTTTGAGAGAGATTGTCAGTTTTGTACACGAACTGCATCCAGTTTTTGTCGTAGCCCTCTCAACATTTCAACACATGCTATGTGGGTGAAATTATGATAGCATGCCAACTTTCAACATTTTCAGAGTTCATTTGTAGTGCTTTTCAATTTCAGGGTCAACTAGCTCAAAAAAATAAGTAAATGCACGAAATATACCAAATGAAGTCAGAAATTGTTGAAATTTAGTGACGTGCCTTTGAATGGTGCATTTTCAACACACAAAACGTATGGAGTTCGAATAAGTTAAAAAAAATGAAATCCCTTTGTAAGAGATGAGTTCTCGTTCGAAACCCTGGTAGTTCGAGAGAGATTGTCAGTTTTGTACACGAACTGCATCCAGTTTTTGTCGTAGCCCTCTCAACTTTTTAACACATTCTATGTGGGTGAAATGATGATAGCATGCCAACTTTCAACATTTTCAGAGTTCATTTGTAGTGCTTTTCAATTTCAAGGTCAACTAGCTCAAAAAAAGTAAATGCACGAAATATATCAAATGAAGTCAGAAATTGTTGATCCCTTTGTGATGTGCCATTGAATGGTGCATTTTGAACACACAAAAAGTATGGAGTTCAAATAAGTTAAAAAAATGAAATCCCTTTGTAAGAGATGAGTTCTCGTTCGAAACCCTGCTACTTCGAGAGAGATTGTCAGTTTTGTACACGAACTGCATCCAGTTTTTGTCGTAGCCCTCTCAACTTTTTAACACATGCTATGTGGGTGAAATGATGATAGCATGCCTACTTTCAACATTTTCAGAGTTCATTTGTAGTGCTTTTCAATTTCAGGGTCAACTAGCTCAAAAAAATAAGTAAATGCACGAAATATACCAAATGAAGTCAGAAATTGTTGAAATTTTGTGATGTTCCTTTGAATGGTGCATTTTGAACAAACAAAAATTGTGGAGTTCAAATAAGTTAAAAAAAATGAAATCCCTTTGTAAGAGATGAGTTCTCGTTCGAAACCCTGCTACTTCGAGAGAGATTGTCAGTTTTGTACACGAACTGCATCCAGTTTTTGTCGTAGCCCTCTCAACTTTTTAACACATTCTATGTGGGTGAAATGACGATAGCATGCCAACTTTCAACATTTTCAGAGTTCATTTGTAGTGCTTTTCAATTTCAGGGTCAACTAGCTCAAAAAAAATAAGTAAATGCACGAAATATACCAAATGAAGTCAGAAATTGTTGAAATTTTGTGATGTGCCTTTGAATGGTGCATTTTGAACACACAAAAAGTATGGAGTTCAAATAAGTTAAAAAAATGAAATTCCTTTGTAAGAGATGAGTTCTCGTTCGAAACCCTACTACTTCGAGAGAGATTGTCAGTTTTGTACACGAACTGCATCCAGTTTTTGGCATAGCCCTCTTAACTTTTTAACACATGCTATGTGGGTGAAATGATAATAGAATGCCAACTTTCATCTTTTTCAGAGTTCATTTGTAGTGCTTTTCAATTTCAGGGTCAACTAGCTCAAAAAAAAAAGTAAATGCACGGAATATACCAAATGAAGTCGGAAATTGTTGAAATTTTGTGATGTGCCTTTGAATGGTGCATTCTGAACACACAAAAAGTATGGAGTTCGAATAAGTTAAAAAAATGAAATCCCTTTGTAAGAGATGAGTTCTCGTTCGAAACCCTGCTACTTCGAGAGAGATTGTCAGTTTTGTACACGAACTGCATCCAGTTTTTGTCGTAGCCCGCTCAACTTTTTAACACATGCTATGTGGGTGAAATGATGATAGCATGCCAACTTTCAACATTTTCAGAGTTCATTTGTAGTGCTTTTCAATTTCAGGGTCAACCAGCTCAAAAAAAAAAAAGTAAATGCACGAAATATACCAAATGAAGTCAGAAATTGTTGAAATTTTGTTATGTGCCTTTGAATGGTGCATTTTGAACACACAAAAAGTATGGAGTTCGAATAAGTTACAAGAAATGAAATCACTTTGTAAGAGATGAGTTCTCGTTCAAAAACCCTGCTACTTCGAGAGAGATTGTCAGTTTTGTACATGAACTGCATCCAGTTTTTGTCGTAGCCGTCTCAACCTTTTAACACATGCTATGTGGGTGAAATGATGATAGCATGCCAACTTTCAACATTTTTAGAGTTCATTTGTAGTGCTTTTCAATTTCAGGGTCAACTAGCTCAAAACAAATAAGTAAATGCACGAAATATATCAAATGTATTCAGAAATTGTTGATCCCTTTTTGATGTGCCTTTGAATGGTGCATTTTGAACACACAAAAAGTATGGAGTTCAAATAAGTTAAAAAAATGGAATCCCTTTGTAAGAGATGAGTTCTCGTTCGAAACCCTCCTACTTCGAAAGAGATTGTTAGTTTTCTACACGAACGGCATCCAGTTTTTGTCGTAGCCCTCTCAACTTTTTAACACATGCTATGTGGGTAAAATGATGATAGCACGCAAACTTTCAACATTTTCAGAGTTCATTTGTAGTGCTTTTCAATTTCAGGGTCAACTAGCTCAAAAAAATAAGTAAATGCACGAAATATACTAAACGAAGTCAGAAATTGTTGAAATTTTGTGACGTGCCTTTGAATGGTGCATTTTGAACACACAAAAAGTATGGAGTTCAAATAAGTTAAAAAAATGAAATCCCTTTGTAAGAGATGAGTTCTCGTTCGAAATCCTGCTACTTCAAGAGAGATTGTCAGTTTTGTACACGAACTGCATCCAGTTTTTGTCGTAGCCCTCTCAACTTTTTAACACATGCTATGTGGGTGAAATGATGATAGCATTCCAACTTCACCATATTGAGAGTTCATTTGTAGTGCTTTTCAATTTGAGGGTCAACTAGCTCAAAAAAATAAGTGAATGCACGAAATATATCAAATGAAGTCAGAAATTGTTGATCCCTTTGTGATGTGACTTTGAATGGTGCATTTTGAACACACCAAAAGTATGGAGTTCAAATAAGTTAAAAAAAATGAAATCCCTTTGTAAGAGATGAGTTCTCGTTCGAAACCGTGCTACTTCGAGAGAGATTATGAGTTTTGTACACGAACTGCATCCAGTTTTTGTCGTAGACCTCTCAACTTTTTAACACATGCTATGTGGGTGAAATGATGATAGCATGCGAACTTTCAACATTTTCAGAGTTCATTTGTTGTGCTTTTCAATTTCAGGGTCAACTAGCTCAAAAAAAATAAGTAAATGCACGAAATATATCAAATGAAGTCAGAAATTGTTGATCCCTTTGTTATTTGCCTTTGAATGGTGCATTTTGAACACACAAAAAGTATGGAGTTCACATAAGTTAAAAAAATGAAATCCCTTTGTAAGAGATGAGTTCTCGTTCGAAACCCTGCTACTTTGAGAGAGATTGTCAGTTTTGTACACGAACTGCGTCCAGTTTTTGTCGTAACCCTCTCAACTTTTTAACACATGCTATGTGGCTGAAATTATGATAGCATGCCAACTTTCAACATTTTCAGAGTTCATTTGTAGTGCTTTTCAACTTCAGGGTCAACTAGCTCAACAAAATATGTAAATGCGCGAAATATACCAAATGAAGTCAGAAATTGTTGAAATTTAGTGATGTGCCTTTGAATGGTGCATTTTCAACACACAAAACGTATGGAGTTCGAATAAGTTAAAAAAATGAAATCCCTTTGTAAGAGATGAGTTCTCGTTCGAAACCCTGGTAGTTCGAGAGAGATTGTCAGTTTTGTACACGAACTGCTTCCAGTTTTTGTCGTAGCCCTCTCAACTTTTTAAAACATGCTATGTGGGTAAAATGATGATAGCACGCAAACTTTCAACATTTTCAGAGTTCATTTGTAGTGCTTTTCAATTTCAAGGTCAACTAGCTCAAAAAAAGTAAATGCACGAAATATATCAAATGAAGTCAGAAATTGTTGATCCCTTTGTGATGTGCCATTGAATGGTGCATTTTGAACACACAAAAAGTATGGAGTTCAAATAAGTTAAAAAAATGAAATCCCTTTGTAAGAGATGAGTTCTCGTTCGAAACCCTGCTACTTCGAGAGAGATTGTCAGTTTTGTACACGAACTGCATCCAGTTTTTGTCGTAGCCCTCTCAACTTTTTAACACATGCTATGTGGGTGAAATGATGATAGCATGCCGACTTTCAACATTTTCAGAGTTCATTTGTAGTGCTTTTCAATTTCAGGGTCAACTAGCTCAAAAAAATAAGTAAATGCACGAAATATACCAAATGAAGTCAGAAATTGTTGAAATTTTGTGATGTTCCTTTGAATGGTGCATTTTGAACAAACAAAAAGTGTGGAGTTCGAATAAGTTAAAAAAAATGAAATCCCTTTGTAAGAGATGAGTTCTCGTTCGAAACCCTGCTACTTCGAGAGAGATTGTCAGTTTTGTACACGAACTGCATCCAGTTTTTGTCGTAGCCCTCTAAACTTTTTAACACATTCTATGTGGGTGAAATGACGATAGCATGCCAACTTTCAACATTTTCAGAGTTCATTTGTAGTGCTTTTCAATTTCAGGGTCAACTAGCTCAAAAAAATAAGTAAATGCACGAAATATACCAAATGAAGTCAGAAATTGTTGAAATTTTGTGATGTGCCTTTGAATGGTGCATTTTGAACACACAAAAAGTATGGAGTTCAAATAAGTTAAAAAAATGAAATCCCTTTGTAAGAGATGAGTTCTCGTTCGAAACCCTGGTAGTTCGACAGAGATTGTCAGTTTTGTACACGAACTGCATCCAGTTTTTGTCGTAGCCCTCTCAACTTTTTAACACATGCTATGTGGGTGAAATGATGATAGCATGCCAACTTTCATCATTTTCAGAGTTCATTTGTAGTGCTTTTCAATTTCAGGGTCAACTAGCTCAAAAAAAAAGTAAATGCACGGAATATACCAAATGAAGTCGGAAATTGTTGAAATTTTGTGATGTGCCTTTGAATGGTGCATTTTGAACACACAAAAAGTATGGAGTTCGAATAAATTAAAAAATGAAATCCCTTTGTAAGAGATGAGTTCTCGTTCGAAACCCTGCCACTTCGAGAGAGATTGTCAGTTTTGTACACGAACTGCATCCAGTTTTTGTCGTAGCCCGCTCAACTTTTTAACACATGATATGTGGGTGAAATGATCATAGCATGCCAACTTTCAACATTTTCAGAGTTCATTTGTAGTGCTTTTCAATTTCAGGGTCAACCAGCTCAAAAAAAAATAAGTAAATGCACGAAATATACCAAATGAAGTCAGAAATTGTTGAAATTTTGTTATGTGCCTTTGAATGGTGCATTTTGAACACACAAAAAGTATGGAGTTCGAATAAGTTACAAGAAATGAAATCACTTTGTAAGAGATGAGTTCTCGTTCGAAACCCTGCTACTTCGAGAGAGATTGTCAGTTTTGTACATGAACTGCATCCAGTTTTTGTCGTAGCCGTCTCAACCTTTTAACACATGCTATGTGGGTGAAATGATGATAGCATGCCAACTTTCAACATTTTTAGAGTTCATTTGTAGTGCTTTTCAATTTCAGGGTCAACTAGCTCAAAACAAATAAGTAAATGCACGAAATATATCAAATGTATTCAGAAATTGTTGATCCCTTTTTGATGTGCCTTTGAATGGTGCATTTTGAACACACAAAAAGTATGGAGTTCAAATAAGTTAAAAAAATGGAATCCCTTTGTAAGAGATGAGTTCTCGTTCGAAACCCTCCTACTTCGAAAGAGATTGTTAGTTTTATACACGAACGGCATCCAGTTTTTGTCGTAGCCCTCTCAACTTTTTAAAACATGCTATGTGGGTAAAATGATGATAGCACGCAAACTTTCAACATTTTCAGAGTTCATTTGTAGTGCTTTTCAATTTCAGGGTCAACTAGCTCAAAAAAATAAGTAAATGCACGAAATATACTAAATGAAGTCAGAAATTGTTGAAATTTTGTGATGTGCCTTTGAATGGTGCATTTTGAACACACAAAAAGTATGGAGTTCAAATAAGTTAAAAAAATGAAATCCCTTTGTAAGAGATGAGTTCTCGTTCGAAACCCTGCTACTTCAAGAGAGATTGTCAGTTTTGTACACGAACTGCATCCAGTTTTTGTCGTAGCCCTCTCAACTTTTTAACACATGCTATGTGGGTGAAATGATGATAGCATGCCAACTTCAACATATTCAGAGTTCATTTGTAGTGCTTTTCAATTTGAGGGTCAACTAGCTCAAAAAAATAAGTGAATGCACGAAATATATCAAATGAAGTCAGAAATTGTTGATCCCTTTGTGATGTGACTTTGAATGGTGCATTTTGAACACACCAAAAGTATGGAGTTCAAATAAGTTAAAAAAAATGAAATCCCTTTGTAAGAGATGAGTTCTCGTTCGAAACCCTGCTACTTCGAGAGAGATTATGAGTTTTGTACACGAACTGCATCCAGTTTTTGTCGTAGACCTCTCAACTTTTTAACACATGCTATGTGGGTGAAATGATGATAGCATGCCAATTTTCAACATTTTCAGAGTTCATTTGTTGTGCTTTTCAATTTCAGGGTCAACTAGCTCAAAAAAAATAAGTAAATGCACGAAATATATCAAATGAAGTCAGAAATTGTTGATCCCTTTGTTATTTGCCTTTGAATGGTGCATTTTGAACACACAAAAAGTATGGAGTTCACATAAGTTAAGAAAATGAAATCCCTTTGTAAGAGATGAGTTCTCGTTCGAAACCCTGCTACTTTGAGAGAGATTGTCAGTTTTGTACACGAACTGCATCCAGTTTTTGTCGTAACCCTCTCAACTTTTTAACACATGCTATGTGGGTGAAATTATGATAGCATGCCAACTTTCAACATTTTCAGAGTTCATTTGTAGTGCTTTTCAACTTCAGGGTCAACTAGCTCAACAAAATATGTAAATGCGCGAAATATACCAAATGAAGTCAGAAATTGTTGAAATTTAGTGATGTGCCTTTGAATGGTGCATTTTCAACACACAAAACGTATGGAGTTCGAATAAGTTAAAAAAATGAAATCCCTTTGTAAGAGATGAGTTCTCGTTCGAAACCCTGGTAGTTCGAGAGAGATTGTCAGTTTTGTACACGAACTGCATCCAGTTTTTGTCGTAGCCCTCTCAACTTTTTAACACATTCTATGTGGGTGAAATGATGATAGCATGCCAACTTTCAACATTTTCAGAGTTCATTTGTAGTGCTTTTCAATTTCAAGGTCAACTAGCTCAAAAAAAGTAAATGCACGAAATATATCAAATGAAGTCAGAAATTGTTGATCCCTTTGTGATGTGCCATTGAATGGTGCATTTTGAACACACAAAAAGTATGGAGTTCAAATAAGTTAAAAAAATGAAATCCCTTTGTAAGAGATGAGTTCTCGTTCGAAACCCTGCTACTTCGAGAGAGATTGTCAGTTTTGTACACGAACTGCATCCAGTTTTTGTCGTAGCCCTCTCAACTTTTTAACACATGCTATGTGGGTGAAATGATGATAGCATGCTGACTTTCAACATTTTCAGAGTTCATTTGTAGTGCTTTTCAATTTCAGGGTCAACTAGCTCAAAAAAATAAGTAAATGCACGAAATATACCAAATGAAGTCAGAAATTGTTGAAATTTTGTGATGTTCCTTTGAATGGTGCATTTTGAACAAACAAAAAGTGTGGAGTTCGAATAAGTTAAAAAAAATGAAATCCCTTTGTAAGAGATGAGTTCTCGTTCGAAACCCTGCTACTTCGAGAGAGATTGTCAGTTTTGTACACGAACTGCATCCAGTTTTTGTCGTAGCCCTCTCAACTTTTTAACACATTCTATGTGGGTGAAATGACGATAGCATGCCAACTTTCAACATTTTCAGAGTTCATTTGTAGTGCTTTTCAATTTCAGGGTCAACTAGCTCAAAAAAATAAGTAAATGCACGAAATATACCAAATGAAGTCAGAAATTGTTGAAATTTTGTGATGTGCCTTTGAATGGTGCATTTTGAACACACAAAAAGTATGGAGTTCAAATAAGTTAAAAAAATGAAATCCCTTTGTAAGAGATGAGTTCTCGTTCGAAACCCTGGTAGTTCGACAGAGATTGTCAGTTTTGTACACGAACTGCATCCAGTTTTTGTCGTAGCCCTCTCAACTTTTTAACACATGCTATGTGGGTGAAATGATGATAGCATGCCAACTTTCATCATTTTCAGAGTTCGTTTGTAGTGCTTTTCAATTTCAGGGTCAACTAGCTCAAAAAAAAAGTAAATGCACGGAATATACCAAATGAAGTCGGAAATTGTTGAAATTTTGTGATGTGCCTTTGAATGGTGCATTTTGAACACACAAAAAGTATGGAGTTCGAATAAGTTAAAAAAATGAAATCCCTTTGTAAGAGATGAGTTCTCGTTCGAAACCCTGCTACTTCGAGAGAGATTGTCAGTTTTGTACACGAACTGCATCCAGTTTTTGTCGTAGCCCGCTCAACTTTTTAACACATGCTATGTGGGTGAAATGATCATAGCATGC
This sequence comes from Hordeum vulgare subsp. vulgare, assembly GCF_904849725.1. Classification (NCBI taxonomy): domain Eukaryota; kingdom Viridiplantae; phylum Streptophyta; class Magnoliopsida; order Poales; family Poaceae; genus Hordeum; species Hordeum vulgare. Next base: position 186,992,231 of record NC_058519.1, on the reverse strand, counting down.
CAACTTTCAACATTTTCAGAGTTCATTTGTAGTGCTTTTCAATTTCAGGGTCAACGAGCTCAAAAAAAATAAGTAAATGCACGAAATATACCAAATGAAGTCAGAAATTGTTGAAATTTTGTTATGTGCCTTTGAATGGTGCATTTTGAACACACAAAAAGTATGGAGTTCGAATAAGTTACAAGAAATGAAATCACTTTGTAAGAGATGAGTTCTCGTTCGAAACCCTGCTACTTCGAGAGAGATTGTCAGTTTTGTACATGAACTGCATCCAGTTTTTGTCGTAGCCGTCTCAACCTTTTAACACATGCTATGTGGGTGAAATGATGATAGCATGCCAACTTTCAACATTTTTAGAGTTCATTTGTAGTGCTTTTCAATTTCAGGGTCAACTAGCTCAAAACAAATAAGTAAATGCACGAAATATATCAAATGTATTGAGAAATTGTTGATCCCTTTTTGATGTGCCTTTGAATGGTGCATTTTGAACACACAAAAAGTATGGAGTTCAAATAAGTTAAAAAAATGGAATCCCTTTGTAAGAGATGAGTTCTCGTTCGAAACCCTCCTACTTCGAAAGAGATTGTTAGTTTTATACACGAACGGCATCCAGTTTTTGTCGTAGCCCTCTCAACTTTTTAACACATGCTATGTGGGTAAAATGATGATAGCACGCAAACTTTCAACATTTTCAGAGTTCATTTGTAGTGCTTTTCAATTTCAGGGTCAACTAGCTCAAAAAAATAAGTAAATGCACGAAATATACTAAATGAAGTCAGAAATTGTTGAAATTTTGTGATGTGCCTTTGAATGGTGCATTTTGAACACACAAAAAGTATGGAGTTCAAATAAGTTAAAAAAATGAAATCCCTTTGTAAGAGATGAGTTCTCGTTCGAAACCCTGCTACTTCAAGAGAGATTGTCAGTTTTGTACACGAACTGCATCCAGTTTTTGTCGTAGCCCTCTCAACTTTTTAACACATGCTATGTGGGTGAAATGATGATAGCATGCCAACTTCACCATATTCAGAGTTCATTTGTAGTGCTTTTCAATTTGAGGGTCAACTAGCTCAAAAAAATAAGTGAATGCACGAAATATATCAAATGAAGTCAGAAATTGTTGATCCCTTTGTGATGTGACTTTGAATGGTGCATTTTGAACACACCAAAAGTATGGAGTTCAAATAAGTTAAAAAAATGAAATCCCTTTGTAAGAGATGAGTTCTCGTTCGAAACCCTGCTACTTCGAGAGAGATTGTGAGTTTTGTACACGAACTGCATCCAGTTTTTGTCGTAGACCTCTCAACTTTTTAACACATTCTATGTGGGTGAAATGATGATAGCAAGCCAACTTTCAACATTTTCAGAGTTCATTTGTAGTGCTTTTCAATTTCAGGGTCAACTAGCTCAAAAAAAATAAGTAAATGCACGAAATATATCAAATGAAGTCAGAAATTGTTGATCCCTTTGTTATTTGCCTTTGAATGGTGCATTTTGAAAACACACAAAAAGTACGGAGTTCACATAAGTTAAAAAAAGGAAATCCCTTTGTAAGAGATGAGTTCTCGTTCGAAACCCTGCTACTTTGAGAGAGATTGTCAGTTTTGTACACGAACTGCATCCAGTTTTTGTCGTAGCCCTCTCAACTTTTTAACACATGCTATGTGGGTGAAATTATGATAGCATGCCAACTTTCAACATTTTCAGAGTTCATTTGTAGTGCTTTTCAATTTCAGGGTCAACTAGCTCAACAAAATATGTAAATGCGCGAAATATACCAAATGAAGTCAGAAATTGTTGAAATTTAGTGATGTGCCTTTGAATGGTGCATTTTCGACACACAAAACGTATGGAGTTCGAATAAGTTAAAAAAAATGAAATCCCTTTGTAAGAGATGAGTTCTCGTTCGAAACCCTGGTAGTTCGAGAGAGATTGTCAGTTTTGTACACGAACTGCATCCAGTTTTTGTCGTAGCCCTCTCAACTTTTTAACACATTCTATGTGGGTGAAATGATGATAGCATGCCAACTTTCAACATTTTCAGAGTTCATTTGTAGTGCTTTTCAATTTCAAGGTCAACTAGCTCAAAAAAAGTAAATGCACGAAATATATCAAATGAAGTCAGAAATTGTTGATCCCTTTGTGATGTGCCATTGAATGGTGCATTTTGAACACACAAAAAGTATGGAGTTCAAATAAGTTAAAAAAATGAAATCCCTTTGTAAGAGATGAGTTCTCGTTCGAAACCCTGCTACTTCGAGAGAGATTGTCAGTTTTGTACACGAACTGCATCCAGTTTTTGTCGTAGCCCTCTCAACTTTTTAACACATTCTATGTGGGTGAAATGACGATAGCATGCCAACTTTCAACATTTTCAGAGTTCATTTGTAGTGCTTTTCAATTTCAGGGTCAACTAGCTCAAAAAAAATAAGTAAATGCACGAAATATACCAAATAAAGTCAGAAATTGTTGAAATTTTGTGATGTGCCTTTGAATGGTGCATTTTGAACACACAAAAAGTATGGAGTTCAAATAAGTTAAACAAATGAAATCCCTTTGTAAGAGATGAGTTCTCGTTCGAAACCCTGGTAGTTCGAGAGAGATTGTCAGTTTTGTACACGAACTGCATCCAGTTTTTGTCGTAGCCCTCTCAACTTTTTAACACATACTATGTGGGTGAAATGATGATAGCATGCCAACTTTCATCATTTTCAGAGTTCATTTGTAGTGCTTTTCAATTTCAGGGTCAACTAGCTCAAAAAAAAAAGTAAATGCACGAAATATACCAAATGAAGTCGGAAATTGTTGAAATTTTGTGATGTGCCTTTGAATGGTGCATTTTGAACACACAAAAAGTATGGAGTTCGAATAAGTTAAAAAAATGAAATCCCTTCGTAAGAGATGAGTTCACGTTCGAAACCCTGCTACTTCGAGAGAGATTGTCAGTTTTGTACACGAACTGCATCCAGTTTTTGTCGTAGCCCGCTCAACTTTTTAACACATGCTATGTGGGTGAAATGATGATAGCATGCCAACTTTCAACATTTTCAGAGTTCATTTGTAGTGCTTTTCAATTTCAGGGTCAACCAGCTCAAAAAAAATAAGTAAATGCACGAAATATACCAAATGAAGTCAGAAATTGTTGAAATTTTGTTATGTGCCTTTGAATGGTGCATTTTGAACACACAAAAAGTATGGAGTTCGAATAAGTTACAAGAAATGAAATCACTTTGTAAGAGATGAGTTCTCGTTCGAAACCCTGCTACTTCGAGAGAGATTGTCAGTTTTGTACATGAACTGCATCCAGTTTTTATCGTAGCCGTCTCAACCTTTTAACACATGCTATGTGGGTGAAATGATGATAGCATGCCAACTTTCAACATTTTTAGAGTTCATTTGTAGTGCTTTTCAATTTCAGGGTCAACTAGCTCAAAACAAATAAGTAAATGCACGAAATATATCAAATGTATTGAGAATATGTTGATCCCTTTTTGATGTGCCTTTGAATGGTGCATTTTGAACACACAAAAAGTATGGAGTTCAAATAAGTTAAAAAAATGGAATCCCTTTGTAAGAGATGAGTTCTCGTTCGAAACCCTCCTACTTCGAAAGAGATTGTTAGTTTTCTACACGAACGGCATCCAGCTTTTGTCGTAGCCCTCTCAACTTTTTAACACATGCTATGTGGGTAAAATGATGATAGCACGCAAACTTTCAACATTTTCAGAGTTCATTTGTAGTGCTTTTCAATTTCAGGGTCAACTAGCTCAAAAAAATAAGTAAATGCACGAAATATACTAAATGAAGTCAGAAATTGTTGAAATTTTGTGATGTGCCTTTGAATGGTGCATTTTGAACACACAAAAAGTATGGAGTTCAAATAAGTTAAAAAAATGAAATCCCTTTGTAAGAGATGAGTTCTCGTTCGAAACCCTGCTACTTCAAGAGAGATTGTCAGTTTTGTACACGAACTGCATCCAGTTTTTGTCGTAGCCCTCTCAACTTTTTAACACATGCTATGTGGGTGAAATGATGATAGCATGCCAACTTCACCATATTCAGAGTTCATTTGTAGTGCTTTTCAATTTGAGGGTCAACTAGCTCAAAAAAATAAGTGAATGCACGAAATATATCAAATGAAGTCAGAAATTGTTGATCCCTTTGTGATGTGACTTTGAATGGTGCATTTTGAACACACCAAAAGTATGGAGTTCAAATAAGTTAAAAAAAATGAAATCCCTTTGTAAGAGATGAGTTCTCGTTCGAAACCCTGCTACTTCGAGAGAGATTATGAGTTTTGTACACGAACTGCATCCAGTTTTTGTCGTAGACCTCTCAACTTTTTAACACATGCTATGTGGGTGAAATGATGATAGCATGCCAACTTTCAACATTTTCAGAGTTCATTTGTTGTGCTTTTCAATTTCAGGGTCAACTAGCTCAAAAAAAATAAGTAAATGCACGAAATATATCAAATGAAGCCAGAAATTGTTGATCCCTTTGTTATTTGCCTTTGAATGGTGCATTTTGAACACACAAAAAGTATGGAGTTCACATAAGTTAAAAAAATGAAATCCCTTTGTAAGAGATGAGTTCTCGTTCGAAACCCTGCTACTTTGAGAGAGATTGTCAGTTTTGTACACGAACTGCATCCAGTTTTTGTCGTAGCCCTCTCAACTTTTTAACACATGCTATGTGGGTGAAATTATGATAGCATGCCAACTTTCAACATTTTCAGAGTTCATTTGTAGTGCTTTTCAATTTCAGGGTCAACTAGCTCAACAAAATATGTAAATGCGCGAAATATACCAAATGAAGTCAGAAATTGTTGAAATTTAGTGATGTGCCTTTGAATGGTGCATTTTCAACACACAAAACGTACGGAGTTCGAATAAGTTAAAAAAAATGAAATCCCTTTGTAAGAGATGAGTTCTCGTTCGAAACCCTGGTAGTTCGAGAGAGATTGTCAGTTTTGTACACGAACTGCATCCAGTTTTTGTCGTAGCCCTCTCAACTTTTTAACACATTCTATGTGGGTGAAATGATGATAGCATGCCAACTTTCAACATTTTCAGAGTTCATTTGTAGTGCTTTTCAATTTCAAGGTCAACTAGCTCAAAAAAAGTAAATGCACGAAATATATCAAATGAAGTCAGAAATTGTTGATCCCTTTGTGATGTGCCATTGAATGGTGCATTTTGAACACACAAAAAGTATGGAGTTCAAATAAGTTAAAAAAATGAAATCCCTTTGTAAGAGATGAGTTCTCGTTCGAAACCCTGCTACTTCGAGAGAGATTGTCAGTTTTGTACACGAACTGCATCCAGTTTTTGTCGTAGCCCTCTCAACTTTTTAACACATGCTATGTGGGTGAAATGATGATAGCATGCTGACTTTCAACATTTTCAGAGTTCATTTGTAGTGCTTTTCAATTTCAGGGTCAACTAGCTCAAAAAAATAAGTAAATGCACGAAATATACCAAATGAAGTCAGAAATTGTTGAAATTTTGTGATGTTCCTTTGAATGGTGCATTTTGAACAAACAAAAAGTGTGGAGTTCGAATAAGTTAAAAAAATGAAATCCCTTTGTAAGAGATGAGTTCTCGTTCGAAACCCTGCTACTTCGAGAGAGATTGTCAGTTTTGTACACGAACTGCATCCAGTTTTTGTCGTAGCCCTCTCAACTTTTTAACACATTCTATGTGGGTGAAATGACGATAGCATGCCAACTTTCAACATTTTCAGAGTTCATTTGTAGTGCTTTTCAATTTCAGGGTCAACTAGCTCAAAAAAAATAAGTAAATGCACGAAATATACCAAATGAAGTCAGAAATTGTTGAAATTTTGTGATGTGCCTTTGAATGGTGCATTTTGAACACACAAAAAGTATGGAGTTCAAATAAGTTAAACAAATGAAATCCCTTTGTAAGAGATGAGTTCTCGTTCGAAACCCTGGTAGTTCGAGAGAGATTGTCAGTTTTGTACACGAACTGCATCCAGTTTTTGTCGTAGCCCTCTCAACTTTTTAACACATACTATGTGGGTGAAATGATGATAGCATGCCAACTTTCATCATTTTCAGAGTTCATTTGTAGTGCTTTTCAATTTCAGGGTCAACTAGCTCAAAAAAAAAAGTAAATGCACGAAATATACCAAATGAAGTCGGAAATTGTTGAAATTTTGTGATGTGCCTTTGAATGGTGCATTTTGAACACACAAAAAGTATGGAGTTCGAATAAGTTAAAAAAATGAAATCCCTTCGTAAGAGATGAGTTCACGTTCGAAACCCTGCTACTTCGAGAGAGATTGTCAGTTTTGTACACGAACTGCATCCAGTTTTTGTCGTAGCCCGCTCAACTTTTTAACACATGCTATGTGGGTGAAATGATGATAGCATGCCAACTTTCAACATTTTCAGAGTTCATTTGTAGTGCTTTTCAATTTCAAGGTCAACCAGCTCAAAAAAAAATAAGTAAATGCACGAAATATACCAAATGAAGTCAGAAATTGTTGAAATTTTGTTATGTGCCTTTGAATGGTGCATTTTGAACACACAAAAAGTATGGAGTTCGAATAAGTTACAAGAAATGAAATCACTTTGTAAGAGATGAGTTCTCGTTCGAAACCCTGCTACTTCGAGAGAGATTGTCAGTTTTGTACATGAACTGCATCCAGTTTTTGTCGTAGCCGTCTCAACCTTTTAACACATGCTATGTGGGTGAAATGATGATAGCATGCCAACTTTCAACATTTTTAGAGTTCATTTGTAGTGCTTTTCAATTTCAGGGTCAACTAGCTCAAAACAAATAAGTAAATGCACGAAATATATCAAATGTATTGAGAATATGTTGATCCCTTTTTGATGTGCCTTTGAATGGTGCATTTTGAACACACAAAAAGTATGGAGTTCAAATAAGTTAAAAAAATGGAATCCCTTTGTAAGAGATGAGTTCTCGTTCGAAACCCTCCTACTTCGAAAGAGATTGTTAGTTTTCTACACGAACGGCATCCAGCTTTTGTCGTAGCCCTCTCAACTTTTTAACACATGCTATGTGGGTAAAATGATGATAGCACGCAAACTTTCAACATTTTCAGAGTTCATTTGTAGTGCTTTTCAATTTCAGGGTCAACTAGCTCAAAAAAATAAGTAAATGCACGAAATATACTAAATGAAGTCAGAAATTGTTGAAATTTTGTGATGTGCCTTTGAATGGTGCATTTTGAACACACAAAAAGTATGGAGTTCAAATAAGTTAAAAAAATGAAATCCCTTTGTAAGAGATGAGTTCTCGTTCGAAACCCTGCTACTTCAAGAGAGATTGTCAGTTTTGTACACGAACTGCATCCAGTTTTTGTCGTAGCCCTCTCAACTTTTTAACACATGCTATGTGGGTGAAATGATGATAGCATGCCAACTTCACCATATTCAGAGTTCATTTGTAGTGCTTTTCAATTTGAGGGTCAACTAGCTCAAAAAAATAAGTGAATGCACGAAATATATCAAATGAAGTCAGAAATTGTTGATCCCTTTGTGATGTGACTTTGAATGGTGCATTTTGAACACACCAAAAGTATGGAGTTCAAATAAGTTAAAAAAAATGAAATCCCTTTGTAAGAGATGAGTTCTCGTTCGAAACCCTGCTACTTCGAGAGAGATTATGAGATTTGTACACGAACTGCATCCAGTTTTTGTCGTAGACCTCTCAACTTTTTAACACATGCTATGTGGGTGAAATGATGATAGCATGCCAACTTTCAACATTTTCAGAGTTCATTTGTTGTGCTTTTCAATTTCAGGGTCAACTAGCTCAAAAAAAATAAGTAAATGCACGAAATATATCAAATGAAGCCAGAAATTGTTGATCCCTTTGTTATTTGCCTTTGAATGGTGCATTTTGAACACACAAAAAGTATGGAGTTCACATAAGTTAAAAAAATGAAATCCCTTTGTAAGAGATGAGTTCTCGTTCGAAACCCTGCTACTTTGAGAGAGATTGTCAGTTTTGTACACGAACTGCATCCAGTTTTTGTCGTAGCCCTCTCAACTTTTTAACACATGCTATGTGGGTGAAATTATGATAGCATGCCAACTTTCAACATTTTCAGAGTTCATTTGTAGTGCTTTTCAATTTCAGGGTCAACTAGCTCAACAAAATATGTAAATGCGCGAAATATACCAAATGAAGTCAGAAATTGTTGAAATTTAGTGATGTGCCTTTGAATGGTGCATTTTCAACACACAAAACGTACGGAGTTCGAATAAGTTAAAAAAAATGAAATCCCTTTGTAAGAGATGAGTTCTCGTTCGAAACCCTGGTAGTTCGAGAGAGATTGTCAGTTTTGTACACGAACTGCATCCAGTTTTTGTCGTAGCCCTCTCAACTTTTTAACACATTCTATGTGGGTGAAATGATGATAGCATGCCAACTTTCAACATTTTCAGAGTTCATTTGTAGTGCTTTTCAATTTCAAGGTCAACTAGCTCAAAAAAAGTAAATGCACGAAATATATCAAATGAAGTCAGAAATTGTTGATCCCTTTGTGATGTGCCATTGAATGGTGCATTTTGAACACACAAAAAGTATGGAGTTCAAATAAGTTAAAAAAATGAAATCCCTTTGTAAGAGATGAGTTCTCGTTCGAAACCCTGCTACTTCGAGAGAGATTGTCAGTTTTGTACACGAACTGCATCCAGTTTTTGTCGTAGCCCTCTCAACTTTTTAACACATGCTATGTGGGTGAAATGATGATAGCATGCTGACTTTCAACATTTTCAGAGTTCATTTGTAGTGCTTTTCAATTTCAGGGTCAACTAGCTCAAAAAAATAAGTAAATGCACGAAATATACCAAATGAAGTCAGAAATTGTTGAAATTTTGTGATGTTCCTTTGAATGGTGCATTTTGAACAAACAAAAAGTGTGGAGTTCGAATAAGTTAAAAAAATGAAATCCCTTTGTAAGAGATGAGTTCTCGTTCGAAACCCTGCTACTTCGAGAGAGATTGTCAGTTTTGTACACGAACTGCATCCAGTTTTTGTCGTAGCCCTCTCAACTTTTTAACACATTCTATGTGGGTGAAATGACGATAGCATGCCAACTTTCAACATTTTCAGAGTTCATTTGTAGTGCTTTTCAATTTCAGGGTCAACTAGCTCAAAAAAAATAAGTAAATGCACGAAATATACCAAATGAAGTCAGAAATTGTTGAAATTTTGTGATGTGCCTTTGAATGGTGCATTTTGAACACACAAAAAGTATGGAGTTCAAATAAGTTAAACAAATGAAATCCCTTTGTAAGAGATGAGTTCTCGTTCGAAACCCTGGTAGTTCGAGAGAGATTGTCAGTTTTGTACACGAACTGCATCCAGTTTTTGTCGTAGCCCTCTCAACTTTTTAACACATACTATGTGGGTGAAATGATGATAGCATGCCAACTTTCATCATTTTCAGAGTTCATTTGTAGTGCTTTTCAATTTCAGGGTCAACTAGCTCAAAAAAAAAAGTAAATGCACGAAATATACCAAATGAAGTCGGAAATTGTTGAAATTTTGTGATGTGCCTTTGAATGGTGCATTTTGAACACACAAAAAGTATGGAGTTCGAATAAGTTAAAAAAATGAAATCCCTTCGTAAGAGATGAGTTCACGTTCGAAACCCTGCTACTTCGAGAGAGATTGTCAGTTTTGTACACGAACTGCATCCAGTTTTTGTCGTAGCCCGCTCAACTTTTTAACACATGCTATGTGGGTGAAATGATGATAGCATGCCAACTTTCAACATTTTCAGAGTTCATTTGTAGTGCTTTTCAATTTCAAGGTCAACCAGCTCAAAAAAAAATAAGTAAATGCACGAAATATACCAAATGAAGTCAGAAATTGTTGAAATTTTGTTATGTGCCTTTGAATGGTGCATTTTGAACACACAAAAAGTATGGAGTTCGAATAAGTTACAAGAAATGAAATCACTTTGTAAGAGATGAGTTCTCGTTCGAAACCCTGCTACTTCGAGAGAGATTGTCAGTTTTGTACATGAACTGCATCCAGTTTTTGTCGTAGCCGTCTCAACCTTTTAACACATGCTATGTGGGTGAAATGATGATAGCATGCCAACTTTCAACATTTTTAGAGTTCATTTGTAGTGCTTTTCAATTTCAGGGTCAACTAGCTCAAAACAAATAAGTAAATGCACGAAATATATCAAATGTATTGAGAATATGTTGATCCCTTTTTGATGTGCCTTTGAATGGTGCATTTTGAACACACAAAAAGTATGGAGTTCAAATAAGTTAAAAAAATGGAATCCCTTTGTAAGAGATGAGTTCTCGTTCGAAACCCTCCTACTTCGAAAGAGATTGTTAGTTTTCTACACGAACGGCATCCAGCTTTTGTCGTAGCCCTCTCAACTTTTTAACACATGCTATGTGGGTAAAATGATGATAGCACGCAAACTTTCAATATTTTCAGAGTTCATTTGTAGTGCTTTTCAATTTCAGGGTCAACTAGCTCAAAAAAATAAGTAAATGCACGAAATATACTAAATGAAGTCAGAAATTGTTGAAATTTTGTGATGTGCCTTTGAATGGTGCATTTTGAACACACAAAAAGTATGGAGTTCAAATAAGTTAAAAAAATGAAATCCCTTTGTAAGAGATGAGTTCTCGTTCGAAACCCTGCTACTTCAAGAGAGATTGTCAGTTTTGTACACGAACTGCATCCAGTTTTTGTCGTAGCCCTCTCAACTTTTTAACACATGCTATGTGGGTGAAATGATGATAGCATGCCAACTTCACCATATTCAGAGTTCATTTGTAGTGCTTTTCAATTTGAGGGTCAACTAGCTCAAAAAAATAAGTGAATGCACGAAATATATCAAATGAAGTCAGAAATTGTTGATCCCTTTGTGATGTGACTTTGAATGGTGCATTTTGAACACACCAAAAGTATGGAGTTCAAATAAGTTAAAAAAATTGAAATCCCTTTGTAAGAGATGAGTTCTCGTTCGAAACCCTGCTACTTCGAGAGAGATTATGAGTTTTGTACACGAACTGCATCCAGTTTTTGTCGTAGACCTCTCAACTTTTTAACACATGCTATGTGGGTGAAATGATGATAGCATGCCAACTTTCAACATTTTCAGAGTTCATTTGTTGTGCTTTTCAATTTCAGGGTCAACTAGCTCAAAAAAAATAAGTAAATGCACGAAATATATCAAATGAAGCCAGAAATTGTTGATCCCTTTGTTATTTGCCTTTGAATGGTGCATTTTGAACACACAAAAAGTATGGAGTTCACATAAGTTAAAAAAATGAAATCCCTTTGTAAGAGATGAGTTCTCGTTCGAAACCCTGCTACTTTGAGAGAGATTGTCAGTTTTGTACACGAACTGCATCCAGTTTTTGTCGTAGCCCTCTCAACTTTTTAACACATGCTATGTGGGTGAAATTATGATAGCATGCCAACTTTCAACATTTTCAGAGTTCATTTGTAGTGCTTTTCAATTTCAGGGTCAACTAGCTCAACAAAATATGTAAATGCGCGAAATATACCAAATGAAGTCAGAAATTGTTGAAATTTAGTGATGTGCCTTTGAATGGTGCATTTTCAACACACAAAACGTACGGAGTTCGAATAAGTTAAAAAAAATGAAATCCCTTTGTAAGAGATGAGTTCTCGTTCGAAACCCTGGTAGTTCGAGAGAGATTGTCAGTTTTGTACACGAACTGCATCCAGTTTTTGTCGTAGCCCTCTCAACTTTTTAACACATTCTATGTGGGTGAAATGATGATAGCATGCCAACTTTCAACATTTTCAGAGTTCATTTGTAGTGCTTTTCAATTTCAAGGTCAACTAGCTCAAAAAAAGTAAATGCACGAAATATATCAAATGAAGTCAGAAATTGTTGATCCCTTTGTGATGTGCCATTGAATGGTGCATTTTGAACACACAAAAAGTATGGAGTTCAAATAAGTTAAAAAAATGAAATCCCTTTGTAAGAGATGAGTTCTCGTTCGAAACCCTGCTACTTCGAGAGAGATTGTCAGTTTTGTACACGAACTGCATCCAGTTTTTGTCGTAGCCCTCTCAACTTTTTAACACATGCTATGTGGGTGAAATGATGATAGCATGCTGACTTTCAACATTTTCAGAGTTCATTTGTAGTGCTTTTCAATTTCAGGGTCAACTAGCTCAAAAAAATAAGTAAATGCACGAAATATACCAAATGAAGTCAGAAATTGTTGAAATTTTGTGATGTTCCTTTGAATGGTGCATTTTGAACAAACAAAAAGTGTGGAGTTCGAATAAGTTAAAAAAATGAAATCCCTTTGTAAGAGATGAGTTCTCGTTCGAAACCCTGCTACTTCGAGAGAGATTGTCAGTTTTGTACACGAACTGCATCCAGTTTTTGTCGTAGCCCTCTCAACTTTTTAACACATTCTATGTGGGTGAAATGACGATAGCATGCCAACTTTCAACATTTTCAGAGTTCATTTGTAGTGCTTTTCAATTTCAGGGTCAACTAGCTCAAAAAAAAAAAGTAAATGCACGAAATATACCAAATGAAGTCAGAAATTGTTGAAATTTTGTGATGTGCCTTTGAATGGTGCATTTTGAACACATAAAAAGTATGGAGTTCAAATAAGTTAAACAAATGAAATCCCTTTGTAAGAGATGAGTTCTCGTTCGAAACCCTGGTAGTTCGAGAGAGATTGTCAGTTTTGTACACGAACTGCATCCAGTTTTTGTCGTAGCCCTCTCAACTTTTTAACACATACTATGTCGGTGAAATGATGATAGCATGCCAACTTTCATCATTTTCAGAGTTCATTTGTAGTGCTTTTCAATTTCAGGGTCAACTAGCTCAAAAAAAAAAGTAAATGCACGAAATATACCAAATGAAGTCGGAAATTGTTGAAATTTTGTGATGTGCCTTTGAATGGTGCATTTTGAACACACAAAAAGTATGGAGTTCGAATAAGTTAAAAAAATGAAATCCCTTCGTAAGAGATGAGTTCACGTTCGAAACCCTGCTACTTCGAGAGAGATTGTCAGTTTTGTACACGAACTGCATCCAGTTTTTGTCGTAGCCCGCTCAACTTTTTAACACATGCTATGTGGGTGAAATGATGATAGCATGCCAACTTTCAACATTTTCAGAGTTCATTTGTAGTGCTTTTCAATTTCAAGGTCAACCAGCTCAAAAAAAAATAAGTAAATGCACGAAATATACCAAATGAAGTCAGAAATTGTTGAAATTTTGTTATGTGCCTTTGAATGGTGCATTTTGAACACACAAAAAGTATGGAGTTCGAATAAGTTACAAGAAATGAAATCACTTTGTAAGAGATGAGTTCTCGTTCGAAACCCTGCTACTTCGAGAGAGATTGTCAGTTTTGTACATGAACTGCATCCAGTTTTTGTCGTAGCCGTCTCAACCTTTTAACACATGCTATGTGGGTGAAATGATGATAGCATGCCAACTTTCAACATTTTTAGAGTTCATTTGTAGTGCTTTTCAATTTCAGGGTCAACTAGCTCAAAACAAATAAGTAAATGCACGAAATATATCAAACGTATTGAGAATATGTTGATCCCTTTTTGATGTGCCTTTGAATGGTGCATTTTGAACACACAAAAAGTATGGAGTTCAAATAAGTTAAAAAAATGGAATCCCTTTGTAAGAGATGAGTTCTCGTTCGAAACCCTCCTACTTCGAAAGAGATTGTTAGTTTTCTACACGAACGGCATCCAGCTTTTGTCGTAGCCCTCTCAACTTTTTAACACATGCTATGTGGGTAAAATGATGATAGCACGCAAACTTTCAATATTTTCAGAGTTCATTTGTAGTGCTTTTCAATTTCAGGGTCAACTAGCTCAAAAAAATAAGTAAATGCACGAAATATACTAAATGAAGTCAGAAATTGTTGAAATTTTGTGATGTGCCTTTGAATGGTGCATTTTGAACACACAAAAAGTATGGAGTTCAAATAAGTTAAAAAAATGAAATCCCTTTGTAAGAGATGAGTTCTCGTTCGAAACCCTGCTACTTCAAGAGAGATTGTCAGTTTTGTACACGAACTGCATCCAGTTTTTGTCGTAGCCCTCTCAACTTTTTAACACATGCTATGTGGGTGAAATGATGATAGCATGCCAACTTCACCATATTCAGAGTTCATTTGTAGTGCTTTTCAATTTGAGGGTCAACTAGCTCAAAAAAATAAGTGAATGCACGAAATATATCAAATGAAGTCAGAAATTGTTGATCCCTTTGTGATGTGACTTTGAATGGTGCATTTTGAACACACCAAAAGTATGGAGTTCAAATAAGTTAAAAAAAATGAAATCCCTTTGTAAGAGATGAGTTCTCGTTCGAAACCCTGCTACTTCGAGAGAGATTATGAGTTTTGTACACGAACTGCATCCAGTTTTTGTCGTAGACCTCTCAACTTTTTAACACATGCTATGTGGGTGAAATGATGATAGCATGCCAACTTTCAACATTTTCAGAGTTCATTTGTTGTGCTTTTCAATTTCAGGGTCAACTAGCTCAAAAAAAATAAGTAAATGCACGAAATATATCAAATGAAGTCAGAAATTGTTGATCCCTTTGTTATTTGCCTTTGAATGGTGCATTTTGAACACACAAAAAGTATGGAGTTCACATAAGTTAAAAAAATGAAATCCCTTTGTAAGAGATGAGTTCTCGTTCGAAACCCTGCTACTTTGAGAGAGATTGTCAGTTTTGTACACGAACTGCATCCAGTTTTTGTCGTAGCCCTCTCAACTTTTTAACACATGCTATGTGGGTGAAATTATGATAGCATGCCAACTTTCAACATTTTCAGAGTTCATTTGTAGTGCTTTTCAATTTCAGGGTCAACTAGCTCAACAAAATATGTAAATGCGCGAAATATACCAAATGAAGTCAGAAATTGTTGAAATTTAGTGATGTGCCTTTGAATGGTGCATTTTCAACACACAAAACGTATGGAGTTCGAATAAGTTAAAAAAATGAAATCCCTTTGTAAGAGATGAGTTCTCGTTCGAAACCCTGCTACTTCGAGAGAGATTGTCAGTTTTGTACACGAACTGCATCCAGTTTTTGTCGTAGCCCTCTCAACTTTTTAACACATTCTATGTGGGTGAAATGATGATAGCATGCCAACTTTCAACATTTTCAGAGTTCATTTGTAGTGCTTTTCAATTTCAAGGTCAACTAGCTCAAAAAAAGTAAATGCACGAAATATATCAAATGAAGTCAGAAATTGTTGATCCCTTTGTGATGTGCCATTGAATGGTGCATTTTGAACACACAAAAAGTATGGAGTTCAAATAAGTTAAAAAAAATGAAATCCCTTTGTAAGAGATGAGTTCTCGTTCGAAACCCTGCTACTTCGAGAGAGATTGTCAGTTTTGTACACGAACTGCATCCAGTTTTTGTCGTAGCCCTCTCAACTTTTTAACACATGCTATGTGGGTGAAATGATGATAGCATGCCGACTTTCAACATTTTCAGAGTTCATTTGTAGTGCTTTTCAATTTCAGGGTCAACTAGCTCAAAAAAATAAGTAAATGCACGAAATATACCAAATGAAGTCAGAAATTGTTGAAATTTTGTGATGTTCCTTTGAATGGTGCATTTTGAACACACAAAAAGTGTGGAGTTCGAATAAGTTAAAAAAAATGAAATCCCTTTGTAAGAGATGAGTTCTCGTTCGAAACCCTGCTACTTCGAGAGAGATTGTCAGTTTTGTACACGAACTGCATCCAGTTTTTGTCGTAGCCCTCTCAACTTTTTAACACATTCTATGTGGGTGAAATGACGATAGCATGCCAACTTTCAACATTTTCAGAGTTCATTTGTAGTGCTTTTCAATTTCAGGGTCAACTAGCTCAAAAAAAATAAGTAAATGCACGAAATATACCAAATGAAGTCAGAAATTGTTGAAATTTTGTGATGTGCCTTTGAATGGTGCATTTTCAACACACAAAAAGTATGGAGTTCAAATAAGTTAAAAAAATGAAATTCCTTTGTAAGAGATGAGTTCTCGTTCGAAACCCTACTACTTCGAGAGAGATTGTCAGTTTTGTACACGAACTGCATCCAGTTTTTGGCATAGCCCTCTTAACTTTTTAACACATGCTATGTGGGTGAAATGATGATAGCATGCCAACTTTCATCATTTTCAGAGTTCATTTGTAGTGCTTTTCAATTTCAGGGTCAACTAGCTCAAAAAAAAAAGTAAATGCACGAAATATACCAAATGAAGTCGGAAATTGTTGAAATTTTGTGATGTGCCTTTGAATGGTGCATTTTGAACACACAAAAAGTATGGAGTTCAAATAAGTTAAAAAAATGAAATCCCTTTGTAAGAGATGAGTTCTCGTTCGAAACCCTGCTACTTCAAGAGAGATTGTCAGTTTTGTACACGAACTGCATCCAGTTTTTGTCGTAGCCCTCTTAACTTTTTAACACATGCTATGTGGGTGAAATGATGATAGCATGCCAACTTCAACATATTCAGAGTTCATTTGTAGTGCTTTTCAATTTGAGGGTCAACTAGCTCAAAAAAATAAGTGAATGCACGAAATATATCAAATGAAGTCAGAAATTGTTGATCCCTTTGTGATGTGACTTTGAATGGTGCATTTTGAACACACCAAAAGTATGGAGTTCAAATAAGTTAAAAAAATGAAATCCCTTTGTAAGAGATGAGTTCTCGTTCGAAACCCTGCTACTTCGAGAGAGATTGTGAGTTTTGTACACGAACTACATCCAGTTTTTGTCGTAGACCTCTCAACTTTTCAACACATGCTATGTGGATGAAATGATGATAGCATGCCAACTTTCAACATTTTCAGAGTTCATTTGTAGTGCTTTTCAATTTCAGGGTCAACTAGCTCAAAAAAAATAAGTAAATGCACGAAATATATCAAATGAAGTCAGAAATTGTTGATCCCTTTGTTATTTGCCTTTGAATGGTTCATTTTGAACACACAAAAAGTATGGAGTTCACATAAGTTAAAAAAATGAAATCCCTTTGTAAGAGATGAGTTCTCGTTCGAAACCCTGCTACTTTGAGAGAGATTGTCAGTTTTGTACACGAACTGCATCCAGTTTTTGTCGTAGCCCTCTCAACTTTTTAACACATGCTATGTGGGTGAAATTATGATAGCATGCCAACTTTCAACATTTTCAGAGTTCATTTGTAGTGCTTTTCAATTTCAAGGTCAACTAGCTCAAAAAAATAAGTAAATGCACGAAATATACCAAATGAAGTCAGAAATTGTTGAAATTTAGTGATGTGCCTTTGAATGGTGCATTTTCAACACACAAAACGTATGGAGTTCGAATAAGTTAAAAAAAATGAAATCCCTTTGTAAGAGATGAGTTCTCGTTCGAAACCCTGGTAGTTCGAGAGAGATTGTGAGTTTTGTACACGAACTGCATCCAGTTTTTGTCGTAGCCCTCTCAACTTTTTAACACATTCTATGTGGGTGAAATGATGATAGCATGCCAACTTTCAACATTTTCAGAGTTCATTTGTAGTGCTTTTCAATTTCAAGGTCAACTAGCTCAAAAAAAGTAAATGCACGAAATATATCAAATGAAGTCAGAAATTGTTGATCCCTTTGTGATGTGCCTTTGAATGGTGCATTTTGAACACACAAAAAGTATGGAGTTCAAATAAGTTAAAAAAATGAAATCCCTTTGTAAGAGATGAGTTCTCGTTCGAAACCCTGCTACTTCGAGAGAGATTGTCAGTTTTGTACACGAACTGCATACAGTTTTTGTCGTAGACCTCTCAACTTTTTAACACATGCTATGTGGGTGAAATGATGATAGCATGCCAACTTCAACATTTTCAGAGTTCATTTGTAGTGCTTTTCAATTTGAGGGTCAACTAGCTCAAAAAAATAAGTGAATGCACGAAATATATCAAATGAAGTCAGAAATTGTTGATCCCTTTGTGATGTGACTTTGAATGGTGCATTTTGAACACACCAAAAGTATGGAGTTCAAATAAGTTAAAAAAAATGAAATCCCTTTGTAAGAGATGAGTTCTCGTTCGAAACCCTGCTACTTCGAGAGAGATTGTGAGTTTTGTACACGAACTGCATCCAGTTTTTGTCGTAGACCTCTCAACTTTTTAACACATGCTATGTGGGTGAAATGATTATAGCATGCCAACTTTCAACATTTTCAGAGTTCATTTGTAGTGCTTTTCAATTTCAGGGTCAACTAGCTCAAAAAAAAAGTAAATGCATAAAATATATCAAATGAAGTCAGAAATTGTTGATCCCTTTGTGATGTGCCTTTGAATAGTGCATTTTGAACACACAAAAAGTATGGAGTTCAAATAACTCAAAAAAATGAAATCCCTTTGTAAGAGATGAGTTCTCGTTCGAAACCCTGCTACTTCGAGAGAGATTGTCAGTTTTGTACACGAACTGCATCCAGTTTTTGTCGTAGCCCTCTGAACTTTTTAACACATGCTATGTGGGTGAAATGATGATAGCATGCCAAATTTCAACATTTTTAGAGTTCATTTGTAATGCTTTTCAATTTCAGGGTCAACTAGCTCAAAAAAATAGTAAATGCACGAAATATATCAAATGAAGTCAGAAATTGTTGATCCCTTTGTGATGTGCCTTTGAATGGTGCATTTTGAACACACAAAAAGTATGGAGTTCAAATAAGTTAAAAAAATGAAATCCCTTTGTAAGAGATGAGTTCTCGTTCGAAACCCTGCTACTTCGAGAGAGATTGTCAGTTTTGTACACGAACTGCATCCAGTTTTTGTCGTAGCCCTCTCAACTTTTTAACACATGCTATGTGGGTGAAATGATGATAGCATGCCAACTTTCAACATTTTTAGAGTTCATTTGTAATGCTTTTCAATTTCAGGGTCAACTAGCTCAAAAAAAAGTAAATGCACGAAATATATCAAATGAAGTCAGAAATTGTTGATCCCTTTGTGATGTGCCTTTGAATGGTGCATTTTGAACACACAAAAAGTATGGAGTTCAAATAAGTTAAAAAAATGAAATCCCTTTGTAAGAGATGAGTTCTCGTTCGAAACCCTGCTACTTCGAGAGAGATTGTCAGATTTGTACACGAACTGCATCCAGTTTCTGTCGTAGCCCTCTCAACTTTTTAACACATGCTATGTGGGTGAAATGATGATAGCATGCCAACTTTCAACATTTTCAAAGTTCATTTGTAGTGCTTTTCAATTTCAGGGTCAACTAGCTCAAAAAAAAAAGTAAATGCACGAAATATACCAAATGAAGTCAGAAATTGTTGAAATTTTGTGATGTGCCTTTGAATGGTGCATTTTAAACACACAAAAAGTATGGAGTTCAAATAAGTTAAAAAAATGAAATCCCTTTGGAAGAGATGAGTTCTCATTCGAAACCCTACTACTTCGAGAGAGATTGTCAGTTTTGTACACGAACTGCATCCAGTTTTGAAAATAACGAAATAGATAATAGTTTGGATAGTCAAAATTATTAATTATGAAAATAAAAAATAGTTTGCATTATTTTTTCAATTTGAAACACTTTTCATTATCATAGTTTTGTCAAATTCTCAAATATGCAAAAAGATTTTTTAACAAACATAGATTTTAATTGAAAATAACAAAATAGATAATAGTTTGGATAGTCAAAATTATTAATTATGAAAATAAAAAATAGTTTTTCATTATTTATTCAATTTGAAACACTTTTCATTATCATAGTTTTGTCAAATTCTCAAATATGCAAAAAGACTTTTTAATAAACATAGTTTTTAATTGAAAATAACAAAATAAGTTAATAGTTTGGATAGTCAAAATTATTAATTTTGAAAATAGAAAATAGTTTTGAATTATTTATTCAATTTCAAACACTTTTCATTATCATAGTTTTGTCAAATTCTCAAATGTGCAAAGAGAATTTTTAATAGACATAGTTTTTAACTGAAAATAACAAAATAAATTAATAGTTTGGATAGTCAAAATAATTAATTTTGAAAATAGAAAATAGTTTTGAATTATTTATTCAATTTCAAACACTTTTCATTATCATAGTTTTGTCAAATTCTCAAATATGCAAAAAGAATTTTTAATAAACAAAGTTTTTAATTGAAAATAACAAAATAAGTTAATAGTTTGGATAGTCAAAATAATTAATTTTGAAAATAGAAAAAAATTGAACTGTATGACAATTCATGGACAAAATTCGACCTGAATTCACTTTGAATTCAGATAGAATTTTATCCACAATTTCGAATATAGTTTCAATTTTCAGTAAGTTTAGGCCCGTAAGCCTCCTTTAGAGAGGAGCTCGATGGACAAGCTGCGACGGGGCTTATAAACAAGTGTTAGTCCCCCTCGCTGGGCGAGGTGGGACTAAATTTATCGTGCACCCGAGGAGGGGCTTTAGTCCCGGGTGGAGCCACGCCCCGGGACTAAAGACACCCTTTAGTTCCGGCTGGAGCCACGCACCGGGACTAAAGACCTCCTACTTCCCGCCTCTTGGTCCGCCCGAAAAGAGGCCTTTAGTCCCGGGTCGTGACTCCACCCGGGACTAAAGGGGGTCTTTAGTCCCGGCCCGAGCCATGCACCGGGACTATAGATCCACCTATATAAGCGGGACTTCGAAAATTTCCAACCCAATTCGTCCATTTCTCTTCTTCTTCCTCTCGTTCTCCTGCCCGGCGCGGCACAGCGACGAACTAACCGACGCCGTCAGGCTGCCCGCCGTCCTGCTCGCCGCCGCGTGCCGTCCTCCTCGCCGCCGCGCCGTCCTCCTCGCCGCCGCGCCGTCCTCCTAGCCGTCGTGCCGTTCTCCTCGCCGTCCTCCTCGCCAACACTCCGGCTAGTAAGCCCCCCGCCCCCTCCTCCCCAACACTCCGGCCAGTATAGAAGAAAAGAAGAAAAAGGAGAAGAGAAGAAGAAAAAGGAGAAGAAAGGAAGAAAAAGGAGAAGAAAAGAAGAAAAAGGAGAAGAAAAGAAGAAAAAGAAAAGATTTTTTTGTCATTTAATTCCTATTGTTATTAGGTTTGTGCTAGATTATTAGGGTTAGTAATATTTAGAATTAGGTTAGGGTTACAAGAAGAAGAAATATGAACAAAAATAAGAAAATAAGATTAGGAAAAATGAAAATAAGAAGAGGAGGAGAAGAAAAGAAGAAAAAATGTATATTGTATAGTGTATATGCTTAAGTGTATAGTGTATATAGTGTATAGTGTATAAGGAGAGGAGGAATTTTGCTATAGTGTATATAGTGTATAGTGTATAAGAAAAGAAGAAAAGAAGAGGAGGAGAAGAGAAGAAAAGAAGAGGAGGAGAAGAGAAGAAAGAAGAGGAGGTGAAGAAAAATGAAAATAAGTGTTAATAGTTCAATTTTGTTATTGTATATGCTTAAGTGTTAATAGTTTATTTTTAGCAAGAAAATTAATAGAACTAGTTTATTTTTTTAGTTCATTTTATGATGCCTATCCCGCATCCTCGTCGTCGACTCGGCGGAGGACACCTGCTTGATCAGAGGGGCCCTGTCCGGGACTGGGCTCCGCCCGGCTGGTATTGGGAGGTGCTACCTTCCGGGGGGCGTAGGTTGGTGAGGAGCCAGCCCGTCGTTGAACCGATCCTTGTTTGGTGGCGGTCGCGTGGGCCAGTGAGGGTGCCGAGGCTTCCGGACACCGCGGAGGTGGTACGTCACCGTGTCAGCGAGGAGGATGAGCACGTCCGTCGCTACATGGTTGCGTTGGAGGGCAGGTTCGAGCATACCCGGCAGGTTCTTCGGGGATCTCACTGGAGCTATGATCCTGTGATGGTTCCTTCTCTTTGGGCGTGCATCGCCCGCGCCGATACCCGTCGGGCGCTATGGTTCTAGATGTATTAGCGATGCTATATGTATGATAGTATTCGAGGAGTATTAATGATAATATTCGACGATGTATGGACAAAAGTGATGATGTATTAGCTTATAATTGAATGCATGCTAATTTGAATACTACTTTATTTTACGATTTGGTTTTGCTTATTGAATGCTCAAATTGGAAAAGTACTCCTACTTTGAATACTATGCAGAAATCTAGGAGTCTCAAATTGGAAAAGTACTCCTACTTCGAATACTATGCAGAAATCTAGGAGTCTCAAATTGGAAAAGTACTCCTACTTTGGTTTTTGGTACAAAGGTTAAGAGAATCCGTTTTTTGCAGAACTATGGATGCACATATCAGGAACCTCGAAGAGGAAGAACTTCTGGAAGATATAATCAAAGACGGCCCCGACGTTGAACCAGCTGAATCTCCGTCGTCATATCTAAACCAGGACGTTGGAATGGAGGTCGAGCGACACGAAGATGAAGCTGATGGGGCAGGAGATAGGTCCAATGACGGAGAAGGTGATAGCTCCACTGATGGAGAAGCCGGTGAAGAGGAGAAGTCCGGCGAGGTATACATATGAAGTTCGACAATCACTTGTAATATGTGAAAAATATTGGAGATAGCTCTATATTGTATACATATACATTCATTTGACGAATGTTTCTCCCTCTTAGGCCTCCATATCGAGCAAAACTACGAAACGAGGCCCGACTAGAAAGTTGGATGCACGGACGCATTACACATTTGAGGTGATATTTCCTACGGGCGAACCCAAGCTTCCTAAGAATGCTGCTGACACATTCAAGAAGCAATGCGGAGTTCTCGTTAGGGATCACGTCCCGATCAGCGTTCGGGAGTGGAACAAGCGCAAAGGGGCAGCCGATAGTGACTATGTCGCCGAAAGGTACAAAGATAATCTTTGGAATGATCTCATGTCACATTTCAACCTGCCAGAATGTGAGAATGAAGACGCCGCAGACAAACTAAGGGCCAAAGTCAAGCAGTGGACTCTGAAGAAGATGGCCGAACTGTTCCGTAGCTAGAAGAAGAAGCTATGGAAAAACTATCTGAAGACACAGAAAGTGCCAGTGTTCGAGGGGTATCTAGCCAAGCACGCGAATCACTGGAAGGCATTTCAAGAGTACAAGGAGTCAGAAGATGCCCAGGAATTATTAGAAAAGAACAAGATAAATGCCCACAAGAAGAAATATCACCACAAGCTGGGGCCAGGGGGCTATGAGACTGCCATCCCAAAGTGGGATAAGAAAGAGCAAGATCTGATAGATAAAGGCGTCGTATCTGAACCACTCCGTGATGAGTGGGAATTGAGAGCAAGAAATTGGTTCCTTGCGCTTGGTGGGTCGTACGGCGAAACAACAGGGGACCTCATCTGCAATGACAATCTTAGGATACCCAGGGAGAATTGGAAAAGGATAGTGAAAGAAATTAAGGAGGGACAAAGAAAGTTCACTGCAGATAGGGATAAATATTTGCTCACACTGGTCCTCGGCAATGACGAACATGGAGGACGAACGCGAGGCTTCGGTCCTTCTTACCCGTGGTGGCTTGGGTTTGCCAGAGACCAAGACACTTACAGAAGTCGAGAGAGAGCAAAGAAGCGGCAGCAGGATGAGGAGAATGACAAGTTCAACCAGTTGCTTGCCAGGATTAACGAGCAACAGAAGCAGATTGATGAGCTTAGAGGAGTACCGCGCCAGGAAGATCCTACAGTTGATATCACCGGCCCCCATCTAAGCGGAAAAGCAGCGTGGCTGAATCTGAGGCCCCGCCCGACGATGAACGAAGAATGATAGAGGGCGCTCCCGGCTACCCCGTGGATGGAATCAAGGAGTCAACATCATGTGAACTCCATCAAAAATTCAAGAACATATCCATGAAGGTGGCCGTCGGACAAGCTTTACCTTCTGGCCCTGATGCACGCTGGCATGGCCGTGAGATTCCAGCTGGCTTTGCTAAAGTCGGGGTGGACGAAATCATGACGGGGTTTAATGATATGGAGCTCGACATAGCTGGACCCGAAGATGAGAGGACACTCGGAGAAGTACTGTGTGGAGTCATCCTATGGGACAAGAACTACATCAAGCTTCCAGGCTCGGCCCCAAGGACAACACCGCCTCCGAGTCGTCGCAGGTCACCTACACCTCCATTACCTCCAAGCCCTCCACATGACGTCGGCCAGCACAACACGAGTCCATCTCGATCACCGCCGCCGGACTTGGGTCGTCCGTCTCCACCGCCGCCCGCACATGATACTAAGCGGAAGCGTGCCAGCAAGAACGCTTCGTCGATGATTTCTAAGGGACGGAGCCCCCCAAAGCGCAAACCGTCGCCCCTCCCAAAGGTAGCTCATGCTAATCTTCCTATCAGACCTTATGATCGTACCCACGAGGAAAACGCCAGGATAGCAAAGGAACAGCATGATGCGCATATGAAAAGGAAGGAACCCGAGCTCCGCCCGAAATACACCGAGAAGAACATAGCATGGGCAAAAGAGTTCATAACCACTCCATCACAGTATGACTTACACTATAAGCCTGATGACTATACACGCACATTGCAGAAGGAAGTGAAAAAGAGCAGGTCACATGCAAGTGCAAGTGGGAGCAAATCAAGTTCAACTACAAGCAAGAAAAAATCAGACGTTCCTCAGCTTGGACAACAGGCCAAACAGTCGATCCCACCCCTCAAGGTGTTAACCAAGAATGTTCCGCCTCCGGTGCAGGGGCAAGCTTTTGAAAAAGCAAAGGAGTTGGCGGATGAATGTGGTATCTTGGTTGAAAATTTGCTGGCTTCCCAAGACGACAGGATACCCAAGGCTGTGGTAGCCCCTAAGCGACAGTTTGTCATGGGAGAGCCTTTGGTCAGCAAAGATGATCTCTCAACAAATATGCGTTACTTGCATAAATGGTACTTAAGTGAATCAAAGAATGGGAGAACGATGATCATGCTGAGTGTCCCATGGGAGTACTACGGCCGCTCCGAAAAAATCCATATCGACTTTGAGGAACTCTTCCAGATGTACAATGGCGACGCCCTCAACAAATCGCTTATGAGTTGCTATTCTCTGTAAGTTTTTCAATTCGTTGTCTACATATAACTTGTTTAGTTATTTCAATTCATTGTCTATATATAACTTGTACTCTATTATGCAGAATGAAGATTCTGGAGTGTAAAAGTAAGAGCATCCTAAATATTGGGTTTATTGATCCAGATAAAATACATATAGCGACGCTAACTAATTATCCCAAGGAGACGGAGGAAAACCTTCTAAGGTTTCTAAGAGATCAAAATTTCTGTGACCACGTACTGTTTCCATACAACTTCAGGTGAGGGTCTTTACTCTGTTGTGTCCATTCACTTATAAGTGTAATTGATAAGTTACTCACACACACACACACACACACACGCACACACACACACACACACACACACACACACACACACACACATATATATATATATATATATATATATATATATATATATATACATGTGCAGCTTCCATTGGATTCTGTTGGACATTCAAATTGATAAGGGAAGAGTTGATGCCTTCGACCCATTATCGAGACCCTTGGAACAGTTCCAAAGCATGCAGGACATGCTCCAAGGGTAATTTTAATCATTCTTGCGCTCTATCGGTCTCTTTCGATGATTTTCTGATATATAAATTAATGAAAAACTTAGAAAATCATTATCCTTGTCGGGCAGGGTTTGGAATCGGTTCAAGTGCGTGACTCCCGGTAACTTTCCTGAGAAGCTGACCTTTAGAGCGGCTCAGGTAAGTAGTAGTATGATATACTTCTATTAATTTTCAATACATTTATGATGCTAGATTATTATTTTGATTATATATATTCTATTCTCGTAAAGTGCGACCAGCAGCCACGGGGAACGCATCTATGCGGATACTATGTTTGCGAGACCATTCGCACGTTTACCTCTGAGTTCAAGGATCACAGATTCGACGTAAGCAATGAACATTCACACCTCTATTTTTACCCGTCATTCTTTGTTATCATGATTGATATTCATATTCATCTCCTCTTCTTATATAGCACACGACCATGAGGACGAAGGTCCTACCAGAGCAACGCGCGATTGCTGTTGCAGAGGAGCTTGCGGGATTTCTGAGGATGGAAGCTATAGAAGACAAAGGACGATTTAGTGTAGCTAAGGGCCATTACTCATGTTCGTCCATGTAATCGAATAGACGGGCTCTAGTCCCGATAATTCAGATCTCCATATAATTGTATATATATGATCGCTTGTAAGATAAGTTAATCTTATATATATATATATATATGCATAATTATTTCTATTTTAAATTATATAAAAACTAATTCCCGAACCCCAAACGAGGCATCACGTTAATCTCCTGAACACCTAAACCCTAAAACCCTAAAACCCCAAAATAATTTCATTCAAAAAAAAACCTAAAAGCCAGCAAAATCTGAAAATCTTTAGTCTCGGACCGTGTAACGAACCGGGACTAAAGGGCCTGCCCCTGGGGTGCTACGAGGCGCGCACGTGGAGCACCTTTAGCCCCGGCGTGTAAGAGGACCGGGACGAAAAGGTTATGCCTTTAGTCCCGCCCCTTTAGTCCCGGTTGGTGAACCGGGACTA
Organism: Hordeum vulgare subsp. vulgare; assembly: GCF_904849725.1. Classification (NCBI taxonomy): domain Eukaryota; kingdom Viridiplantae; phylum Streptophyta; class Magnoliopsida; order Poales; family Poaceae; genus Hordeum; species Hordeum vulgare. The sequence continues at coordinate 186,965,714 of NC_058519.1, read as the reverse complement.
AAGCCCCTTACGGGCCGGGGCTAAAGGCCCCGTCCCCACTAGTGGAACATCTATTAAGTTTCTTTTTATCAATATATCGATGTATTCTTCTTCCCAATACCAAAATAAGCATCCACCTTCCTACACAGATGAAGACCTCAATAAGCTACCATAATTTAACCAAATCAGTTGATAGAGCCGAAGAGGAAGAGGAGCATACCCCGTCGTTTTTGCATTTGAAGAATACCCATCTGAGGTGCTGCCGTGTGTTGGATGTGAGCCGCAACACTATTTCTAGGCAGTCGTCGCACTGTACGAGCGACATCAGCAAGCCGGCGAGCCGCTGCGCGACCACCGAGCCCGGGCGACGGCCAGAAGAGTCCTTGCCGGCAAACCGACGTCGACGACTAGAGGATGAACCAGTACCTTCATGCGGTGCTGGAGCTTTGCCGGGGCTATGCGAGGTGCTCCCCGACCAATCCATGGTTGTGGCGCAGTCGCCGGTGGCCAGAAAAGCCAAATCCGGCGGTCGCAATAAAACAGCTCCTATGTGTAGCTTTTCGGTGGGTCGTGCCACGAGGGCGTGGGGGAGGTCGATCTAGGGCCTGCGGCGGCCCATCGGCGTGATCCCGACGACTGGTGTGGCCGGAACCGGTGGCACTGAGTGGGGGAAAAAGCACGGGTGAAATCTTCCACCAACCAACTACTTCTAGATATATACACCGCATTGGCGGGTCGGGGGGAGAATCTGCGTTTTCGCGGGTTGGGGTGCGCATTTTGGCGCGCCCCGCAAAAAAATTACGGGTCAGACACGGTTACAGGATCCGATCTGACAGCGTTTCTCATCCCAACCTGTATTTTTACGGTTATTTTATGGGTTCAACCCTTTTATCGGGGTCAGATGCTCTTAGTTGTACAGGACCGTGATAAGCTAAGGGTGCGTTTGGTTGGAGCGATATCCTTTGAGGGACAGGGATATCCCTTCTATGAGAGGGATGCCACATGTTTGGATCCGAGGCGAGGGAGGACACGGGAGCCAGATGCCAAAAATATTCCCTCAAAACAAGGATGGGGTCAACCGCCCAAAACGGTGGGGGCATCCACCCCGCGCGCTGTGTTCACTGGTCGGCCGCTCCTCTCCTTCCTCCGCACCGCCGGTCGCTCCTCTCCTTCCTCCGTGCCGCCGGCCGCTCCTCTCCACCCTCCGCGTCGCCGACCGCTCCTCTCCTACCTTGGCGCCGCCGGCAGCTCCTCTCCTTCCTCCCCGCCGTCGGCCGCTCCTCTCCCACCTCCGCGCCGTCGGCCGCTCCTCTCCTTCCTCCACACCGCTGGTCGCTCCTCTCCTACCTCCGCACCGCCGGCCGCTCCTCTCCCACCTCCACGCCACCGGCCGCTCCTCTCCTACGTTCGCGCCGCCGGCCGCTCCTCTCCTTCCTCCGCGCCTCCGGCCGCTCCTCTCCCACCTCCGCGCCGCCGGCCGCTCCTCTCCTACCTCTGCATAGCCGGCCGATCCTCTCCTTCCTCCGTGTCGCCGGTCCTCCCCTTCCTCTGTCACCAGCCGATCCCCTCCTTCCTCCGTATTGCCGAGGTCGCACCCTTATCCTTCATTTATATCCCTCAAACCAAACAAAACATGAAATAACACCACCCTTTCAACCAAACAAAAAATGGCCATCCCTAACCAGGTGGTTGGGGATGCCCTCAACCACCCTAGCATGTCCCTGCAACCAAACGCACCCTAAAATGGCAGCGGCAGCCGGCTGGGTGGACCAAGTTAAACACGTGCGGGAGCTATATGTACGACAGTGGAGCAGCTGGTTGTGGCATATATATTCACAGCCTGAGAAAACTACTCACATACATGCAATGATGGCATACAATAAATTACTCCCACGGAAGTCATGAAATAAGGCATACTAAATGATAGTTTGACAACTTAACATTATTACAGCAGTCCCTCGATATAAAATTCTACGGAGTACGTAGAATCTAAGCTATCTGCCATGCAAGTAGGAAGAGGTACTACGCCGTAAGTGGTCAGCCGGAGATTGCTATGCTAGATTAATCACGATGATGCATAAAAGCAACAAGAGGCCGATCACAACCAGTTCCGTGAGCAGCTTATTCTTCGCCACCTCGTCGCGCAGCTCCTCGGCACTGGATTGTGCACGGGCCATCTCGGCGCGCAGGCGCTGCTCCTTGGCGGTAGATCGTGCACGGATCACAGCATTCTGAACCTGGCACCACATTTTTCAGCAGCAAGCATTAGCTAGCTCCCAGGCCAACCTAGATACATATATATCGATCAAGTAAATGAGACCTGCAGGCCAACCGACCTGATGCATTGCCTTGACCATTTTCTCTTGCGCTTTGACAAGCCCCAGCATCTCCCTGAAATTCTGCCAACGAAACACGATTGCCATCAAGGAAAGAGAGCTATGACACCTTTCTCAAGGAAAACATTTTGGCGAAAGCTGTTGCGGCCTATAACGAAGAAAAGACTACTGTACTTACCTTTTGCAACTCAACAGTCTTCTTGCCGAGATCCATGGCCGCATCACGCCGCTCCTTGATCTCCTCCCCTACGGCGCCGACCTGTGCACCAAAGCAGGCCCAAGTTTTCCGAAGACGAAATCGAGCCGTTAGCTGGGTGATTAGAATTACTACTGGTTAACTAGTGAAATGGAACGTGCTTTTCGAAACGGACCTGCTCTGGACCTATTCCATGAACTCTGTTTTCAAACATCTGCACGATACTGTTGGTGTCGATTACGCGAAGCACCTGCTTATGTTTTGTGCCATAGGCCATAGCAGTGAGATGGGAAAACCAATGTATGTATGCATGTTACGTCCCTCTACATAGGGTAGTATTACAGGTAGCATGATGCTTACCTCGTCAGAGAGCCTTACTCCGGTGACTGTTCCAGGCACAAGGTTCAGAATTCTCAGAAAAAATGGGTAGCGCAAGGCCATTCATACACAAGTTTTGAACACCCAGAAATAAAATGAAGAAAGTTGAACCAGGTTCAGCTCCTGACCTGTGAAAATCCTGCTCTGAACGACTTTTAGGTACTCTTCCTGGATCGATTTTCCCAGATTCTGCAACAGGTGCGGATTAGATCACTACACGGAAAGATATGTAAATTTGTTTGACATAGAAGATGCATATCGAGTTAGACTTAGATAAGCACACCTCAAGATCCTTCTTTCTTTCTTTAAGCTTTATCTTCACTGCTCTGTAATCACCAAAAGCCTAGTCAAATTTCACATCTTTTGCTGAAAAACTAGCTGGCAGTGTCTCTTCAGATGAAACAATATTTGGATGCGTTTTAAACCACGTAGGAATCTTCTGGTAGACTAACAACTACTAGCAGTTAACACTTAATAGTGCCAAGTCAATTACTCTAGATGTTTAAGCTATTGGAGAAATGGATATAGATCTTACGTGAACTTGGACAGTGTTGCTGGATCCATGATCATAAGAGAAATGAGCCCTGGATATGCATGTCCAGTTGACATATTGTTCAGAACTGGAATCAGTACGCCTTGGAAGATTCTGTTTAACTTCTCTTTCATGATCCGGGCCATATTCCCCACCTCATCCATGTCCTTCTCCATCCGCCCCTTGATTTCTACAAGGTTTCTCACAAGAACGCAGCAGTTAGATAGACCACACACACACACACGTAGAAACGCAAGGGCATGAATGCAGGTCAAACTGCAGGAGTTTGTACGTTTCACTGCAGCAGATTCAGCAGCCGATTTCAACTCTTTGTTGGCTTCCTAGGGGTGGGAAGAAAGAACAACAAATTGTGTAAAGTAAGTATAAGGGGGAAAAGAGACAACGTTATTACGGAAAACAAACACGTTGTGTGGAGCTAAGAATGGACATGAGATGAGTCGTACTCGTACCTTGAGCTTGTGAAGCATCTTCGCCGTGCTGTCCAGCATCGTCGCAAACTGGCGAGTATCTTGAAGCAAGTGGTGAAGCGTGTAGGCTGCTGTGGTGTTGGTATTGGGAAGCCCCAGCTCGATGTCCCGCTCGCCCCCCATTGCCGTCGGAAGATTGCTCATGCTGCAGCTAGCAACCGAGAGAGAGAGAGAGAGAGAGACGAGTGAAGAAGAAGAGAAGAAGGAGATGAGGAGCCTCGAGGGTTTTGTGGCGATGTCTACTCTAGCCTGCGATCGGTTGATGCGGTAATATATAGCAGTCTAGGTGTAGGCAGCAGAGAACCGAGTAGAGGTTTCCCAGTGAGAATATTTTCTTTGCTCGGATAAAAGCGGTGACAAGTGAAACGCGGTGTGGACGAAACTTCCGTCAAGCTTCGTGGTCTCTCTCTCTCTTTCTTTCTCTGTCCTCTCCACCCACATCTTTCTCTCTCTCTCTCACACACACACATCACACACAGTTACACAAATGCTCTAAATGGCAATGTAATTATCCAGTGCAGCTGCCAAGATTGGACGGAGCACCATGCTATGCTACTCTACTTCCGCAGAGCAGGCGAGAGTCAAAGCAGACGCGTACAAGCTTTTTTTTTGGCATCCAGATCGGTCAGGTCCGTAGCGAATCGATCCTGGCACAGGCTTTTTGCACCGCGTGGCTACTGGCTAGGCTTGGGCTCGCGGACGTCTCGCCAGTCGCGAGTGTGGTGGCGTGACTGGCAGCTCCGACGTGAAGCGCCAGTGGTCGTGGTCAGTGATTTAAGCGTCGTACAAGTTCTCCTTTTTTCCGTGCGTCTCGTCACTGGTAGCTGAAAACGGAAAATGGCCCGACGTTTTCTTACGATGGCCAAAATCGACATGCTCCAACCTAACGGCACCAAGGTTATGCCTCGTTCGTTTGCACTGGCAGTGCACTGTCAGCGAAGATGCATTGGCTTCATAGTTCTTTTCTAAAAGTCAAGGCAACAGGCTTACCGTTATAATGAGAGAAGGATTAGGCATAAGGACAACTTCAATGGAGCTACCCAAATCCGTCAGCATCCGTTTGGATCGACGGCGGACAAAAATAAACGTCCAACGCACCGACCAAAATCCAAAACGCGTCTGCATTGATCTATTTCCGGTTTAAAATTGTGCCTGAAATGTGCGGCGCGCGTCTTCTCATGTTCACGCCCGTCCACGTGTGGCGTCCTGTCAAAACCAGCATCGTATTTATTAACGACGACCGCCCCCCGCAGGCCCATTCGTCAGCAACCCAGAGACATCTTTTTTTAATCCGAGTGTGCGGGGGCAGCCTCATCCTTTTTTCAGAAGTCGTCCACGTCCACATCTAGCCACCCGCTGCTCCTCCACCGGCGGCAAACCCTAACCAGTACGGGTCTCTTCTCCAGCAAAGACAAGGGCAAGTCCCTTGCCCTGTCCGCACGTTCCCGTCCGACGTAACAGCTGGGAGGCCTAGTTCATGTGGGAGTACGAGGAGCAGGCCGGCGTGGCGTCCGCGACGTGGTGGCTGGACCGCCGCCGCCCCTCGTCATGCGCGAAGAAGACCAGGGTGCGGAGGCCGCATACGAGATTGCATTGGCGGCCATCCTGCATGCAAGCAAGGAGTAAGCGCGCCTCAAGGAGGAGAAGGAGGAAGCCTACCAGAAGCATCTAGCAGAGACCATGGCGCTCTCTGCTGTCGGCGACGTAGTCGTGCCGCCGATGGCCTAGCCATTCCCCACCAAGCCAGGGCCGCTGGTCCTCAGGCTCAAGATGTACGCCTTGGACGGGGTGGTGCGTGAGTGGGTCAGCGCGCCTTCCATCTGGTTGGGTGCAACGTAAGAACAAGAGGAGGCCTACTTGGAGCACCGACGATAGCAGGCGGGTGTCAAAGGAGGGCGCAGAGTCCCGGTGAATCGAGCTGATGGAGCAAGAGGCCGAAGCTGAGGAGGAGGAGTGACGTGCTACCCAGCGAGCGCCGGTGCAGCCAGCGGACGAGGTCGATGCCGCCTAGGAGACGGTCTTCCCCTAGGCTGGCCCGGCGTCGACGCTCGTCGACCTCACCGGCCCCAATGACGACAATGAGGAGGACCCTTAGGGCATCGCACCTCCTCGTTTTTAATTTATTAATTTTTATGCTTAATGTAATGTGGACTATCGCCAGCGTTTCAGGCCGGCATTAATGTTTTCTGTATTTTTAAAATATTTATTATAATTTTTTAAGCCGCCTTAAAATAGATCGTGGCCATCTTAAGGGAAGCACCGACCCAAATGCAAAAGCAAACGTGAATGTCCGTCGGGTCGATCCAAGCGGACAAAATACGGACAAAGCGTTCGTCCGTTTGGGTCGACTGGTTGGAGTTGCTCTAACCCGCAAAGCGAGTGAAAGAAAAGATAACTCATGCGGCATTACATTACTCAATAACTTTGCGCCTACAACCGCCTAAAGCAAAGCCTCATCCTTAATCTTACCCTTGACAACGTTTGATGGAATAGCGAGATTATTGGAGTCGCTACATGATACAAATTTCTTCGGCATTGGCCCGAACAAAAAATCCAAACAAGGGCGGCGGGAAACAAGGCCACAATGACCCGGAGCCAAACCCAAACCGTCGGCGATGCTCCCTTCTTCGGCTCCCCTCCCCTTGTTGCTGCCAGCGGCAGCGGGGTCTGTTCACTTCGTCTCGCTCGGGTCGTGCGACGTGGGTGTCGTAGGGGGGGTGACGTGATGGCATGGGTACAGGCTTGGCGCTGAGTTTGGCGAGCGCAAGGGTGCATGGCCGACGAAGCATGAGTTGCGCGTTATGGACGCGCGGGTGGCGAGCCGGGACAACGGTAGTCGGGTCCATCATCCTCAGTAGCCACTCTCCATGGATGTATGCATCTCCTCTCGGATTGGGAACTGGGCCAGACCATGCCCCCTCTCTCCGGCGGCACATGGGTGTTCGGTATCTAGCCATGATCTGGACGGCGGACACATGTCCGCTCGCTGAAACTCGAGGGCCTCTCCCCTGCTCGTGTTACCGCCTTTCCCGTGGCAAGCCTCAATGACAAAGGGCTTGATCTCCTCCCACTGGCGGTGCTCCAAGTTGGTGGCTTGTTTCCCACCAGCTCACCATGCTCTGCTCCAGCAGTTCCCGGCGGTCATGGTCGGGGAGAATTCTGTACGCGACAGTGGCTGCGACAACGGCCGCGAACAATGACGACGCCTGCGGGTGTCGTCTTCTCCCTGGAGACATTGTGTTGGTCTTAACCGTCCCCTCGGGCATTAGGGGAAACCTTGGGTCCATTTTGTTGGACCCGGCAACGATGACGTTGTGACGTTGTCCCTTTCTCGGAAGCGACGTCTGGGTGCCTAGGAGTATACCGGAGTGGACGCTAATGTTGGTTGCTTTGTCGATCTCGCGAAGCTTGTGGGCGGCATGGTGTTTGGTGTTTGTTACCGCTAGGGCCTGGACCTTCGGGGAGCTATGTACGTCGTCGTTGGGACCTCCTGGACAACTACTTCCTTTAGTTCACTTGTCTCACATTGTCCACCTGCCATCTCTTAGGTGCAAGGGTATGTTGAGCCAGTCTATCCTAGAGTTTTCACCATGCCTTCAGGGTGTTTGACATCGATTGTGATGCGTTTTTGGGCTTTGCGTCCTTGGTCTTTTCCATTTGTGGCTTGAGTTGGACTACGTGAGGTGTGCTTTGTTGTAACTGTGGTGGATGGGTCTGATGTGCCGCAAGACATTATATCAATTGTATTTGTCGTCTTGGCTCTTATTTTACATTACCAGTACACCTCTTCATGATGCATCCTTGAAAGCATGGTACAAACTTAAGCTAAAAGATATTTGTGTTAAAACAGATCCGCTCTTATCATACAATCGGATTCTACATCATAGTCACAAGTCACAACTGCTAACTAACTTTGGTTTTCTATGGACGTTTGGGCTTGGATAGTGGCCGATATGTGGTGAGAAATATCATGCTAAGAGATCATCTAATTCACGTTGTGAGTAACAAGTGAGTTTTAAATCCAAACAAAGAATTGAATAAACATATTTCGACAGAAAACTAACAAAAAGTTGTTCTAAAATGTCTCCTAGAACCCATTTTTCTGAAAACGAAACTTTAATTCTCCTAACAGAAACAACCACTTGGAGTGTTCAAAAAGTCCATTAAAAATGGTTGGGTGAATCCATCGGATGCCTGGACTCAAGAGATGATGAATCAAAATTCCAAAGCCATGTATAATACACTTTTATCTTACAAAGTGTTGTTCTTGCACGAAATATAGTATTGGTTGGTGAGTAGGTGGCTCCCAAATTATCAAAACAAAAACATGCTATTTCATCTCCATACATGTCAAGCTCCATGAGAAGATTGTGCCCCTATTAGCTCTGCAGTAAGATTAGGCCAAACCTTATAATTGGCCTCTTGTGCTTAAGAGTTTGATGTTAGAATTGGTGTCAAATATGTGTATAGTGTTGAACTGTCACGCGCTTCGTACATGCACACTTGTATTGATGCTTATCCCTTTGTCTATTGTAACTACGTAGGCCTAGTCTTCATGATCCTCCCTAGTCCATCTCTACCACCACGGTACGTGCCCTGCATGTAAGGGATCCGATGTATATGTAACCCGGTTCAGTTATGGCAATACAATAGAGATTCATCACTCAGTTTGACACTCAGAGCAATGGTTACGCCTCCCTCCTCTCAAAAGGCAAAGGCCGATGTCGCGGCGCATATCGGCCAGGAGTTTCAGCCGACTGTGCGCGGAGACCTCAACATCAATAACTATTGTCGCCGTCTCCAAGGCATCGCTGTTCGGGAATGTAGTAGTAATTCAAAATTTTCCTACGTCACACCAAGATCTATCTAGGAGAAACCAACAATGAGCAAGGGATAGAGCATCTTCATACCTTTGAAGATCGCTAAGCGGAAGCGTTACTACGAACACGGTTGATGGAGTCGTACTCATAGCGATTCAGATCGCGGAAGATTTCGATCTAAGCGCCGAACAACGGCGCCTCCGCGTTCAACACACGTGCAGCGCGGTCACGTCTTCTTCACCTTAATCCAGCAAGGAGAGAGGAGAGGTTGAGGGAGAGCTCCGGCAGCACGACAGCGTGGTGACGGTGGAGCTATGCAGTTCTTTGGTAGGGCTTCGCCAAGCACCGCGGAGGAGGAGGAGAGGTAGGGCTACGCCGAGAGGTGGAGTTTCATGTGTGTGCAGCCCTCCCAAACCCTCCACTATATATAGGAGGGAGGGAGAGGGGGTGCGTCACCCCTAGGGAAACCCTAGGAGGTGCGGTAGCCCTAGATGAGATGGGGGCGACGCCGTAGGGGTGGGCTTCCCACCCAAGGCAGCCCAGCACGCTTAGGGTTTTGCCTCCCTTGCCTCCTTGTGCGCCTTGGGCCTTGGTGGGTGGCGCACCAACCCATCTAGGGGCTGGTTCCCATCCACTTTTGGCCCACGTGGCCCTTCGGGGCTGGTGGCCCCTCCTGGTGGACCCCCAGAACCCTTCCGGTGGTCCCGGTACAATACCGACGACCCCCGAAACACTTTCGGCGATCAAATCTCCACTTCCTATATATGAATCTTTACCTCCGGACCATTCCAGAACTCCTCGTGACGTCCGGAATATCATCCGGGACTCCGAACAACCTTCAGTAACCACATACTATTCCCATTACAACTCTAGCATCATCGAACCTTAAGTGTGTAAACCCTACGGGTTCGGGAACCATGCAAACATGACCGAGACACCTCTCCGATCAATTACCAACAGCGGGGTCTGAATATCCATGTTGGTTCCCACATGTTCCACGATGATCTCGTCGGATGAACCACGATGTCGGGGATTCAATCAATCCCGTATGCAATTCTCTTTGTCTACCAGTATGATACTTGCCCGAGATTCGATCGTCGGTATCCCTATACCTTGTTCAGTCTCGGTACCGGAAAGTCTCTTTACTCGTTCCTTAGCACGTCATCCCGTGGACAACTCCTTAGTCACATTGAGCTCAGTATGATGATGCATTACCGAGTGGGCCCAGAGATACCTCTCCGTTACACGGAGTGACAAATCCCAGTCTCGATTCGTACCAACCCAACAAACACTTTCGGAGATACATGTAGTGCACATTTATAACCACCTAGTTACGTTGTGACATTTGATACATCCAAAGCACTCCTACGGTATCCGGGAGTTGCACAATCTCATGGTCTAAGGAAATGATACTTGACATTAAAAAAGCTTTAGAAGACGAACTACACGATCTTGTGCTATGCTTAGGACTGGGTTTTGTCCATCACATCATTCTCCTAATGATGTGATCCCGTTATCAATGACATCCAATGTCCATGATCAAGAAATCATGACCATTTATTGACCAACGAGCTAGCTAACTAGAGGCTCACTAGGGACACATTGTAGTCTATGTATTCACACATGTATTACGGTTTTCGGTTAATACAATTATAGCATGAATAACGGACAATTATCATGAACTAGGAAATATAATAATAACCGCTTTATTATTGCCTCTAGGACATATTTCCAACAGTCTCCCACTTGCACTAGAGTCAATAATCTAGTTACATTGTGATGTATCGAACACTCATAGAGTTCTGGTGTTGATCATATTTTTCTCGTGGAAGATGTTTAGTCAACGGATCTGCGATATTCAGATTTGTACGTACTTTACAAATATCTGTATCTCCATCCTGGATGTATCCACGAATGGAGTTGAAGTGGCGCTGGATGTGCTTGGTCTTCTTGTGAGACCTGGGCTCCTTGGCAATGGCAATAACACCAGTGTTGTCACAAAAGAGAGTCATCAGGCCCGACGCACTGGGAATCACTCCTAGGTCGGTGGTGAACTCCTTCATCCAGACTCCTTCACGTGCTGCTTCCGAAGCAGCTATGTACTCCGCTTCACATGTAGATGGCGCCACGACGCTTTGCTTGCAACTACACCAGCTGACTGCCCACCATTCAAAATATACACGTATCCGGTTTGTGACTTGGAGTCATCCGGATCTGTGTCGAAGCTAGCATCGGCATAACCCTTTATGACGAGCTCTTCGTCACCTCCATAAACGAGAAACATATCTTTAGTCCTTTTCATGTACTTTAGGATATTCTTGACCGCTGTCCAGTGATCCACTCCTGGATCACTTTGGTACCTCCCTACCAAACTTATGGCAAGGTTCACATCAGGTACGGTAAACAACATGGCATACATAATAGAGCCTATGACTGAAGCATAGGGGAAGGTACTCATCTTTTCTCTATCTTCTGCCGTGGTCGGTCGTTGAGCTATGCTCAACCTCACACCTTGTAATACAAGCAAGAACCCCTTCTTAGCCTTATCTATATTGAACTTCTTCAATATCTTGTCAAGGTATGTGCTTTGTGAAAGACCAATGAGGCATCTTCATCTATCTCTATAGATCTTCATGTCTAATATGTAAGGAGCTTCTCCAAGGTCCTTCATTCAAAAACTCTTATTGAAATAGGCCTTTATGCTTTCCAAAAGTTCTATATCATTTCCCATCAACAATATGCCATCCACATATAATATGAGAAATGCTACAGAGCTCCCACTCACTTTCTTGTAAATACAGGCTTCTCCATAAGTCTGTACAAACCCAAACGCTTTGATCACCTCATCAAAGCGAATGTTCCAACTCCGAGATGCTGGCACCAACCCATAGATGGAGCGCTGGAGCTTGCATACCTTGTCAGCATTATTAGGATCGACAAAACCTTCCGGTTGTATCATATACAACTCTTCCTTAAGAAAGCCGTTCATGAATGTCGTTTTGACGTCCATTTGCGAGATCTCATATTCATAAAATGCGGCAACTTCTAACATGATTCGGACCGACTTCAGCATCGCTACGGGTGAGAAGGTCTCATCATAGTCAATCCCTTGAACTTGTCGATAACCCTTAGCGACAAGTCGAGCCTTATAGATGGTCACATTACCATCCACGTCAGTCTTCTTCTTAAAGATCCATTTATTTTCTATGGCTCGCCGATCATCGGGCAAGTCCACCAAAGTCCATACTTTGTTATCATACCTGGATCCTATCTCGGATTTCATGGCTTCAATCCATTTGTTGGAATCCGGGCCCGCCATCGCTTCTTCATAGTTTGAAGGTTCACTGTTGTCCAACAAGATGATTTCCATGACACGGTTACCGTACCACTCTGGTACGGAAGGTGTACTTGTGGACCTTCGAGGTTCAGTAGCAACTTGATCTGAAGTTTCATGATCATCATCATTAACTTCTTCTCTAGCCGGTGCAGGCACCTCAGAAACATTTTCTTATGCTGCGCTACTCTCCGGTTCGAGAGGGGGTATAATTACATCATCAAGTTCTACTTCCCTCCCACTTATTTCTTTCGAGAGAAACTCTTTCTCTAGAAAGGATCCATTCTTGGAAACAAATATTTTGCCTTCGGATCTAAGATAGAAGGTATACCCAATAATTTCCTTAGGGTATCCTATGGAGACGCATTTTTCCGCTTTGGGTTCAAGCTTCTCAGGTTGAAGTTTCTTCACATAAGCATCGCAACCCCAAACTTTCAGAAACGACGGCTTAGGTTTCTAGCCAAATCATAATTCGTACGATGTCGTCTCAACGGATTTAGATGGTGCCCTATTTAAGGTGAATGCGACAGTTTCCAATGCATATCCCCAAAATGATGGCGGTAAATCTGTAAGAGACATCATAGATCGCACCATGTCCAATAAAGTACGATTACGATATCTAGACACACTGTTACATTGCGGTGTGCCAGGTGGCGTGAGTTGTGAAACAATTCCACATTTCCTTAAGTGCGTGCCAAACTCGTGACTCAAATATTCTCCTCCACGATCAGATCGTATGAAATTTATTTTCTTGTCACGTTGGTTCTCTACCTCACTCTAAAATTCCTTGAACCTTTCAAAGGTTTTAGACTCGTGTTTGATTAAGTACACATACCCATATCTGTTTAAGTCGTTAGTGAGGGTGAGAACATAACGATAGCCACCGCGAACCTCAACGCTCATTGGACTGCATACATCGGTATGTATTATTTCCAACAAGTTGGTTGCTCGCTCCATTGTTCCGGAGAACGGAGTCTTGGTCATCTTGCCCATGAGGCACGGTTTGCATGTGTCAAATGATTCAAAATCAAGAGACTCCAAAAGTCCATCTATATGGAGTTTCTTCATGTGCTTGACACTGATATGACCAAGGCGGCAGTGCCACAAGTATGTGGGACTATCATTATCAACCTTACATCTTTTGGTACTAACACTATGAATATGTATAAAATCACATTCGAGATTCATTAAGAATAAACCATTGACCAGTGGGGCATGACCATAAAACATACCACTCATATAAATAGAACAACTATTATTCTCATATTTAAATGAGTAGCCATCTTGCATCAAGCGAGATCCCGATACAATGTTCATGCTCAAAGCTGGTACTAAATAACAATTATTAAGGTTTAAAACTAATCCCGAAGGTAGATGTAGAGGTAGCGTGCCGATGACGATCACATCGACCTTGAAACCATTCCCGACACGCATCGTCACCTCGTCCTTTGCCAGCCTCCGCTTATTCCGCAGTTCCTATTTTGAGTTGCAAATGTGAGCAACAGCACCGGTATCAAATACCCAAGAGCTACTACAAGCGCTTGTAAGGTACACACCAATAACATGTATATCATGTATACCTTTGACGTTGCCGACCTTCTTATCCACTAAGTACTTGGGGCAGTGCCGCTTCAAGTGACCGGTTCCCTTGCAATAATAGCACTCAGTCTCAGGCTTGGGTCCTTTCTTTGGCTTCTTCCCGGCAACTGGTTTACTGGGCGCGACAACTGCTTTGCCGTCCTTCTTGAAGTTCTTTTTACCATTGCCTTTCTTGAAACTGCTGGTCTTATTCACCATCAATACTTGATGTTCTTTCTTGATTTCCACCTCCGCTAATTTCAGCATTTAATACAACTCGGGAATGGTCTTCTCCATCCCTTGCATGTTGTAGTTCATCACAATGCCCTTATAGCTAGGTGGAAGCGAGTGGAGGATTTTGTCAATCACCGTGTTATCCAGAAGTTCAACTCCGAGCTGAGACAAGCGGTTGTGCAACCCAGACATTCTTAGTATGTTCTCACTGAGAGACCCATTTTCCTCCATCTTGCAACTGAAGAACTTGTCGGAGACTTCATATCTCTTGACCCGGGCATGAGCTTGAAAAATAGTTTCAGCTCTTGGAACATCTCATATGCTCCATGTTGCTCAAAACGCCTTTGGAGCCCCGGTTCTAAACTGTAAAGCATGCCGCACTGAACCAGGGAGTAGTCATCACTCTACGACTGCCAGGCGCTCTGAACGTCCTGGGTTGCTGATACGTCTCCAACGTATCTATAATTTTTTATGGTTCCATGCTATTATCTTGTCATCTTTGGATGTTTTCTATGCATGAATATGCTATTTTATATCTTTTTTGGGACTAACCTATTAACTCAGTGCCAAGTGCCAGTTCCTGTTTTTTCCGTGTTTTTGACCTTTTTTAGAGGAGAATATTGAACGGAGTCCAAACGGAATAAAACCCAGAGAATGATTTTTTTTCCATAACAGAAGACACGCATGAGACTTGAGAACCAAGGCAGGGGACCTCGGAGGAGGTCACAAGCCACCCAGGCCCGGCCTGGGGGGGCCTAGCAGGCTTGTGGGCCACCTGTGGCTCCCCTGCCCTAGTTCTTCCGCCTATAAATTCCCTAAAAATTTGAAACCACGGAAAGGAGCCACAAAAATACTTTTCCGCCGCCGCAAGCTTCTATCTCCGCAAGATCCCATCTGGGGCACGTTCTCGTGCCTTGTCAGAGGGGGGATTTGGACACGGAGGGCTTCTTCATCAACACCATTTCGTCTCCGATGATGCGTGAGTAGTTCACCATAGACCTTCGGGTTCATAGCTAGTAGCTAGATGGCTTCTTCTCTCTCTTGGATCTTCAATACAAAGTTCTCCATGATCTTCATGGAGATCTATCCGATGTAATCTTCTTTTGCAGCGTGTTTGTCGAGATCCGATGAATTGTGGATTTATGATCAGATTATCTATGAATGTTATTTGAGTCTCCTCTGATCTCTTATATGCATGATTTTGTATCCTTGTAATTCTCTTCGAGTTGTGGGTTTCGTTTGGCCAACTTGATCTACAATTCTTGCAATGGGAGAAGTGCTTGGTTTTGGGTTCATACCGTGCGGTGACCTCACCCAGTGACAGAAGAGGTAGCGAGGCACGTATCGTGTTGTTGCCATCAAGTGTAAAAAGATGGGGTTTATATCTATTGCATGAATTTATCCCTATACATCATGTTATATTGCTTAAGGCGTTACTCCGTTTGTCATGAACTTAATACACTAGATGCATGCGGGATAGCGGTCGATGTGTGGAGTAATAGTAGTAGATGCAGAAAGTATCGGTCTACTTGTCTCGGACGTGATGCCTATATGTATGATCATTGCCTTAAATATCATCATGACTTTGCGCGGTTCTATCAATTGCTCGACAATAATCCGTTCACCCACCATAATACTTGCTATCATGAGAGAAGCCTCTAGTGAACACTATGGCCCCCGGGTCTACTTCACATCATATTTTCAGCTTTACACTTTTACTTTGTTGCACTTTCCACCTTCAGATCTCACCTTGCAGTTAACCGTGAAGGGATTGACAACCCCTTTGTAGCGTTTGGTGCAAGTTTTCTTGTTTTTGCGCAGGTACTTTGGAGACTTGCCTTGATACTCCTACTGGATTGATACCTTGGTTCTCAAACTGAGGGAAATACTTACTGCTACTGTGCTGCATCACCCTTTCCTCTTCAAGGGAAAAACCAACGCAAGCTCAAGAGGTAGCAGCTGCCGCGGGAACGGGACGGTCACCTAGCGGTGCATCAAGGACATAACCCTTCTTGAAAGAAGTGAGGATGAGCTTTAAATTACGAGCCGAGTCTGCATAGTTGCTTCCATCATCTTTCAGCTTGGTTTTCTCTAGGAACGCATTGAAGTTCAGTGGGACATTTGCGTGGGCCGTTGGATCTACAATATTAGTAAAAACAATTTTAGACTAAGTTCATGATAATTAAGTTCATCTAATCAAATTATTTAATGAACTCCCACTCAGATAGACATCCCTCTAGTGATCCAAGTGTTACATGATCCACGTCGACTAGCCCGTGCCCAATTATCACGTGAGACGGACTGGTCATCAATGGTGAGCATCTCCATGCTGATCGCATCATCCATATGACTCATGTTCGACCTTTTGGTCTCTCATTTCCCGTGGCCATGTCTGTACATGCTAGGCTCATCGAGTCAACCTAAGTGTTTTGTGTGTGTAAATCTGGCTTACACCCGTTGTATTCGAATGTTAGAATCTATCACACCCGATCATCACGTGGTGCTTCGAGACAACGATCCTTCGCAATGGTGCACACTTAGGGGAATACTTATCTCAAAATTTAATGAGGGATCATCTTATCTTTGATACCGTCGTTCTAAGCAATAGGATGAAAAACATGATAAACATCACATGAAATCATATAGTGACATGGTATGGCCATTATCATCTTGCTCCTTTGATCTCCATCTTCGGGGCACGACATGATCATCGTTGTCACCGGCATGACACCATGATCTCCATCATCACGTTCTCCATCATTTTGTCTTTTGAACTCGTCTCGCCAACTATTACTTCTACTACTATAGCTAACGGTTAGGAATAAAGTAAAGTAATCACATAGCGTTGCATCTCATACAATAAATTAAGACAACTCCTATGGCTCCTCCGGTTGTCATACTCATCGACATGCAAGTCGTGAATCCTATTACAAGAACATGATCAATCTCATACATCACATCACATAGCATACCGTGCAAAAACAAGTTAGACGTCCTCTAATTGTTGTTGCAAGTTTTACGTGGCTGATTTGGGTTTCTAGCAAGAACGCTTCTTACCTACATAACAGCCACAATGTTGATATGCCAATGCTAGTTACCCTTCATAAGTACCCTTTTCATCGAATCCAATTCCACTAAAGTGGGAGAGACAGACACCCACTAGCCACCTTATGCAACAAGTGCATGTCAGGCGATGGAACCAGTCTCATGTAAGCGTACGTGTAAAGTCGGTCCGGGCCGCTTCATCCCACAATACCGCCGAAAAAAGATTGGACTAGTAATGGAAAGCAATTGACAAAATCATCGCCCACAACTTTTGTGTTCTACTCGTATGTAGAATCTACGCATAGAACCTGGCTCTGATACCACTCTTGGGGAACGTAGTAGTAATTCAAACTTTTCCTACATCACATCAAAATCTATCTAGGAGAAACCAACAACGAGCAAGGGATAGAGCATCTTCATACCTTTGAAGATCGCTAAGCGGAAGCGTTGATACGTGCATTTTGCATCATGTTTTCATGTTGATATTTATCGCTTCTTTGGCTGTTATGTCACTTCATGGTACTATTCTTATGCCTTTTCTCTCTTATTTTGCAAGGTTTATATGAAGAGGGAGAATATCGGCAACTGGAATTCTGGCCTGAAAGTGGAGCAAAGTGGAGATACCTATTCTACGCAACTCCAAACGCCGTGAAAAGCAATGGTTTTTTTTCCAATTTATCAAAAATACTGGGCCGAAGAAGTGCCAGACGGGCACCAGGGGGTGCCCACAAGCCTGCACGATGCGGCCACCCCCACAGGTCGTGCCATGGGGGCTTGTGGGCAGCCCACTAGCCCACTGGCCCCCTCTTTTGCTATATGGAGGGTTTCGTCCAGGAAAAAAATCAGAGAGGAGCTTTTTCATGGTTTCGCCGCCGCCACGAGGCAGAACTTGAGCACAACCAATCTAGAGCTCCGGCAGGACGATCCTGCCGGGGAAACTTCCCTCCCGGAGGGGGAAATCGTCGCCATCATCATCACCAACACTCCTCTCATCAGAGGGGACTCGTCACCATCAACATCTTCATCAGCACCATCTCATCTCCAAACCCTAGTTCATCACTTGTAACCAATCACCACCTCGCGACTCCGATTGGTACTTGTAAGGTTGCTAGTAGTGTTGATTACTCTTTGTAGTTGATGCTAGTGGGATTATTTGGTGGAAGAGTTTATGTTCAGATCCTTGATGCTACTCATTACCTCTCTGATCGTGAATACGAGTATGCTTTGTGAGTAGTTACTTTTGTTCCTGAGGACATGGGATAAGTCATGCTAATAATATTCATGTGAATTTGGTATTCGTTCGGTAATTTGATATGTTGTATGTTGTTTTTCCTCTAGTGGTGTTATGTGAACGTCGACTACATAACACTTCACCATTATTTGGGCCTAGAGGAAGTCATTGGTAAGTAGTAAGTAGATGATGGGTTGCTAGAGTGACAGAAGCCTAAACCCTAGTTTATGTGTTACTTCGTAAGGGGCTGATTTGGATCCACTAATGCTATGGTTAGACTTTGTCTTAATTCTTCTTTCGTAGTTGCGGATGCTTGCAAGAGGGGTTAATCATAAGTGGGATGCTTGTACAAGTAAGGGCAGTACCCAAGCGCTGGTCCACCCACATATCAAACTATCCAAGTAACGAACGCGAATCATATGAACATGATGAAACTAGCATGACAGAAATTCCCGTGTGTCCTCGGGAGCGTTTTTCCTCCTATAAGACTTTGTCCAGGCTTATCCCTTGCTACAAAAGGGATTGTGACACTTTGCTGCACCGTTGCTAGTTTTGTTACTTGTTGCTTGCTACGAATCATCTCACCACACAATCACTTGTTACCGACAATTTCACTGCCTGCAGATTTTACCTTGCTGAAAACCACTTGTCAGATCCTTCTGCTCCTCGTTGGGTTCGACACTCTTACTTATCGAAAGGACTACGATTGATCCCCTATGCTTGTGGGTCATCAAGACTCTTTTCTGGCGCCGTTGCCGGGGAGTGAAGCGCCATTGCCGGGGAGTGAAGCGCCTCTGGTAAGTGGAACTTGGTAAGGAAACATTCATATAGTGTGCTGAAATTTATTGTCACTTGTCACTATGGATACTAATCCTTTGAGGGGCTTGTTCGGGGTATCTTCACCTCGAACGGAAGCACGAATGGTTGCTCCTCAACCTGCTGCACCTACTGAAAATATTTGCTTTGAATTTCCTTCGGGTATGCTTGAGAAACTGTTGGCTAATCCTTTTACAGGAGATGGAACATCACATCCAGACTTGCATCTAATCTATGTAGATGAAGTTTGTGGTTTATTTAAGTTTGCAGGTGTGCCCGAGGATGAGGTCAAGAAGAAGGTCTTTCCTTCATCTTTGAAGGATAAGGCATTGACATGGTATAGGCTATGTGATGATACTGGATCATGGGACTATAATCGGTTGAAATTGGAATTTCATCAAAAGTTTTATCCTATGCATTTAGTACATCGTGATCAAAATTATATTTACAATTTTTGGCCTCGTGACAGAGAAAGCATCGCTCAAGCTTGGGGGAGGCTTAAATCAATGCTATATTCATGCCCCAATCATGAGCTCTCGAGAGAAATTATCATTCAGAACTTCTATGCTCGGCTTTCTCATGATGATTGCACCATGCTTGACACTTCTTGTACCGATTCTTTTATGAAGAGAGATATTGACTTCAAATGGAATTTATTGGAGAGAATTAAATGCAACTCTGAAGATTGGGAGCTTGAAGAAGGTAAGGAGTCAGGTATGAATTTCACTTTTGATTGCGTTAAATCCTTTGTTGAGACAAATACCTTTAGTGATTTTAGCGCCAAGTATGGACTTGACTCTGAGATAGTAGCTTCATTGTGTGAATCCTTTGCTGCTCATATTGATCTCCCCAAAGAGAAGTGGTTTAAATATCATCCTCCTTTAGAAGTCAATGTAGTTAAACCCACTCCAGTTGATAAGAAAGTCATTGCCTATAATGATCCTGTTGTTCCCAGTGCTTACATTGAGAAACCACCTTTCCCTGTTAGGATAAAGGATCATTCTAAAGCTTCAACTGTGATACGTAGAGGCTATATTAGAACACCTACACCCCCCTGAGAAAATTAGAGTTGAACCTAGCATTGCTATTATCAAAGATCTTCTGTCTAAAGAAGTTGAGGGACATAATATTCACTTCTGTGAAGATGCCGCTAGAATTGCTAAACCTCACGCTAGAGACAAACATAGGCCTGTTGTTGGCATGCCTGTGGTTTCTGTTAAGATAGGAGATCACTGTTATCATGGCTTATGTGACATGGGAGCAATACCTCAATCCTTATACGATGAAATCAAAGATGATATTGCACTTGTTGAGATAGAGGCCATTGATGTCACTATTCAGCTTGCCAATAGAGATACTATCTACCCTGTGGGAATTGTTAGGGACGTTGAAGTCTTGTGTGGTAAAATGAAGTATCCTGCTGATTTCCTCGTTCTTGATACCCCACAAGATAGCTTTTTGTCCCATCATATTTGGCAGACCCTTCCTCAATACCGTCAATGCTCATATTGATTGTGAGAAGCAAACTGTCACTGTTGGCTTTGAAGGTGTGTCACATGAGTTCAATTTCTCTAAGCTTGGTAGACAAACTCATGAAATGGAGTTGCCTAGTAGGGATGAAACTATTGCCTTAGCCTCTATTGTCGTGCCCCCTACTGATCCCTTAGAGCAATATTTTCTTGAGCATGAAAATAATATGCATATGGATGAAAGGGATGAGATAGATAGAGTTGTCTTAGAACAATATCCTATCCTTAAGAATAACTTGCCTATTGAACTGCTTGGGGATCCACCCCCACCTAAGGGTGATCCTGTGTTCGAGCTTAAACAGTTGCCTGATACTCTTAAGTATGCCTATCTTGATGAAAAATAGATACATCCTGTTATAATTAGTGCTAGCCTCTTGGAGCATGAAGAAAAGAAGTTACTAAAAACTCTGAGGAAGCACCGTGCTGCTATTGGATATACTCTTGATAATCTTAAGGGCATTAGTCCCACTCGTTTGCGAGCACAAGATTAAAACTGATCCTGATTTCAAACCAGTTGCTGATCATCAAAGGAGATTAAATCCTAAGATGAAAGAAGTAGTGAGAAAAGAAATACTAAAGGTCCTGGAAGCAGGTATCATTTATCCTGTTGCTCATAGCGGTTGGGTGAGTCTGGTGCATTGCGTTCCTAAGAAGGGAGTCATTACCGTTGTCCCTAATGATAAGGATGAATTGATCCCACAGAGGATTATCACTGGCTATAGGATGGTGATCAATTTTAGGAAATTGAATAAAGCCACTAGGAAAGATCATTACCCTGTGCCTTTTATCGACCAAATGCTAGAAAGGCTCTCCAAACACACACTCTTCTGCATTCTAGACGGTTATTCTGGTTTCTCCCAAATACCACTTGCACAATCTGACGAGGAGAAAACCACTTTCACCTACCCTTTGATACGTCTCCATCGTATCTACTTTTCCAACCTCTTTTGCCCTTGTTTTGGACTCTAATTTGCATGATTTGAATGGAACTAACCCGGACTCACACTATTTTCAACAGAATTGCCATGGTGTTGTTTTTGTGCAGAAATGAAATTTCTCGGAATGTCCTGAAAATTTATGGAGAATATTTGTGGAAAATATGAAAAATACCTACGCAAAGATCCACCAGAGGGGACGGGCCAGTGCGCCACAAGCCCTGACGCCGCGGCCTCCCCCCTTGCCGCGGCGACCAATTCCAGCGCTATTTGTTCCCTTTCGTCCCGGAAAAAATCAAGAGAGAAGATTTCACCGCGTTTCACGATCCAGAGGCGCCGCCACATCCCGTTCTTGCCCTGGAGGGCAGATCTGGAGTCCATTTTGGGCTCCGGATCGAGGAGATCGTCGCCATCGTCATCACCAACCTTCTTCCCTCTCCAATTCCATGAAGCTCTTCATCGTTCGTGAGTAATCTATTCGTAGGCTCACTGGGCGGTGATGAGTAGGATGAGATCTATCATGTAATCGAGTTAGTTTTGACGGGGCTTGATCCCTAGTATCCACTATGTTGTGAGATTGATGTTGCTACTAATTTGCCATGCTTAATGCTTGTCACTAGGGCCCGAGTGCCATGATTTCAGATCTGAAATTATTATGTTGTCACCAATATATGTGTGTTTTAGATCCGATCTTGCAAGTTGTAGTTACCTACTATGTGTTATGATCCGGCAACCACGGAGTGACAATAACCGGAACCACTCCCGGTGATGACCATAGTTTGAGGAGTTCATGTGTTCACCAAGTGCTAATGCGTTGGTTCGGTTCTTTATTAAAAGGAGAACCTTAATATCCCGTAGTATCCATGTGGACCCTGCTGACACGGGAGGGATGGACAATAGATGCCATGCAAGTTCTTTTCCCTAAGCACGTATGACTACACACGGAATGCATGCCTACATCACATTGACGAACGGGAGCTAGTCACATATCTCTCCGTGTTATAACTGTTGCATGATGAATGTCATCTAACAAGTCACCGATCCATTGCCTACGAGTTTGTCCCACTGCTGCTGTTACTTGCTTTGCTCTGCTGCTGTTACTACTGTTGCTGCTACTGTTACTTGCTGCTACTGATACTTGCTTTGCTCTACTGCAGTTACTACTGTTGCTGCTATTGTTACTTGCTGCTGTTGTTACTTGCTACTGTTGCTACTTGCTACTGCTGTCACTACTGCTGTTCCTTGCCACTGCTGTTACTTGTTACACTGCTGCTACCTGCTACAATACTTTTCTGGCGTCGTTGATACAACCATTAGGAATAGTCTGCCTGGTCACCAGATCGTTTCTGGCACCGTTGCTATCATATTACTTTGCTACTGATACTTTGCTTGCAGACACTAATCTTTCAGGTGTGGTTGAATCTGACATATTCAGCTGCTAATACTTGAGAATATTCTTTCACTTCCCGTTGTGCGAACCAACAAATTTGGGTTGAATACTCTACCATCGAAAACTGCCGCGATCCCACACGCTGGTGGGCCATTGCAAGACAATTAGTAATTGTTGAGCAACTGGAAGCAACTCTTTTCTAGCGCCGTTGTCGGGGAGGCATCAAGTGAGGAATAGTTGCACGTCAACATCATTTTTCTGGCACTGTTGCCGGGGAAGGATAACTATATTCTCTGAGTCACTTGGGATTTATATCTGCTGATCACTATGAAGAATCTGAAAGATCCAAGAACCAAAGTCTTGCCCTCAACTACGAGGGGAGGTAAGGAACTGCCATCTAGATCTGCACTTGATTCACCTTCAGTTATGAGTAAGTTTGCGACGCCACCTCCTGCTAGAAATCTTGATATGTTGCATGTGCTAGATGATGCTAGAGATGCTACTGCTATTGATGATGCTTATGATGCTGCTATGCCTGGTACTGCTAGAGATGCTATGCTTGATATTGCTTTGCTTGATGATGCTAGAGATGCTATTTTGCCTGTTGATGCTATGCTTGATACTGCTTTTCCTGATGATACTAGAGATGCTATTTTGCCTGATGATGGTATGCTTGATACTGCTAGAGATACTATTTTGCCTGATATGCCACTAGGGGTATTCCTTGATGCTCATATTGCTAGAGTTACTGCCAATGCTCGTGATGCTTCTGAAACTGCCGATACTATTGAGATAGAACCTGCTCTTGCTCCTACTAGATCTAGCTCTCCTAGATATGAATTGCCTGATATACGTGAGGGTTATGTTATGGAGGGAGAGATAGCTGAGGATTTTCTTGCGTGTAAGGATGCCTATGACGATGAGAACTTACTTATCAAGTGGAAGAAAAAATCTCTGAAAGCTAGGATGAAATACGACCCAAAGTTTTCCACTTCACCTATCTTTATCACCGATGAGGATTATGAGTTCTCTGTCGACCCTGAGATAATCTCTCTAGTCGAATCCTTTCCACGGTTATGAGTCTGAGACGGTCGTATCCCATCTTACCAAACTACACGATATAGCCACCCTTTTCACTAGTGAGGAGAAGATCTCCTACTACTATATCCTTAAGTTGTTTCCTTTCTCTCTAAAGGATGACGCTAAAGCCTGATTCACTTCTCTTGCTCCTGGATGTGTGAGTAGTCCCCACGATATGGTCTATTACTTCTGTGAGAAATATTTCCCTGCCCATAAGAAGCAAGCTGCCTTGCAGGAAATATACAACTTTGCTCAACTCAAAGAAGAGAGTCTCCCACAAGCTTGGGGGAGGCTCATCCAGCTACAGAATGATTTGCCTGATCACCCTCTTAAGAAGAACGAGATACTTGATATCTTCTATAGAATGATTTGCCTGATCACCCAAAGACCACCTATATAGTTGTGCCGGTAGTGTTTTTAGGGAACGAACTATAGAACAAGCTGAGATTCTACTGAATAACATCTTGATCAACGATAATGCTTGGACTATTACCGAACCACCTCCTAAGCCAACTCCTAAGAAAAGAGGTATTCTATTCCTGAGTCCCGAAGATATGCAAGAAGCCAAGAAATCTATGCAAGAGAAAGGCATTAGATCTGAAGATGTCAAAAATCTACCACTTATCGAAGAGATCCACGGTCTCGATAACCCGATATAGGTAGTAGAAGTAAATTCTCTGTGTAGGTTTGATGAGAGTGATATTCCTTTTGATAAACCTGCTAGCCTATGCTTTGATGAATTTGACAACTTTGTTGCCAAACAACAAGGTTTCAATGATTATGTTAGCAGACAATTGGAACAAAGTACTCGTATGCTTAGTCATTTAAGTGTTTGTGTAGACAGAAATGTCAATGATCTGAAGCTTCTGAGTAAACATGCCTCTACGATTACTACTCAGGTAGAACAAGTACTTAAAGCTCAGAATGACTTGCTCAATGAATTAAATGACAACTCTGTCATAGACATTACTAGAGGAGCAAAATGACTCACGAACCTTTGTATCCTTAAGGCCATCCTAAGAGAATTGATCAAGATTCTCAAGGAATTAATGCTGATACACCAGTCATCCTAAGAAGAAGAAGAAGGATGATAGAAACCTACATGTCAGTTCACCAAATACTGTCACACCTGAAGAACCAAATGATATTTCTGCGTCTGATGCAGAAACACAATATGGTGATGAACATGAACATGGTGACAATATGGACAGTGATGTTCATAATAATGCTCAACCTAGCAATGAAAAGGATGTGGAGATTGAACCTACGGTTAATCCTGATAACCCACAACCTAAGAGATATGATAAGAATGACTTCACTGCGAGCAAGCATGGTAAAGAAAGGGAGCCATGGGTTCAGAGACCCATGCCCTTTCCTCCTAAGCCATCCAAGAAAAAGGATGATGAGGATTTTGAGCGCTTTATTGAAATGATAAGACCCGTCTTTCTACAGATGCAGTTAATTGATATGCTCAAAATGTCTCCATATGCCAAGTACATGAAAGATATCATGACCAATAAACGGTAGATACCAGATCTTGAGATCTCCACCATGCTTGCCAATTACCCTTTCAATGGTGGAACTCCTAAGAAACTTGGTGATCCCGGAGTGCCCACTATACCTTGCTCCATTAAAGGAAACTACATAAGAACTGCCTTATGTGACCTTGGAGCCGGTGTTAGTGTTATGCCTCTCTCTTTATCGTAGACTTGAACTGGATAAGTTGATACCCACTGAAATTTCTCTGTAAATGGCCGAAAAATCAACTGCTTTCCCTGCCGGCATTTGCGAGGATGTGCCTGTTGTGGTTGCTAACACCACTATCTTAACAGACTTTGTTATCTTGGATATTCCCGAGGACGATGCCATGGCTGTCATCCTCGGAAGGCCCTTTTTAAACACCGCAGGGGCTGTTATAGATTGCAACAAAGGCAATGTCACTTTTCATGTCAACGGTAATGAGAATACAGTGCACTTTCCGAAGATACGACATCAAGTACATTGCATCAATGCTACCGAAAAAACTTCATCGATTCTTATTGGGAGCTTTGAATGCCCTATTCCTCGTGTCAAGATGAAGTATGATTTGCTTGTTGGGGAGATTCATATCCCCATTGAGGTGACTTAGTGGCTATTCGACAATTCTCCGTTTCCTTTTGCGATTTGAAAAAGTTTTGTCATGAGGATTTGATCAACCCCATTGACGGATTTCTTTCGATGACCATGAAATGGATGAATCAAGGAGTCACATACCTCTGTTTTAAGCTTTCATTTTCTGTTGCTTAGAAGAAAAATGATAGATTTAGTTTAGTTTTTCCTATTTTTGTTTTAGCGTCCCGGAGAAAAGTACCCCGAAAATAGAAGTTGTCCGATGGCCCTGAAAATCAAATATGATTTTTTTCTGGATTTTTTGAAAAATACTGGGACTAAGTGCTGGCCTGGGGGCCACACCAGTGGGCCACAAGACCTTATGCCGCGACCTCCCCCCTGGCCGCGGCCACCAATCTTGTGGGGCCCACAAGGACCCCCTCCACTCATTCCAGCTCCCATCCTCTTCTTCTACCTCCAGAAAAAAATCGTTTCGCAGCTCAAACCCGTGTTCTTGCTCATTTGGCTGTGATTTTTGATCTCCTTGCTCAAAGCACCATTTTCCGAACCGTTTTGGGGAAATTACTCCTTGGTAAGTGACTCCTCCATTGGTGTAATTAGTTTCGACTCTAGTGCTTTATCCTTTGCATATTCTTGCTACCTTGGTGACCCTGTTCTTGAGCTTGAAATGTTGATTTTAGCTGGTCCCAAGTAGTTTTAGCGCGTGATACGGTCTCTAGGCACTAGTAGGAGTAGTTGCTACGAGTTGGGTTAATCCTTACTCACTTTTCTTTCGAAGTCTCTAAAAATTTCAGAGTTTTTCAGAGCTAGAAAAGGGAAATAGATGAGGAGGTTCTTGAGAGGCTCTTCAAGCCGTAACCCAAAGGAGGATGAGAAGAACCACCCCAAGTACGTGGTTCCTCGAGTCACAGAAGTTCGAGCGTGCTAGTGGCCAAGTGATGAATTTTTGCGCGCCGCTGGGCTTTATGAAGAATTTTATTACTTGGTGGAGAACGCAGGTCTTACCGCGTTCGTTGAAGATAAGTGCTCACAATACCTCCTCCTCACCAATATTTTCGTTCAAAGCTTCAACTTTTATCCGAGGAAGAATTCTCCTATGGTTGAGTTCATGTTGTACGATATCCCCCAGTGCATGACACTACAGGATTTTTGCAATGTATGCAAATTACCTTATGTTGGGGATATTCATGATCCTCGTCCACGGGACTTGAAGGATTTCATAGGTACTATTGTTTTTGGAGAGGAGAGAGGAGTGTCTCGCGCTAGAATTGCTAGCATACATTTTCCTGTGCTTCGGTACTTCTCATTATTTGTGGGAAAATGTTTGATTGGCCCTGGGGAGGCTGGATCAGTTAGCTCTCCAGACCTTGCGGTTTTGCGCGAAGCCCTTTATAACGATAGAACTTATAGCTTAGGTGCTATAGTAGCTTAGCGGTTGAACACAAACCGTTCCAAAGGTGTCGTTTATGGAGGTATCTATGCTACTTGTCTTGCTAGACACTTTCAGATACCTATTAGACTTCGCGTGGAAGAAGAAATGCTTCTTCCTGAAAAATATCTGGATTATGACAGCATGGTTCGCCATGATTTTCTCGATAGAGATGCTAGTAGACGGATGATTTATAACCTGGTATTATTCAGGGTACTCGAGAGACTATACTTTTCCTGCTCCTTCTTTGTTCAACCTTTATACAGGCAAGTATATTATTATGCCCTCGGACATCTACGCGTATTGGGGCTTGGCCCAACCATAGGTGCCCGTGCCCGAGCCGCCAGTCGAGTACCAGACGCCAGTTTATCAGTGGGAGCCAGAGGAGCTCACACAGAAGTGACATCCACAGTTCGCTCCGGAGTATCCCGGAGCTAGTTATTTCCCTCCTTGGGAGTAGACCAACTTAGGCCAAAAGCCTAAGCTTGGGGGAGTACGTGTTTGCACCAACTTTACATTCATGCTTATGCTTTCACTTTGTTAGTCGTTGTTTACACTTTGCCACTATATTATCCATGCTAGTTTATTGTCGTTTTCTTGTTTTCTTGTTTTGTGTCCTTTTGAGAAAACCGAAAAAGATTTTCCTTTCTTCTTTTGCTTGTTGGGAGCTTTCCCGTGTAAATAGTTTTCTTTTTCTTTGGGTCAAGGTAGAAGATATTGGTTACACTGTTTAGTGGCTCTTCATGCATACCTGTTTAGCTTTCAAAGAGACATATTACTTTGTATTCTCCTTTGTGTTTGCCTGCAGATTCAGCTTAGTCCAATGCACGAGCACTCTTATTATTGTTCACATCGTTCGATCGCTCAAGTGAAAGGCAATAATGATGATATATGATGAAGTGACTGAGACTGGAAAAGCTGGTATGAACTCTATCTATTTTGTTTTTGTAAATATGACTAGCTTGTCGTCCCAGATTTAGCTTTATTGAGAGAAAACCATGTTTGCAATGACAACTTAGAGATCATAGTTTCTGATGCCATGCTTAATTAGCTAGAGCTTATAATGGTCTGTCTTGAATCCAACATAGATTTTGAGGTGACTATGATGTAGTATGATAGGATGGTATTCTCCTTTGAATGATTCAAGTGGCTTGACTTGGCGCATGTTCATGCATGTAGTTGAAACAAAATCAACATAGCCTTTATGATGTTCGTGTTCATGGTGATTTATATCCTGCTCATGATTGCACTCAATGTTAGTCAACCTCATTGCATCTTGATGACTGTTTTTGCTCTCTAGTTGGTCGCTTCCCAGTCTTTTGCTAGCCTTCACTTGTACTAAGCGGAATACTGCTTGTGCATCCACTTCCATAAACCCAAAGTTGTGCCATATGAGTCCACCATACCTACCTATTTGCGGTATCTACCTGCCGTTCCAAGTAAATTTTGATGTGTCATTCTCTAAGCCTTCAAGAAATAATTTGTTTTGCATGCCCGAGCCGCTGATGTGGTGACAGGGGGCTATTGGTATCTTCCATGTTATGCATGTTATCCTCGACATGTGTTTATTCACTGTCATTCATGAGAAAGGGGCCGATAATTGGAATGCCCAGTTCCACGCTTAAATTGAAAACATAACTGTAAAACAAGACTCCCCCCGGATTGATGTTAGTATGGACGGTACCCGAGGATTTGACTAGCCGTGGAGTGTGATTGATTGGTGGTGGGGGAGTTAAAACTTTACTTTTCTGTTTGGGAACCACCTATAGCATGAGTAACATGGAAGATATTGAGAACTCTTGGTCATTGCGTTGACAATGAAAGCATGCCACCCAAAATTATTATCTCTGTTTTCAAAGCTTGAGCTCTGGCACCTCAGCAAATCAATGCTTCCCTCTGCGAAGGGCATGTCTATTTATTTTCCTGTTGAGTCATCCTCTTCTTATATAAGCACCAATTAGAGAGCACCTCTGTCATTTTTATGCTTTGCTTTTGATTGATATTGAGTATGACTATGACTGGATCTTCGTTGCTATGAATTACAATGTTTAGTCAGCCCTTGATCTTTGAAAGTGCTCTGCATTTATGTTTTGCGGTCTCAGAAAGAGCTAGCGAGATACCACCTATTCATATTTCTTCATGCTTGTTTTGATTGAATTGTTGGTATCTCAAACTCATTATTATTTGCCCGCTAGCTGATTATGCCATTGATATTAGTTTACCGTGAGACCTATGTGTCACTTGCTATGTGGTTAACTTGTGATCTTGCTGAAATTCTGGTTATGAGTTAGACATAGTTGCAACAACAAGATCAAACAGAGTTTGTCAAAGTTTTTCTTTCTCTTTCAGTTTGTCAACTGAGTTGCTTGAGGACAAGCAAAGTTTTAAGCTTGGGGGAGTTGATACGTCTCCATCGTATCTACTTTTCCAAACTCTTTTGCCCTTATTTTGGACTCTAATTTGCATGATTTGAATGGAACTAACCCGGACTGACGCTGTTTTCAGCAGAATTGCCATGGTGTTGTTTTTGTGCAGAAATGAAAGTTCTCGGAATGTCCTGAAAACTTACGGAGAATATTTCTAGAAAATATGAAAAATACCTGCACAAAGATCCACCAGAGGGGACGGGCCAGTGGGCCATAAGCCCTAACGCCGCGGCCTACCCCCTGGCCGCGGCGAGCAGGCTTGTGGGGCCCACGTGGCTCTGTCGCCCCCAATTCCAGCGCTATTTATTCCCTTTCGTCCGGAAAAAAATCAAGAGAGAATATTTCATCGCGTTTCACGATCCAGAGGCGCCGCCACATCCCGTTCTTGCCCTGGAGGGCAGATCTGGAGTCCGTTTTGGGATCCGGATCAAGGAGATCGTCGCCATCGTCATCACCAACCTTCTTCCCTCTCCAATTCCATGAAGCTCTTCATCGTTCATGAGTAATCTATTTGTAGGCTCGCTGGGCGGTGATGAGTAGGATGAGATCTATCATGTAATCAAGTTAGTTTTGATGGGGATTGATCCCTAGTAACCACTATGTTCTGAGATTGATGTTGCTACTACTTTGCCATGCTTAATGCTTGTCACTAGGGCCCGAGTGCCATGATTTCAGATCTGAAATTATTATGTTGTCATCAATATATGTGTGTTTTAGATCCAATCTTGCAAGTTGTAGTTACCTACTATGTGTTATTATCCAGCAACCCCAGAGTGACAATAACCGGAACCACTCCTGGTGATGACCATAGTTTGAGGAGTTCATGTGTTCACCAAGTGCTAATGCGTTGGTCTGGTTCTTTATTAAAAGGAGAACCTTAATATCCCGTAGTATCCAGTTGGACCCCGCTGCCATGGGAGGGATGGACAATAGATGTCATGCAACTTCTTTTCCCTAAGCACGTATGACTACACACGGAATGCATGCCTACATCACATTGACGAACAGGAGCTAGTCACATATCTCTCCGTGTTATAACTGTTGCATGATGAATGTCATCTAACAAATCACTGATCCATTGCCTACGAGTTTGTCCCACTGCTGTTGTTACTTGCTTTGCTCTGCTGTTGTTACTACTATTCCTGCTACTGTTACTTGTTGCTACTGTTACTTGCTTTGCTCTGCTGCAGTTACTACTGTTGCTGCTACTGTTACTTGCTGCTGCTGTTACTTGCTACTGTTGCTACTTGCTAATGCTGTCACTACTGCTGTTCCTTGCCACTGATGTTACTCATTACACTGCTGCTACCTACTACAATACTTTTCTGGCGTCATTGATACAACCGTTAGGAATAGTCTGCCTTGTCACCAGATCGTTTCTGGCACCGTTGCTATCATGTTACTTTGCTACTAATACTTTGCTTGCAGACACTAATCTTTCAGGTGTGGCTGAATCGGACACATTCAACTGCTAATACTTGAGAATATTCTTTCACTTCCAATCGTGCGAACCAACAAATTTGGGTTGAATACTCTACCCTCGAAAACTACCGCGATCCCACATGCTGGTGGGCCATTGCAAGACAATTGCTAATTGTTGAGAAACTGGAAGCAACTTTTTTCTGGCGCCGTTGCCGGGGAGGCATCAAGTCAGGAATAGTTGCACGTGAACACCCTTTCGGTACCTTTGCTTATAGACGTATGCCTTTTGGCTTATGTAATGCACCCGCCACCTTTCAAAGATGTATGATGGCTATATTCTCTGGCTTTTTTGAAAAGATTGTCGAGGTATTCATGGATGACTTCTCCGTTTACGGGTCTTCCTTTGATGATTGCCTCAGCAACCTTGATCGAGTCTTGTAGAGATGTAAAGAAACCAATCTTGTCTTGAATTGGGAGAAGTGCCACTTTATGGTTAATGAAGGCATCGTCTTAGGACATAAAATTTCTGAAAGAGGTATTGAAGTCGATAAGGCTAAGGTTGATGCAATCGAGAAAATGCCATACCCCACAGATATCAAAGGTATAAGAAGTTTCCTTGGTCATGCTGGTTTCTATAGAAGGTTCATCAAAGACTTCTCTAAGATTTCTAGGCCTCTTACCAATCTCTTGCAAAAGGATATTCCTTTTGTTTTTGACGATGAGTGTGAGGAAGCCTTCGAAATACTTAAGAGGGCTTTCATAACTGCACCTATTGTTCAACCACCTGATTGGAACTTGCCTTTTGAGATCATGTGTGACGCTAGCGATTATGCTGTTAGTGTTGTTCTAGGGCAAAGAGTTGATAAGAAGTTGAATGTTATTCACTACGCTAGTAAAACTCTAGACAGTGCCCAGAGAAACTATTCTACTATGGAGAAGGAGTTTTTAGCAGTCGTGTTTGCATGTGAAAAGTTCAGCTCTTACATAGTTGATTCCAAAGTCACTATTCACACTGATCATGCTGCTATTAAGTACCTCATGGAGAAGAAGGACGCTAAACCTAGACTTATCAGATGGGTTCTCTTGCTACAAGAATTTGATTTGCACGTTGTCGACAGAAAGGGTGCTGATAACCCAGTAGCAGATAACTTGTCTAGGTTGGAGAACGTTCTTGATGACCCACAACCTATTGATGATAGCTTTCCCGATGAGCAACTGAATGCTTCACGTAGTGCATCGTGGTATGCGGATTATGCAAACTATATCTTTGCCAATTACATACCACGTAGTTTCACGTACCAGCAAAAGAATAAATTCTTCTTTGACTTGAGGCACTACTTTTGGGATGATCCTCACCTTTAGAAGGAAGGAGTAGATGGTGTTATTAGACGTTGTGTACCTGAACATGAATAGGTACAGATCCTACAGAAGTGTCACTCCGAGGCCTACGGAGGACACCATGCGGGAGATAGAACTGCACACAAGGTATTGCAATCAGGTTTCTATTGGCCCACTCTCTTCAAGGATGCCCGTAAGTTTGTCTTGTCGTGTGACGAATGTCAAAGAATAGGTAATATTAGCAAACGTCAGGAAATGCATATGAACTATTCACTTGTCATTGAACCGTTTGATGTTTGGGGCTTTGATTATATGGGACCTTTTCCCAAATCCAACGGGTATACGCATATCTTAGTTGCTGTTGATTATGTCACTAAGTGGATAGAAGCTATCCCAACTAGTAGTGCTGATCACAACACCTCTATCAAGATGCTGAAAGAAGTTATCTTCCCTAGATTTGGACTCCCTAGATATCTAATGACCGCTGGGGGTTCACACTTCATTCATGGTGCTTTCCGTAAAACGCTTGCTAAGTACGATGTCAATCATAGAATTGCATCTCCCTATCACCCTCAGTCCAGTGGTCAAGTAGAGCTAAGTAATAGAGAGATTAAATTGATTCTGCAAAAGACTATCAACGTGTCTAGAAAGAATTGGTCTAAGAAGCTCGATGATTCACTATGGGCTTATAGAACTGCCTATAAGATTCCCATGGGCATGTCTCCGTACAAAATGGTGTATGGGAAAGCATGTCACTTACCTCTTGAGCTAGAGCATAAAGCTTATTGGGCAATCAAAGAGCTCAACTTTGATTTCAAACTTGCCGGTGAGAAGAGGTTATTTGATATTAGCTCGCTTGATGAATGGAGAACTCAGGCATATGAGAATGCCAAGCTGTTCAAAGAGAAGGTTAAGAGGTGGCATGATAAGAGGATACAAAAGCGTGAGTTCAATGTAGGTGATTATGTCTTGCTATAGAACTCTCGTTTAAGATTCTTTGCAGGCAAGCTTCTCTCTAAATGGGAAGGTCCCTATGTTGTTGAGGAAGTATATCGCGATGCTATCAAGATCAACAACACGGAAGGTAATTGTCCGAGAGTGGTAAATGGGCACAGAATCAAGCATTATATCTCAGGCACTCCCATTAATGTTGAAAGCAATATCATCAATACCATAACTCCGGAAGAATATCTAAGGGATATTAATCAGCGTGTTTCAGACTCCAAAAATGAAGAGGTATGTGTTTCGGTAAGAAAACAGAGTCCAAAAAATTTCCAATAGGAATTTTTCTCCGTTTTGGAATATTTGAAAAAATACAAAAATTGAAAGTAGTCCGGAAAGTGCGCGAGGAGGTGACAAGCCTGCACGGCGCGGGCCCACCCCTGGCTGCGTCGTGCGGGCTTGTGGCCACCTCGTGCGCCTCCTGGACTCCGTTTTCGTGCAGGGTACTCCTTCTGGTCTGAAAAAAATCATTATATATACTTCCGTTTGGTCTCACCCCTTCATCACGCAGATTTCCTCTGTTTTTTGTTTCGAGCCTAATTCTGTTGCAGATTTGAGGATTCCGGAGACTCGTTCATCTTTTCATGATGGAGCACCTATGCCTTGGAAGACGGAGGATCAAACTCATGTTGCAACAACTCCACCTTCACCACCAAAGGAAGACAACTGACCATTGGTATGGGCAATCCCGTTGGCTTGTGCCAAGCTTGGGGTAGTTGCCCCGGTATCGTATCACCGTCACATCTTTTGCCTTTACCTTTGTTTTAGTTTTCCTTTTCACTTTTATTTTTCTCTAGTAGTTTAAAAGTCTTAGTGTTTTAGTCTTGAATTTTGCTTTGTGTCACCCCCGTTGTATTCTTGCAAGTGAGCGTTATAATAAAGAGTGTCTTATTAGAAGGGCTTTGCCTCTTGCCATGATCAAAAGAGTGAGATAGGACAAAAGCATGAAAGATCATGTAATGATCTTATGGGAAGTGATGGCTTCACATATAAAAAGAATGAGGATTGAAACATGTTGAGGGTAGGCAAACGTAAACCTTGGTCATTGTTGGAATTAATAGGAAGTTATAAAGAAGGAGAGGTTCACATATAAATATATCATCTCTGACACCATCTATGATTTGAACACTCACTAAACTATTACACGCCTAGAAGTAGATGTTGGACAAGGAAGACGGCATAATGAATTGTGTTTCCTTGGCTCTGAACAATGTTATATCACTATAGGAATCAGCTTCTTTGCCGTCTGCCATCACAAACGGGAAAGACTAAATCCCGGACGATAAAGAGAAAACCACAGACGGCAAAGAATCTCACGGCCAGCAAAATTTCTGCGTCAGCCTACGATGGCATAGGACCTTCTTTGTCGTCTGTCCCTCCAAAGCGGACGGCAAAGCTCTTTGCCATCAGCTTTCCTTAGGAGCAGTCGGCAAAGTACTCGAGACGGCATCCGACGGGCGTTGCCTCCGTTAGGGGTTAACGGAGGCTTTGTCGTCTGCCTCCCCCTTATTCTTTGTCGTTTGCCTCCCCCTTATTCTTTTCCGTCTGCCTCCCCCTTGTTCTTTGCCGTCTGCCTCCTCCTCCTCCCCCCTCCACTCTTTGCCGTCTGCCTCCTCCTCCCCCCCTCCTCTGTGCCCTCTTCTTTGCCGTCTGCCCACCCTAGAGGCAGACGGCAAAGAGCCTATATAGACACCCCAGGATGCACAGTTGGGTGCCATGTGGCACCTTTGCCATCTGCCAGCTGATGGCACATGTCTTTGCCATCAGCTGGCAAACAGCAAAGAGCCCATATAGTACCTGTTTTTTTTTGTTTTATATTATTTCACAACACACACACACACACACACACATATATATATATATATATATATATATATTTGACATCACATTTATATAATTCACCACACATATATGATATATAGTTCACCACACATATACTTGCCAACACATATATATAATTCACCACACATATATGATATACATATAAATCAATGTACATCTGCATATATTGAAAGAACCAACATACAAAGTATTGCACTGTTTATCCATATATACATATACATATAGTTCGACATTGTTCATCAACTCAAATGAAAACTAGATGATATACATATAAAGTTCATCCATCGACATTGTTCAACTCCATGAATGCCAGCTTCCATGCATGTAGTATATCCAATCTGCAAAAATGTGAATAAGAAAGTCAGAAGAAGAACAAAATATGATGTTTTTCAGCTAATTATGTCATTTTTAGCGGAAAACAAGCTAAGAATATAATATTCATGAGCTAACCAAGGTTCTTATGCCATTTTTAGCTTATTATGGCATTTTGGAGCTAAATGGGTTAATTAAAGCAAGGATAATATGAAAGAAGAGAAGAAAGAGGAGGAGGAGTAGAAGAAGAAGAAATCAAGAAGAAGGAGGAGAAGGACTAGAAGGTCCTTGGCCTTCTCCTCCTCCTCCTCCTCCTCCTCCTCCTCCTTCTTCTCTTCTTCTTCTTCTTCTTTCTTTTCATTTTGCCTATTTCTTCTCCTCTTCTCCTCTTGTTGGATCTAAATTACCTAATTATGTCTTTTTGGAGCTAAATGGGTAATTATCCCATTTTAGAGGACAACAAGCTAAGTATATAATATTCATGAGCTAACCAAGGTTCTTATGCCATTTTGAGCTTATTATGGTATTTTGGAGCTAAATGGGCTAATTATGTCATTATTGGGGAAATTAAAGCAAGGATAATATGAAAGATGAGAAGAAAGAGGAGGAGGAGGAGAAGAAGAAGAAATCAAGAAGAAGGAGGAGAAGGAGGAGGAGAAGGACTAGAAGGTCCTTGACCTTCTCCTTCTCCTCCTCCTCCTCCTCCTTCTCCTTCTTCTCTTCTCTTCTTATTCTTCTTCTTCTTCTTTCTTTTCATTTTTCCTATTTCTTTTCCTCTTCTCCTCTTGTTGGAGCTAAATTACCTAATTATGTATTTTTGGAGCTAAATGGGCTAATTATCCCATTTTAGAGGAAAATAAGCTAAGTATATAATATTCATGAGCTAACCAAGGTTCTTATGCCATTTTGAGCTTATTATGGTATTTTGGAGCTAAATGGGCTAATTATGTCATTGTTGGGGAAATTAAAGCAAGGATAATATTAAAGAGGAGAATAAAGAGGAGGAGGAGGAGAATAAGAAGAAATCAAGAAGAAGGAGGAGAAGGAGGAGAAGGAGGAGGAGGAGAAGGACTAGAAGGTCCTTGGCCTTCTCCTCCTCCTCCTCCTCCTTCTCCTTCTTCTCTTCTTCTTCTTCTTCTTCTTCTTCTTTATTTTCATTTTTCCTATTTCTTCTCCTCTTCTCCTCTTGTTGGAGCTAAATTACCTAATTATGTGTTTTTGGAGCTAAATGGGCTAATTATCCCATTTTAGAGGAAAACAAGCTAAGTATATAATATTCATGAGCTAACCAAGGTTCTTATGCCATTTTGAGCTTATTATGGTATTTTGGAGCTAAATGGGCTAATTATGTCATTGTTGGGGAAATTAAAGCAAGGATAATATGAAAGAGGAGAAGAAAGAGGAGGGGGAGGAGAAGAAGAAGAAATCAAGAAGAAGGAGGAGAAGGAGAAGAAGGAAGAGGAGGAGAAGGACTAGAAGGTACTTGGCCTTCTCCTCCTCCTCCTCCTCCTTCTCCTCCCTCTCTTCATCTTCTTCTTCTTCTTCTTGTTCTTCTTTCTTTTAATTTTTCCTATTTCTTCTGCTCTTCTCCTCTTGTTGGAGCTAAATTACCTAATTATGTCTTTTTGGAGCTAAATGGGTTAATTATCCCATTTTCGAGGAAAACAAGCTAAATATATAATATTCATGAGCTAACCAAGGTTCTTATGCCATTTTGAGCTTATTATGGTATTTTGGACCTAAATGGGCGAATTATGTCATTGTTGGGGAAATTAAAGCATGGATAATATTAAAGAGGATAAGAAAGAGGATGAGGAGGAGAAGAATAAGAAATCAAGAAGAAGGAGGATAAGGAGGAGAAGGAGGAGGAGGAGAAGGACTAGAAGGTCCTTGGCCTTCTCCTGCTCCTCCTCCTCCTCCTCCTCCTTCTCCTTCTTCTCTTCTTCTTCTTCTTCTTCTTTCTATTCACTTTTCCTATTTCTTCTCCTCTTCTCCACTTGTTGGAGCTAATTTGCCTAATTATGTCTTTTTGGAGCTAAATGGGTAATTATCCCATTTTAGAGGAAAACAAGCTAAGTATATAATATTCATGAGCTAACCAAGGTTCTTATGCCATTTTGAGCTTATTATGGTATTTTGGAGCTAAATGGGTTAATTATGTCATTGTTGGGGAAATTAAAGCAAGGATAATATGAAAGAGGAGAAGAAAGAGGAGGGGCAGGAGAAGAAGAAGAAATCAAGAAAAAGGAGGAGAAGGAGGAGGAGGAGAAGGACTAGGAGGTCCTTGGCCTTCTCCTCCTCCTCCTCCTCCTCCTTCGCCTTCTTCTCTTCTTCTTCTTCTTGTTTCTTTTTATTTTTCCTATTTCTTCTCCTATTCTCCTCTTGTTGGAGCTAAATTACTTAATTATGTCTTTTTGGAGCTAAATGGGCTAATTATCCCATTTTAGAGGAAGACAAACTAAGTATATAATATTCATGAGCTAACCAAGGTTCTTATGCCATTTTGAGCTTATAATGGTATTTTGGAGCTAAATGGGCTAATTATGTCATTGTTGGGGAAATTAAAGCAAGGATAATATGAAAGAGGAGCAGAAATAGGAGGAGGAGGAGGAGAAGAAGAAATCAAGAAGGAGGAGAAGGAGGAGGAGAATGACTAGAAGGTCCTTGGCCTTCTCCTCCTCCTCCTCCTCCTTCTCCTTCTTCTCTTCTTCTTCTTCTTCTTTCTTTCTTTTCATTTTTCCTATTTCTTCTCCTCTTCTCCTTTTGTTGGAGCTAATTACCTAATTATGTCTTTTTGGAGCTAAGTGGGCTAATTATCCCATTTTAGAGTAAAACAAGCTAAGTATATAATATTCATGAGCTACCCAAGGTTCTTATGCCATTTTGAGCTTATTATGGCATTTTGGAGCTAAATGGGCTAATTATGTCATTGTTGGGGAAATTAAAGCAAGGATAATATGAAAGAGGAGAAGAAATAGGAGGAGGATAAGAAGAAGAAGAAATCAAGAAGAAGGAGGAGAAGGAGGAGGAGGAGAAGGACTAGAAGGTCCTTGGCCTTCTCCTCCTTCTCCTCCTCCTCCTCCTCCTTCTCCTCCTCCTCCTTCTTCTCTTCTTCTTCTTCTTCTTTCTTTTCATTTTTCCTATTTCTTCTCCTCTTCTTGGAGCTAAATTACCTAATTATGTCTTTTTGGAGCTAAATGGGCTAATTATCTCATTTTAGAGGAAAACAAGCTAAGCATATAATATTCATGAGCTAACCAAGGTTCTTATGCCATTTTGAGGTTATTATGGCATTTTGGAGCTAAATGGGCTAATTATGTCTTTTTGGGGAAATTAAAGTAAGGATAATATGAAAGAGGAGAAGAAATAGGAGGAGGAGGAGAAGAAGAAGAAATCAAGAAGAAGGAGGAGAAGGAGGAGAAGGAGGAGGAGGAGAAGGACTAGAAGGTCCTTGGCCTTCTCCTCCTCCTCCTCCTCCTCCTCCCCCTTCTCCTTCTTCTCTTCTTCTTCTTCTTCTTCTTCTTTCTTTTCATTTTTCCTATTTCTTCTCCTCTTCTCCTCTTCTTGGAGCTAAATTACCTAATTATGTCTTTTTGGAGCTAAATGGGCTAATTATCTCATTTTAGAGGAAAACAAGCTAAGTATATAATATTCATGAGCTAACGAAGGTTCTTATGCCATTTTGAGGTTATTATGGCATTTTGGAGATAAATGGGCTAGTTATGTCTTTTTGGGGAAATTAAAGCAAGGGTAATATGAAAGAGGAGAAGAGAAACTTACCGTAGTGGTCATCAAGGAGGAGAAACACCACGGTTGCTCGTGGCGGCTTCGTTTGGAGACGGTTGCCCTGGAGAAGGGTCATGAGATGCCGCTCGGGAGTTATTCTGCAGAAAAGATATTTTGCAATGTCTCAGTTAGCATGATGACACTCAATTATTAATACTAGTTTATAATGAAACTCACCGTGCCAATCGAAGAGAAGACGGGCATCGGCGGAGGGACTTGACCGCTCTTCTCGCACATACCCTGAAGAGTGGGTCGTATTAGTTAGTAATGAAACAGACATTACACACATGATTTGGCTAATGTGAAAAAACATACCAAAAAAAGCTCGTACAGGGCCCGTTGACCGGCCTCATTCCGGGCCCTCTCCTCCTCAATCAATCGTGTCGTGGTCTGGTCCCTCTCATCAAGAGCGGCCTGAAGAGCAGCCTGGCTTGCCAATCTCTCTTTCTCAAGAGCATCCTGGTTTGCTGCTCTCTATTTCTGAAGAGCAGCCTGAAACACCATTCCTCGTTACCATAGTAATGATTTATGGTGACACACATAATGAAATGGATGAAAGTGTTCTTAGTCCGTACAACTAACCTCGATGGCAAGTTCGACTGGCCGTGGACGACGCGTTATCTCAGGACAGCTACTCGACTGGCGCGCCATGATCTCCGGAAGAGTCAGTGGACAACGTATTATCCCATCTCCAATGGCTATCGAGCCATGGGGCCTCCCACCACCAGATATCATCACCAGCTCTGGATCCAAAGGTTCCTGGCTAGGGTTAAAGTCATCCCCTTTCGTAGCCTTCCCCGCGTCCCTGTATGCCACGAGCTTCTGGTGGGATGATATGTTGGTGAAGTTATTGGGATCATCCAGGTCAGACTCAGAGAATGCCTTCGCCTTCTTGTACGAGGCAGTATGGGCCATGCCATAAAGGTCGTACAAGTGTGGCATCTCCGTCTTATTGTGATGCGCGTAAAAGAGAGGAACAAAATATTAGCATCAAGAATGAATTGCATGAATCATGAAGCAAATCACATACCCAGTTTTGTCCAAACTGAAGTACGTTGGCGCTGCCTTGATGATGTGGCACACCAACCATTTGGCTACGCCGATCCTTCGCATTCTCGTGGATGGCTCGCCAGCTGCCTGTGCACCACTCATCAACCAACGCCTCCCAACAATCCATATTATCCGCACACCATCTCGGGGGCACCTATAAGTTATTAGAAAGAATTTTCAGCGCTACGCCTATGAATGAAATCAAGAAAACTATGTAGAAGGACATAAGAATAGGTAATTACCTTCATGTATTGCTCCTTCTTCAAAAACTTTCTGCGACAATCCTTCTGCTGCTTCTTAATACCACGCGTGGCGTAGTAATCTCGAATAGCCTGCGGCCGAGCCTCGTGGCGCAAGTTCTGTAGTAACCGCCTACACTCGGCCTTGAGAACCCTGGCCGCCTCCTCCTCATATCCATCCTCACACCTATAGAAGGTCTGCAATCAAACGTGAAAACACCGATTAGTACAATAATTAGCTATATTGTTAATTTTAGATTCTGTAAAAGGATAATTTACCCAAAAGCTCTTTATCACCATCTCGGCCCTCGTGTGGCACAAGGCACCATCTATAATCTCCTCCGACGGGGCCTGCACAGCCTGGTAGTGCTCCCAGGAAAATCCTAGTGTAGGAACCTGACCCTCACCACGCAACGTGACAAACCCCGGGAAATTTGTCTGGCAAAGCACACCAAGGACGGAGTTCGGCCTGTGGACTCCAAGAGGGTGTACCCATCCCCTGCAGTATGATAAGGTCAACGCATTAGATATTTGAACAAACTTGAAGGCAAAAGCTAAAAAAAAGTAAATGTACTTACCTATCTCCTTTAGGTTTAATCACCGGCCTCTGCTCGCGGGTAGCCGGCGCGACCGGGAGACGTGTACTACCACGCTTGTACACGTTGGCCCCGTCCACGTGCACATCTCCCTCGCTATCCGTAAGCTCATCCCTGCCATCCCCGCTCCCTGAGCCACCCGGACCCTCGGTCCAATCCGGCAACTCGGTACAATCCGGCCAGGTCTCCCATCCGGGCGTCTCCACGTCGGGTGAAGCCTCCGGAACCGTAGTCTCCTCCGGCTGCTTCTGGGCCGAATGCACCTCGACCCGAGGCTGGTCCTGGACCGGAGTCTCATGGGACGAATGCCCGTCAACAACAGGATCCTGGAACGGAGTCCCCATAGCCTCCTCCGCAAACGGGTCGACCATACTAGTCCTATGCTCGAGTGAATGAGCTGGTGGTGGTGACGAGGACGGCTCAACAGTCCTCCTGGATCTTCTGCGGCCACCACCTCTCCCTGTACCCTTTCCCCTTCTTCCCTACCCGACCAGCACCTCTCCTAGTGGGCAATGCCGCCGACGAAGAAGAACCCACGGGTGGTGTCGACAGACTGTTTGCCAAGGCTCTACGGAGAGATAGGGATGGAAGGGAAGTACCATCCCTCGTGCGGGGCGCCTGGGAAGAACCCGTCGAGCAATCTGGACCAGCGCCCACCATCTTTCCACACCTGGTGACCTGCCATGATAAAGATTAAAAGAAATTAGTACAACATAAAAAAATTGAATAACTGACATGAATAATAATATGTACATGAATAATAAAGATTAAAATATATATAATTTAAGTTGTGAATCTTACAAACTAATAATCATCATCAATAAATGCATCATCATCATCACTATCACGCATGTATTCATGAATGACGTGCTCGTCGGGTTCAACAGCGTGAAGTTGTGAAAGGCCTTCCTTTAATCATTGAAGCATTGACAGGTCATCCGCATCAGTAACCTCTATGAGTTCCAGGTCTTCTGGTTCCGGCTCAGGGCTGGAGTCGGATTCATTGTCGCTGTCTACTTCCATGTTCTTGGCTGAAGCACGGAGGTTCTTGAAACATTTCTTGGAAAGACGTGTTTCTTGGAAGAATTCTCCATCATATGTGTCTGGGTTAATGTGAGGTTCATAATCCTGTTCATTTGGGACAGGTGGTCTGACATGTGGCGGCACTTCATAAACAACATACCAACCTTCCAGATTCTTATCCGTTTGGCATGCCCACGGTAGATAGAAAACTTGGGTCGCCTGTTGAGCCGTAATATAGACATCAGGAACATCCAAATGGGTGTTTGGATTTATTTCGACTAGTCCTATATGTTCATGAGTCCTTCTAGTCTTTTTCGGCTGGAACCAATAACATTTGAAGACTACGACGTTCGGTGGGTTTTTACCATAGAATTGAAGTTCATAAATTGCTTCAACTCTTCCATAATACTCGATAACACCTTCGCCAATAGTAGAGACACCACAATTTGTAGATTTCCGGTCAGGCATAGATAGCTCTTTGACAAAGGTATGGAAGAGATACCCGTTGATGTTGTATTTCTCAAATGAACGGACCTTATAGTCAAAACCATTAGCGACTTGTCTCAATTCGGCATCCATAGACTCTGAATTAGCCTACAAGTTTAATACGAAACGGTTGTTGCATTAGCCGCAAGTTAGACCAAGAATGAAATGGTCCATTATTGATATTTACCGTTTGTTTGAACCAAGATATGAAACCGGGATAGCCGCCTCCTGTCTTTGACAGAAGCTCATACTCTTCGACGGAATCATTTTCGATCATCGCTCCATCCGAGAATTTGACGACGTAACGGCTGTTTGAAATATCTGGGAATAAGAGCAGTTCAAATGAATTAGAAGTTACGGGAAAATGTGCCGAGAACTCACTCGGTGTATGGCCACACTTCTGTTAGGTTGTTGAAGATATACAACGAAATGTTCCGCCATTCTTCGACATCCAACGTTATTGGTTTCGAAGCACCGGCTGGTGCGAGCTTCCCTTTGAATAGGATGAGGTTGGACCCACCTTTTTTAGGGTCTGCATCATTGTGCCGAGGCTTCGGATTATGCAAATGATGATTTTTGGCTTCGTAGTGTGTTGTCACAAAGTTTGCCACCTCCTCAGTAATGAATGCCTCAGCCATCGATGCGTCAATTCTATGCTTATTTTTACATTTAGCTCGACGGGTCTTCTGCATCCTCTCAGTTGCACAGCACCAACGATCTTGCACGGGCCCACCCAATCTTGCCTCGGTCGGTAGATGTAAAATCAAATTCTGCATTGGATTAAAGAAACCCGATGGAAAGATCTTCTCTAACTTGCACAACAACTCCGGTGCAAACTCCTCCATGTCTTCTACCACGCCAGGCGACAATTCTTTCACACAAAGAACACGGAAGAAATAGCTCAGCTCCACCAGTACTAGCCATTCATCCTCAGGAATAAAGCCACGTAACATCACCGGCATTACCCGCTCTAGCCATATGTGCCAATCATGACTCTTGAGACCAAAGATTTTTAATTTTTCAAGACTTGCTCCCCTCTTTAGATTCGCTGCATACCCATCGGGGAACATCAAGTGCATTTTGACCCACAAGATAATTTCCCTCATAGCTGGCCTTCCAAGATTGAACCAGGCCTTTGGCTTCGACCACTTCTGCTTTCCTTTGCCTTCTCGCATGTTTTGTAACGGTCTATGACATAGTGTCTCTTGATCGACTCTAGCCTTAATATTATCCTTTGTCTTCCCATCTATGTCGAACAATGTACCAAAAATAGCCTCTCCGATATTCTTTTCAGTGTGCATCATGTCGATATTGTGTGGAAGAAGGAGGTCTTTGAAGTAAGGCAGATCCCAGAAGCATGGCTTGTGAGTCCAGGCGTGTTTTGAATTATACCCCTTGAAATACCCT
This sequence comes from Hordeum vulgare subsp. vulgare, assembly GCF_904849725.1. Classification (NCBI taxonomy): domain Eukaryota; kingdom Viridiplantae; phylum Streptophyta; class Magnoliopsida; order Poales; family Poaceae; genus Hordeum; species Hordeum vulgare. The sequence goes on along the minus strand of NC_058519.1, from coordinate 186,921,346 downwards.
GGACGCTCTGGATCAGGCTCGAGTGCATTTAACTGATCCAGGATCTGTTGGCCTGTGAATGCAGGTGGTGCCAAGTTTTTGACAACTTTACCTTTGGTAAAGTTCTTCTTGTCTTTTCTGAACTGATGGTCAGGATCCAGGAACTGTCTATGGAAGTCAAAGCAAGAATACTTCTGACCCTCCTACAACCAATGAAACTAAGAGCTGCCTTGCATTGGGGGCACGGGAACCTTCCATGCACACACCATCCAGAGGATAGCGCATACGCTGGCAAGTCATGCATAGAGTACATGTACCACACATGCATTTTGAAGTTTTCTTTTCTAGCGGCATCGTATGTCTTGACCCCATTATCCCAAGCTTCTTCCAATTCATCCTTAAGCGGTTGCAGGTACACATTCATATTCTTCCCCGGATAATTGGGCCCTGGAATTATCAACGTCAGAAATATGTTCTTTCTTTGCATAATCTGCCCGGGGGGGGGGGGGGAGATTGAGTGGAATGACAAATACAGGCCAACAACTGTATTGGGTTGCCGTCATGCCGAAGGGATTAAAACCATCCGTGGCGGCGCAGACTCGAGGATTCCTTGGATCTGCCGCCTTATCCTGATGCAATCCATCGAAATGTTTTCACGCTTCCCCATCCGATGTGTGTACCATCATCTTATTCCCATCCACATCTAGTTCGGTTCATTTGCCCAATTTGTGCCATGTCATCTGTCTGGCTGTCTCTTCGACCATGAAAAGACGTTGAAATCTTGGTACGATTGGCATATACCGAAGAACACTAACTGCGATTTTGGTCTGCCTCTTCTGTTGGAAATATGCCCTAGAGGCAATAATAAATTAGTTATTATTATATTTCTTCATTCATGATAATCTTTTATTATCCATGCTATAATTGTATTGATTGGAAACACAGTGCATGTGTGGATACATAGACAAAACACTGTCCCTAGTAAGCCTCTAGTTGACTAGCTCGTCGATCAAAGATGGTCAAGGTTTCCTGACCATAGGCAAGTGTTGTCACTTGATAACGGGATCACATCATTAGGAGAATCATGTGATGGACTAGACCCAAACTAATAGACGTAGCATGTTGATCGTGTCATTTTGTTCCTACTGTTTTCTGCGTGTCAAGTATTTGTTCCTATGACCATGAGATCATATAACTCACTGACACCGGAGGAATGCTTTGTGTGTATCAAATGTCGCAACGTAACTAGGTGACTATAAAGATGCTCTACAGGTATCTCTAAAGGTATTCGTTGAGTTAGTATGGATCGAGACTGGGATTTGTCACTCCGTGTGACGCAGAGGTATCTCGGGGCCCACTCGGTAATACAACATCACACACAAGCCTTGCAAGCAATGTGACTTAGTGTAAGTCACGGGATCTTGTGTTACGGAACGAGTAAAGAGACTTGCCGGTAAACGAGATTGAAATAGGTATGCGGATACTGACGATCGAATCTCAGGCAAGTAACATATCGAAGGACAAAGGGAATGACATACGGGATTATATGAATCCTTGGCACTGAGGTTCAAACAATAAGATCTTCGTAGAATATGTAGGATCCAATATGGGCATCCAGGTCCCGCTATTGGATATTGACCGAGGAGTCTCTCGGGTCATGTCTACATAGTTCTCGAACCCGCAGGGTCTGCACACTTAAGGTTCGACGTTGTTTTATGCGTATTTGAGTTATATGGTTGGTTACCGAATGTTGTTCGGAGTCCCGGATGAGATAACGGACATCACGAGGGTTTCCGGAATGGTCCGGAAACGAATATTGATATATAGGATGACCTCATTTGGTTACCTAAAGGTTTTCGTGCATTACCGGAAAAGTTTCGGGCTCATCGGTAGTGTACTGGGAGTGCCGGGAGGGGTGCCGGGGACCATCAGGAGGGGTATCAAGCCCCAAGGGGATCATGGGCTATGGGAAGAGATAGACCAGCCCCTAGTGGGCTGGAATAAGTTCCCACTAAGGCCCATAAGGTTTGAGAAGGAAAAAACACAAGGTGGAAAGAGTTTCCAAGTGGGAAGGTGGAATCCTACTCCAAGTAGGATTGGAGTAGGACTCCTCCACCTCCAATTTCGGCCAAACCTTTAGGTTTTGAGGCTGCCTCCTCCCCTCCCTCCCTCCTATATATAGTAAGGTTTTAGGGCTGATTTGAGACAACTTTGCCACGGCAGCCCGACCACATACCTCCACGGTTTTTCCTCTAGATCGCGTTTCTACGGAGCTCGGGCGGAGCCCTGCTGAGATTAGATCACCACCAACCTCCGGAGCGCCGTCACGCTGCCGGAGAACTCATCTACCTCTCTGTCTCTCTTGCTGGATCAAGAAGGCCGAGATCATCGTCGAGCTGTATGTGTGCTGAACACGGAGGTGCCGTCTGTTCGGCACTAGATCGGAGCGGATTCTGGGACGGATCACGGGACGGTTCGTGGGACGGTTCGCGGGGCGGATCGAGGGACGTGAGGACGTTCCACTACATCAACCGCGTTTCTTAACGCTTCTGCTGTGCGATCTACCAGGGTACGTAGATCATAAATCCCCTCTCATAGATGGACATCACAATGATAGGTCTTCGTGCGTGTAGGAAAAATTTTGTTTCCCATGCGACGTTCCCCAACAGTGGCATCATGAGCTAGGTTCATGCGTAGATGTCTTCTCGAGTAGAACACAAAAGTTTTTGTGGGCGGTGATGTGCGTTTTGCTGCCCTCCTTAGTCTTTTCTTGATTCCGCGGTATTGTTGGATCGAAGCGGCTCGGATCGACATTACTCGTACGCTTACGAGAGACTGGTTTCATCGCTACGAGTAACTCCATTGCTCAAAGATGACTGGCGAGTGTCGGTTTCTCCAACTTTAGTTGAATCGGATTTGACCAAGGAGGTCCTTGGATGAGGTTAAATAGCAATTCATATATCTCCGTTGTGGTGCTTGCGTAAGTAAGATGCGATCCTACTAGATACCCATGGTCACCACGTAAAACATGCAACAACAATTAGTGGACGTCTAACTTGTTTTTGCAGGGTATGCTTCTGATGTGATATGGCCAACGATGTGATGTGATATATTGGCTGTATGAGATTATCATGTTGTAATAGTTAATATTGACTTGCACGTCGATGGTACGGCAACCGACAGGAGCCATAGGGTTGTCTTTAAACTAACGTTTGTGCTTGCAGATGCGTTTACTATATTGCTAGGACGTAGCTTTAGTAGTAATAGCATGAGTAGCACGACAACCCCGATGGTGACACATTGATGGAGATCATGATGATGGAGATCATGGTGTAACGCCGGTGACAAGAAGATCGTGCCGGTGCTTTGGTGATGGAGATCAAGAAGCACCTGATGATGGCCATATCATGTCACTTATGAATTGCATGTGATGTTAATCCTTTATGCACCTTATCTTGCTTAGAACGATGGTAGCATTATGAGGTGATCTCTCCCTAAAATTTCAAGACGAAATTGTGTTCCCCCGACTGTGCACCATTGTGACAGTTCTTCGTTTCGAGACACCACGTGATGATCGGGTGTGATAAAATCAACGTTCACATACAACGGGTGCAAAACTGTTGCACACGCGGAACACTCGGGTTAAGCTTGACGAGCCTAGCATGTGCAGACATGGCCTCGGAACACATGAGACCGAAAGGTCAAGCATGAATCGTATAGTTGATATGATTAGCATAGAGATGCTTACCACTGAAACTATTCTCGACTCACGTGATGATCGGACTTGAGATAGTGGATTTGGATCATGTACCACTCAAATGACTAGAGAGATGTACTTTTTGACTGGGAGTTCTTAAGTAATATGATTAATTGAACTAATTGTCATGAACATAGTCTAATGGTCTTTGCGAATTACGATGTAGCTTGCGCCATAGCTCTACTGTTTTTATATGTTCCTAGAGAAAATTTAGTTGAAAGTTGATAGTAGCAAACTTTGCAGACTGAGTATGTAAAACCGAGGATTGTCCTCGTTGCTGCGCAGAAGGCTTATGTCCTTAATGCACCACTCGGTGTGCTGCACCTCGAGCGTCGTCTGTAGATGTTGTGAACATCTAACATACACGTTTCTGATGACTACACGATAGTTCAGTACAAAATACTTAATGGCTTAGAAGCAAGGCGTCAAAGACGTTTTGAAATGTCACGGAACATAAGAGATGTTCTAAAGAGATGAAATTGTGATTTCATGTTTGTGCCCTTGTTAAGAGGTATGAGACCTACGACAAGATTCTTTGTCCACAAGTAAAGGAGAAAAGCTCAATCGTTGAGCGTGTGCTCAGATTATCTGAGTACGACAATCGCTTGAATCAAGTGGGAGTTGATCTTCCAGATAAGATAGTGATGGTTCTCCAAAGTCACTGCCACCAAGATGTGAGAGCTTCGTGATGAACTATAACATATCAAGGATAGATACAATGATCCTTGAGCGATTCGCGATGTTTGACACTACGAAAGTAGAAATCAAGAAGGAGCATCAATAGTTGATGGTTAGTAAAACCACTAAGTTTCCAGAAAGGCAAGGGCTAGAAGGGATACTTCGTGAAACGGCAAAGTAGTTGCTGCACTAATGAAGAGACCCCGGATTAAACCCAAGCCCGGGACTAAGTGCTTCTGTTATGAGGGGAACGGTCACTGAGGCGGAGCAACTCTAGATACTTGGTAGATAAGAAGGCTAGCAAAAGTCGAAAGAAGTATATTTGATATACATGATGTTGATGTGTACTTTACTAGTACTCCTAGTTGCACGAGGGTATTGGATACCGGTTCGGTTGCTAAGTGATTAGTAACACGAAATGAAAGCTGCGGCATAAACGGAGACTAGCTAAAGGCGAGGTGACGATACGTGTTGGAAGTGTTTCCAAGGTTGATATGATCAAACGTCGCACGCTCCCTCTACCATCGGGATTGGTGTTAAACCTAAATAATTGTTATTTGGTGCTTGCGTTAAGCATGAACATGATTGGATCGTGTTTATTGCAATACGATTATTCATTTAAAGAGAATAATGGTTACTCTATTTGCTTGAATAATCACCTTCAATGGTTTATTGAATCTCGATCATAGTTTTACACATGTTCATGATATTGGTGCCAAAAGATACGAGGTAATGATGATAGTACCACTTACTTGTGGCACTGCCGCTTGAGTCATGTTGGTATAAATTGCATGAAGAGGCTCCATGCTGATGGATCTTTATACTCACTTGATTTTGAATCACTAGTGACATGCAAATCATACCACATGAGCAAGGCCTTGTTTTCATTGAGATGAAAACAAGATAAGTAACTTGTTGGAAGTGTTACATTTTGATGTATGCAGTCCAATGGGTGTTGAGGCACGCAGTGGATATCATTATGTTCTTACTTCAATGAAGATTTGAGTAGATACAAGAGTATTTACTTAATGAATCACAAGTCTGAAATACTGAAAAGTTCAATTCTGTTTCGGAGTGAAGTTTGTCGTAACAAGAGGATAAACTGTCTACGATATGATCATAGAAATGAGTATCTGAGTTACAAGTTTTGGTACACAGTTAAGACAATGCGGAAATTGTTTCGCAGTTCATGCCACCTAGAACATCATAGTGTGATGATGTGTCTGAACGTCATAGACACACACTATTTGGTATGGTGCATGTTATGATGTCTCTTATCAAATTACCACTATCGTTTATGGGTTATGCATTAGAGACAACCGCATTCACTTTAAATAGGGCACCGCGTATTTCCGTTGAGATGACACAGTATAGACTGAGGTTTAGAGAAATCTAAACTGTCGTTTCTTGAAAGTTTGGGGCTTCGACACTTATGTGAAAAAGTTTCAGTCTGATAAGCTCGAACCCAAAGCGGATAAATGCATCTTCATAGAATATCCAAAACAGTTGGGTACATCTCCTATCTCAGATCCGAAAGCAAACTGTTTGTTTCTAAAAACGGATCCTTTCTCGAGGAAAGGTTTCTCTCGAAAGAATTGAGAGGGAGGGTGGTAGAACTTGATGAGGTTATTGAACCATCACTTCAACCAGTGTGTAGCAGGGAGCAGGAAGTTGTTCATGTGGCGCCTACACCAATTGAAGTGAAAGCTGATGATGGTGATCATCGAGCATCGGATCAAGTTACTACAAACCTCGTAGGCTGACAAGGTCGCGTACTACTGCAGAGTGGTACGGTAACCCTGTCTTGGAGGTAATGTTGTTGAGCAACAGTGAACCTACGAGTTATGGAGAAAGCAATGGTGGGCCCGGATTCCGACAAATGGCTGGAGGCCATGAAATCCGAGAGAGGATCCATGTATGAAAACAAAGTGTAAACTTAGGAAGAACTACTTGATGGTCATAGGACTATTGAGTAAAGATGGATCTCTAAAAGGAAGACAGGCGATGATGGTGATAAGTCACTATTAAGAAAAGCTCGACTTGTCGCAAAGATGTTTCCGACAAGATCAAATAGTTGACTATGATGAGACTTTCTCACTCATAGCGATGCTAAAAGTCTGTTGGAATTATTTTAGTAGTTGCTGCATTATTTGTGAAATATTGCACATAGGAAGACAAAACATTGTTTCCTCGACGGTTTCCTTGAGCAAACATTGTATGTGATACAACCTGGAGGTTTTGTCGATCCTAAAGATACTAACAAGTATGCGAGCTCCGGCGATCCTTCATTGGACTGGTGCAAGCATCTCGGAGTTGGAATATACACTTTGATGAGATGATCAAAGATTTTGGGTTTGTACAAGGTTTATGAGAAACTTGTATTTCCAAAGAAGTGAGTGGGAGCACTATAGAATTTCTGATAAGTATATCTGGTTGACATATTGTGGATCAGAAGTAATGTAGAATTTCTGTAAAGCATACAAGGTTGTTTGAAAGGAGTTTTTCAAAGGAATACCTGGATTGCGCTACTTGAACGTTGAGCATCAAAGATCTATGGAGATAGATCGAAAGCGCTTAATAGAAATTTCAACAAGATGCATGCCTTGACAAATCTTTGAAGGAGTTCAAAATAGATCAGCAAAGAAGGAGTTCTTGGTAGTGTTGTAAGGTGTGAATTTGAGTAAGACTCAAAACCCGACCCCGGCAGAATAAAGAGAATAGATGAAGGTCGTCTTCTATGCCTTGGCCATAGAATCTAAAGTATGCCATGCTGGGTACCGCACCTGATGTGTGCCTTGACTCAAAGTCTATTGAGAGGTACAGAGAGTGATCCATGATTGAATCACTAGCAGCGGTCAAAATTTATCCTTAGTAACTCATGGACTAAGGAATTTTTCTCGATTATGGAGGTGGTTAAAGAGTTCGTCGTAAAGGGTTACGTCGATGCAAGCTTTGACACTAATCCGAATAACTATGAGTAGTGAAACGGATTCGTATAGTAGAGTAGATATTTGGAGTATTTCCGAATAGCACATAGTAGCGGCATCTATAAGATGACATAAAGATTTTTAAAGAACACACGAATCTGAAAGTTTCAAAACCGTTGACTAAAACCTCTCTCACTAGCAAGACGTCATTAGACCCCATAACTATATGGGTGTTGGATTCGTTGGAATCACATGGTGATGTGAACTAGATTATTGACTCTAGTGCAAGTGGGAGACTGTTGGAAATATGCCCTAGAGGCAATAATAAATTAGTTATTATTATATTTCTTCGTTCATGATAATCGTTTACTATCCATGCTATAATTGTATTGATTGGAAACACAGTGCATGTGTGGATACATAGACAAAACACTGTCCCTAGTAAGCCTCTAGTTGACTAGCTCGTTGATCAAAGATGGTCAAGGTTTCCTGACCATAGGCAAGTGTTGTCACTTGATAACGGGATCACATCATTAGGAGAATCATGTGATGGACTAGACCCAAACTAATAGACGTAGCATGTTGATCGTGTCATTTTGTTGCTACTGTTTTCTGCGTGTCAAGTATTTGTTCCTATGACCATGAGATCATATAACTCACTGACACCGGAGGAATGCTTTGTGTGTATCGAATGTCGCAACGTAACTGGGTGACTATAAAGATGCTCTACGGGTATCTCCGAAGGTATTCGTTGAGTTAGTATGGATCAGACTGGGATTTGTCACTCCGTGTGACGGAGAGGTATCTCGGGGCCCACTCGGTAATACAACATCACACACAGGCCTTGCAAGCAATGTGACTTAGTGTAAGTCATGGGATCTTGTGTTACGGAACGAGTAAAGAGACTTGCCGGTAAACGAGATTGAAATAGGTATGCGGATACTGACGATCGAATCTGAGGCAAGTAACATACCGAAGGACAAAGGGAATGACATACGGGATTATATGAGTCCTTGGCACTGAGGTTCAAACGATAATATCCTCATAGAATATGTAGGATCCAATATGGGCATCCAGGTCCCGCTATTGGATATTGACCGAGGAGTCTCTCGGGTCATGTCTACATAGTTCTCGAACCCGCAGGGTCTGCACACTTAAGGTTCGACGTTGTTTTATGCGTATTTGAGTTATATGGTTGGTTACCGAATGTTGTTCGGAGTCCCGGATGAGATCACGGACATCACAAGGGTTTCCGGAATGGTCCAGAAACGAAGATTGATATATAGGATGACCTCATTTGGTTACCGGAAGGTTTTCGTGGATTACCGGAAAAGTTTCGGGATCATTGGTAGTGTACTGGGAGTGCCGGGAGGGGTGCCGAGGACCATCAGGAGGGGTATCACGCCCCAAGGGGTCTCATGGGCTATGGGAAGAGATAAACCAGCCCCGAGTGGGCTGGAATAAGTTCCCACTAAGGCCCATATGGTTTGAGAAGGAAAAAACACAAGGTGGAAAGAGTTTCCAAGTGGGAAGGTGGAATCCTACTCCAAGTAGGATTGGAGTAGGACTCCTCCACCTCCAATTTTGGCCAAACCTTTAGGTTTTGAGGCAGCCTCCTCCCCTCCCTCCCTCCTATATATAGTGGGGTTTTAGGGATGATTTAAGACAACTTTGCCACGGCAGCCCGACCACATACCTCCACGGTTTTTCCTCTAGATCGCGTTTCTGCGGAGCTCGGGCGGAGCCCTGCTGAGATTAGATCACCACCAACCTCCGGAGCGCCGTCACGCTGCCGGAGAACTCATCTACCTCTCTGTCTCTCTTGCTGGATCAAGAAGGCCGAGATCATCGTCGAGATGTACGTGTGCTGAACGCGGAGGTGCCGTCCGTTCGGCACTAGATCGGAGCGGATCGTGGGACGGATCGCGGGACGGTTCGTGGGACGGTTCGCGGGGCGGATCGAGGGACGTGAGGACGTTCCACTACATCAACTGCGTTTCTTAACGCTTCTGCTGTGCGATCTACAAGGGTACATAGATCATAAATCCCCTCTCGAAGATGGACATCACCATGATAGGTCTTCGTGCGTGTAGGAAAATTTTTGTTTCCCATGCGACGTTCCCAACATCTTCTCACCCATACCGTTCTCTACCACAAGATACCTGCAAGACTTGCAATTGGGACAATAGTCCAAGTGTGCATACTCCTTCCTAAATAAGACACATCCTTTCTCACATGCATCTATCTTCTCATAGGGGATTTTAAGTACACGAAGTATTTTGTCCGACTGGTACAGGTTTGTAGGCATGACATGGCCTTTGGGTAGGAAACGTCCAAATAGTGTCATCATCGCGTCGTAGCATTCTCTTCCCAAGTTAAACTGAGCCTTTAGAGCCATTACTTGTGCAATTGCATCCAGCTGACAGAGCTCAGTGTGCTCATGGAGAGGACGTTTTGAAGACTCCAACATTTCATAAAAGGCCTTTGCAGATTCCTCCATCTCATCTTTCGAATCCCGAGCATCATCAAAGTCTTGCACCATGTCTTCGATCCCGGTACCATGCTCGTCCATGCGACGACGGACCACCTCATCTCTTGTGTGTTGTATAGACTCACCATGAAATGTCCACACCGTATAACTAGGCTTAAAACCCCTCCTCTGCAGGTGTTTAATCATTACAGCCTCTGTCGTCTTTTTATAGTTGTCGCATCCACGACAGGGGCAATAGTTTCTTTCCTGGCCATTTGCGAATGCGGCTTTCACAAATTCCTTTGTTTTTACAAACCATTCTTTCGTCATCTCTTTCTGACTAGGGTGACCGGTATACATCCACGCACGATCACTCATCTTGCGTAGCTACTAAAGATAGAAGAAATATATTTATATATAATTTAGCATTTATATCCATCGGTTAATCAGGTTCGCCATTTTTATTACGTCCAGGCAACCCACACGCTAATAGGTAAAGATAGGTCCTAATCCCACCCGAGTATGTGTAGATTGGGTTCGTTTTCCCATGCTCTGCTCTGGATCCAACCCAAAATTTCGGCAGCACCTCCCCGCTGTTCTCCTGATACACGTCTCCGCAATAAACAGAGAGGATGTGCATCCGGAGAACAACAGGGAGGCAATGACGAAATTCCGCATCGGATCCAGAGCACAGCATACGGGAAAACGAACCCAATCTACACATACTCGGGATGTCCATGGATAACGTTGGACAATTCGAAAGGATGGCGGTTATAAATATGCAAAGACATGCATATTTATAGATGTCGCCCTTTCGAACGGGAGACGCATACTGGTCACGCATACTGATAAATTAATTGAATTACCTAAATCTAGAAAGTTTCATCCGGAAACCGAGCCACAGTAAATGAAGGGGCGAGGAGCAGATGAAATTTGTACTGACCCACGAATGCAGGGGCGGAGCTCGTACAACGCACGGGCAGGTCTTCGCACACCAGACCTCACCGCGACGAGACAACTATCACATGTAAATCCACCCGATCAACACAAATATTCTAATTATGTCATTTTAGAGGAAAACAAGTTAAGAATATAATATTCATGATCTAACCAAGGTTTTTATGCCATTTTGTAGCTAAATGGGCTAATTATCTCATTGTTGGGGAAAATAAGGTCAGGAGAATAAGATAGAGGAGAAGAAAGAGGAGGAGAAGAAGAAGGAGGAGGAGGAGGAGGAAGAGAAGAAGGAGGAGAAGGAGGAGGAGGAGAAGGTATTCTTCTTCTCTTCTTCTCTTCTTCTTCTCTTCTTTTCTTCTTATTTTCTGCTTCTCCTTCTTATTTTTGTCTTCTCCTCCTCCTATTCTTCTTCTTCTTCTTCTTCTTCTTCTTCTTCTCCTCCTCCTCCTCCTCCTCCTCCTCCTCTTCTCCTCTTCTCCTACTCCTCCTCTTCTTCTTCTTCCTATTCTTTCTATTAAGCTAACTAACTAACCTAACTAACCAAGCTAACTAAACCTATCGCTAAACCTAGATAGCACTAAATAGCAAAAAAAATAACAAAAACAGAATCTACCACTATAACAAAAACAGAATCTACCACTAAGTAACTAAAAAAGAATCTACCTACCACTAAATACCAAACAATAAAAAATCAACTTCTTCTTCTTTTTTCTCTTCTTCTCCTTGTTATTTTTTTCTTATTCTCTTCTTCTTTACTTCTTCTCCTTCTTATTTTTTTGTTCTCTTCTTCTTCTTCTTCTTCTTCTTCTTCTTCTTCTCCTTCTTATTTTTTTCTTCTCCTCTTCTTCTTCTTCTTATTTTTCTTCTCCTCCTCCTCCTCCTACTCCTCTTCTTCTTCTCCTCTTCTTGTCCTCCTCCTCCTCCTCTTCCCCTCTTCTCCTCCTCCACCTAACTCACCAAGCTAACTAACTAACCTAACTAAAACTACTAACCTAACTAAATCTACCACTAAAACTACTAACAATAACAACTACTAAAACTACTAAAAATAATAAAACTACTAAAAAATAATGCGGGTGGGGGGTGGGGGTGGGGGTGTGGGGGCTCACCAGGAGGGGCGGCTGTGGAGGGGCCGAGGTGTTGGGGGTGGCGGGGCGGCGCCGGGAGCGCCAAGGGCGGCGGCGCGACGGTGGTGGGGCAGCGGCAGCGGGGGCGAGGTGGGGAGAGAGAGAGAGGGGCGGCAGCGGGGGCGACAGGGGCGGCAGTGGGGGCGACAGGGGCGGCGGCGGGGGCGACAGGGGAGGAGACGCAACGGGGGCGGCGGCGCGACGGTGGTGGCGGCGGCCGTTACAGAGAGAGGGGCGCGCGGGGTGGGTAGAGAGAGAGAGAGGGGCGTGCGGGGTGACCGTTATAGAGAGAGAGAGGGGCGGGTGGGGGGGAAGGAGCCGTTAATGGTGTTAGAGCGTTGCCGTCTGCCGGCGGACGGCAAAGAGTCTAGACGGCAAAGGTCCGACTCTAGTTTGACCTAGCCACCCCGCGGTCAGGTGGGCCTATCTATATCTTTACCGTCTACCTATGGACTCTTTGCCGTCCGCTAGCAGACGGCAAAGATGTGACAGATGGCAAAAAGACTTTATGCCATCAGCCTGTGCTTTGCCGTCTGTTTTGCTGAAGCTGATGGCAAAGACACTCTTTGTCATCAGCTAGCAGACGGCAAAGACTAGGTAGATGGCAAAAAATTGTTTTCCAGTAGTGTATGATTAGAGATCCCTTAGCATGTGATGATTTCTTCCACCTCATATTAGCCAAAACTCCCGCACCAAGTAGAGATACTACTTGTGCATCCATAAACCTTCAAACCAGTTTTGCCATGAGTGTCCACCATACCTACCTATGGATTGAATAAGATCCCTCAAGTAAGTTGTCATCGGTGCAAGCAATAAAAATTGCTCTCTAATATGTACGATCTATTAGTGTGTGGAAAATAAGCTTTATACGAACCTGTGATGAGGAAGACATAAAAGCGACAGACTGCATAATAAAGTTCTTTATCAAAGGAGGCAATATAAAGTGACGTTCCTCGGCACTAAGAGGACACGCATCCAAACCTCCAAAGCGCATGACAACCTCTGCTTCCCTCTGCGAAGGGCCTATCTTGTACCTTTTATTTTTGCCCTTGAAAGAGTCATGGTGATCTTCACCAATTCCTTATTTTGCCTTTGTCTTGGCTACCGTCACATGCTTGGGAAAGATCTATATTCATATGTCAACTTGGAGGTAGGCATTCATGAATTATTAATTTTGACATTACCCTTGAGGTAAGCATTTGGGAGGCAAAACTGTAAGCCCCTATCTTTGTCAGTGTCCAACTGAAACTTTGATCTCATGAGTACCATGTGAGTTGTAGCAATTGTAGAAAACGAAAGAATGACTAAGTATGTGGATTTTCTTTATAAGCTCTTATTTGACTCTTTCTGATGTTGTGATAAATTGCAATTTCTTCAATGACTAAAGGTTGTCGGTTGTTACTTCTTGGTAAGGTTCTTCATCCATGCTTTACTTTGTGAAGAAATTATCACTTTAGCATGAGAGATTATATGTTGGTATTGTTGTTCTGATCATGATCATGATGCATGCATATTCGTATCTTGTTTTGTCGGCACCTCTCTCCCTAAACATGTGGACATATTTATTGAGCTCGGCTTTCGCTTGAGGACAAGCGAGGTCTAAGCTTGGGGGAGTTGATGCGTCCATTTTGCATCATGTTTTCATGTTGATATTTATCGCTTCTTTGGCTGTTATTTTACTTCACGGTACTATTCTTATGCCTTTTCTCTCTTATTTTGCAAGGTTTACATGAATAGGGAGAATACCGGCAACTGGAATTCTAGACTGAAAGTGGAGCAAAGTGGAGATATCTATTCTGCGCAACTCCAAACGCCGTGAAAATCAACAGGGATTTTTTCCCAATTTAGCAAAAATACTGGGCCGAAGAAGTGCCAGAGGGGCACCAGGGGGTGCCCACAAGCCTGCACGGCGCGGCCACCCCCCAGGCTGCACCATGGGGGCTTGTGGGAAGCCCACTGGCCCCCCTCTTTTGCTATATGGAGGGTTTCGTCCAGGAAAAAATCAGAGAGGAGCATTTTCGTGGTTTCACCGCCGCCACGAGGCGGAACTTGAGCAGAACCAATCTAGAGCTCCGGCAGGACGATCGTGCTGGGGAAACTTCCCTCCCGAAGGGGTAAATCGTCGCCATCGTCATCACCAACACTCCTCTCACCGGACGGGACTCGTCACCATCAACATCTTCATCAGCACCATCTCATCTCCAAACCCTAGTTCATCACTTGTAATCAATCTCCGTCTCGCGACTCCGATTGGTTGTAAGGTTGCCAGTAGTGTTGATTACTCTTTGTAGTTGATGCTAGTTGGATTATTTGGTGGAAGAGTTTATGTTCAGATCCTTGATGCTACTCATTACCTCTCTGATCATGAATATGATTATGCTTTGTGAGTAGTTAATTTTGTTCCTGAGGACATGGGATAAGTCATGCTAATAATAGTCATGTGAATTTGGTATTCGTTCGGTAATTTGATATGTTGTATGTTGTTTTTCCTCTAGTGGTGTTATGTGAACGTCGACTACATAACACTTCACCATTATTTGGGCCTAGAGGAAGGAATTGGGAAGTAGTAAGTAGATGATGGGTTGCTAGAGTGACAGAAGCTTAAACCCTAGTTTATGCGTTACTTCGTAAGGGGCTGATTTGGATCCACTAGTTTAATGCTATGGTTAGACTTTGTCTTAATTCTTCTTTCATAGTTGTGGATGCTTTCAAAAGGGGTTAATCATAAGTGGGATGCTTGTCCAAGTAAGGGCAGTACCCAAGCGCCGGTCCACCCACATATCAAACTATCAAAGTAACGAACGCGAATCATATGAACATGATGAAACTAGCATGACAGGAATTCCCGTGTGTCCTTGGGAGCGTTTTTCCTCCTATAAGACTTTTTCCAGGCTTGTACCTTGCTACAAAAGGGATTGGGCCACTTTGCTGCACCGTTGCTACTTTTGTTACTTGTTGCTTGCTACGAATCATCTCACCACACAATCACTTGTTACCGACAATTTCAGTGCGTGCAAATTTTACCTTGCTGAAAAGCACTTGTCAGATCCTTCTACTCCTCGTTGGGTTCGACACTCTTACTTATCAAAAGGACTACAATTGATCCCCTATACTTGTGGGTCATCAAGAGTTACTGCGAATGCGGTTGATGGAGTCGTACTCGTAGCAACTGAGATCGCGGAAGATTCCGATCTAAGCGTCGAACAACGGCGTCTCCGCATTCAACACACGTGCAACCCGGTGACGTCTCCTTCATCTTGATCCAGCAAGGAGAGAGGATAGGTTGAGGGGGACTCCAGCAGCACAATGGCATGGTGACGGTGGAGCTATGCAGTTCTCCGGCAGGGCTTCGCCAAGCACCGCGGAGGAGGACAAGAGGGAGAGGTCGGGTTGCGCCGAGAGGTGGAGTTTCAGGTGTGTGCAGCCCTCCCAAACCCTCCACTATATATAGGATGGAGGGAGAGGGGGTGCGGCACCCCTATGGAAACCCTAGGAGGTGCGGCAGCCCTAGATGAGGTGGGGGCGGTGCCCTAGGGGTGGGCTTGCCACCCAAGGAAGCCCACCACGCCTAGGGTTTTGCCTCCCTTGCCTCCTTGTGCGCCTTTGGCCTTGGTGGGTGGCGCACCAGCCCATATAGGGGCTGGTTCCCATCCACTTTTGGCCCACGTGGCCCCTCGTGTCTAGTGGCCCCTCCCGGTGGACCCCCGTAACCATTCCAGTGGTCCCGGTACAATACTGATGACCCGTGAAACACTTCCGACGATCAAATCTCCACTTCCTATATATGATTCTTTATCTCCGAACCATTCCGGAACTCCTCGTGATGTCCGGCATCTCATGCGGATCTCTGAACAAACTTCGGTAACCACATACTATTCCCATTACAATTATAGCATCAGCAAACCTTAAGTGTGTAGACCCTACGGGTTCGGGAACCATGCATACATGACCGAGACACCTCTCCGGTCAATAACCAACAACGGGGTCTAGATATCCATGTTGGTTCCCACATGTTCCACGATGATCTCATCGGATGAACCACGATGTCGGGGATTCAATCAACCCCGTATGCAATTCCCTTCGTCTACCGGTACGATACTTGCCCGAGATTCGATCGTCGGTATGCCTATACCTTGTTCAATCTCGTTACCGGCAAGTCTCTTTACTCGTTCCGTAGCACGTCATCCCGTGGCCAACTCCTTAGTCACATTGAGCTCAGTATGATGTGTTGGAAATATGCCCTAGAGGCAATGGTAAAAAGTAATTATTATATTTCCTATTTAAAGATAATCGTTTATTATCCATGCTATAATTGTATTGAATGAAAACATAGATACATGTGTGGATACATAGACAAAACAATGTCCCTAGCAAGCCTCTAGTTGGCTAGCCAGTTGATCAATGATAGTCAAGGTTTTCTGACTATTTGCAAGTGTTTTCATTTGATAACTGGATCACATCATTAGGAGAATCATGTGATGGACTAGACCCAAACTATGAACGTAACATATTGATCGTGTCATTTTATTGTATTGTTTTCTGCGTGTCCAGTATTTGTTCCTATGAGCATGACATCATATAACTCACTGGCATAGGAGGAATACCTTGTGTGCATCAAACGTCGCAACGTAACTGGGTGACTATAAAGGTGCTCTACAGGTATCTCCAAAGGTGTCCGTTGAGTTAGTATGGATCAAGACTGGGATTTGTCACTCCATGTGACGAAGAGGTATCTTGGGGCCCACTCGGTAATACAACATCACACACAAGCCTTGCAAGCAATGTGACTAAGTGTAAGTCACTGGATCTTGTATTACGGAACGAGTAAATAGACTTGCCGGTAACGAGATTGAAATAGGTATGCGACGACGATCAAATCTTGGGCAACTAACATACCGAAGGACAAAGGGAATGACAAACGAGATTATATGAATCCTTGACACCGAGGTTCAACCGATAAGATATTCGGAGAATATGTAGGATCTAATATGGGCATCCAGGTCCCGCTATTGGATATTGACCGAGGAGTGCCTCGGGACATGTCTACATAGTTCTTGAACCCGCAAGGTGTGCACACTCAAGGTTCGATGATGTTTTAGTATAGTTGAGTTATATGTCTAGTTAGCGAATGTTGTTCGGAGTCCAGGATGATATCACGGACGTCACGAGGGTTTCCGGAATGGTCCGGAAACGAAGATTGATATATAAGATGGTTTCATTTGGTCACCGGAAAGTTTCGGGCAATTCCGCGAGTGTACCGGGAGTGACGAATGGGTTTCGGGTGTTCATCGGGAGGGGACCACCCACCCGGAAGTGAGCCCAAGGCCCTAGGGTGGCGCCACAAGTCCTTAGTGGGCTGGTGGAGTCAGCCCAAGGAGTCCATGGCGCCACATAAGAATATACCAAAAAGAAAAGAAAAAGGAAAGGGAAAGAGGGGGGTGGGAAGGAAGAGGAGGACTCCTCCTTCCCAAACCGTATTGGAGGAGGAGTCCTCCTCCTCCCTGGTGGCCGGCACACCCTTGAGGCCATGTTCCTCAAGCCTAGCCCCTCCCCCTACCTCCTATATATAGTGGTGGTTTAGGGCTTTTTGAGACACAACTTTGCCACGTGCAACTGTAGCCTATACCACACAGTTTCACCTCTAGATCGAATTTCTGCGGAGCTCTGGCGGAGCCCTGCAGGAGTAGATCATCACCACCACCGGAGCGCCGTCACGTTGCCGGAGAACTCATCTACTTCTCCGTCTTTCTTTCTGGATCAAGAAGGCCAAGATCATCGTTGAGCTGTACGTGTGCTGAACGCGGAGGTGTCGTCCGTTCGACGCTAGATCGGAACGGATCACGGGACGGTTCGTGGGACGGTTCGAGGGACGTGAAGATGTTCCACGACATCAACCGCGTTTCTTAACGCTTCCTGTTGTGTGATCTACAAGGGTACATAGATCCAAATCTTCACTCATAGATGGACATCACCATGATAGGTCTTCGTGTGCGTAGGAAATTTTTTGTTTCCCATGCAACGTTCCCCAACAGTGGTATTAGAGCTAGTTTCATGCATAGATGTTATCTTGAGTAGAATACAAAAGGTTTTGTGGATGGTGATGTTTGATTTGCTGCCCTCCTTAGTCTTTTCTCGATTCGGCGGTATTGTTGGATTGAAGCGGCACGGACCGACATAACTCGTACGCTTACGAGAGACTGGTTTCATCGATTGACATGCAACCTCGTTGCATAAAGATGACTGGCGGGTGTCGGTTTCTTCAACTTTAGTTGAATTGGTTTTGACCGAGGCGGTCCTTGGAGAGGTTAAATAGCAATTTGCACTTCTTCATTGTGGTTTTTGCGTAAGTAAGATGCGATCATACTAGATACCCATAGCACCCACGTAAAACATGCAACAACAAATTAGAGGACGTCTAACTTGTTTTTGCAGGTTATGCTTGTGATATGATATGGACAATGACGTGATGTGATATATTGGATGTATGAGATGATCATGTTGTAATAGTGAATATCGACTTGCACGTCGATGCTACGGCAACTGGCAGGAGCCATAGGGTTTTCTTTAAACTAATGTTTGTGTTTGCACATGCGTTTACTATATTGCTAGGTCGTAGCTTTAGTAATAATAGCAAACATAACACGACAACCTCGATGGCGACACGTTGATGGAGATCATGGTGTGGCGCCGGTGACAAGAAGATCATGTCGGTGCTTTGGTGATGGAGATCAAGAAGCACAAGATGATGGCCATATCATGTCACTTATGAATTGCATGTGATGTTAATCCTTTTATGCACCTTATTTCGCTTAGAACGACGGTAGCATTATAAGGTGATCTCTCACAAAAATTTCAAGACGAAATTGTGTTCTCCCCGGCTATGCACCGTTGCTACAGTTCATCGTTTCGAGACACCACGTGATGATCGGGTGTGATAGACTCAACGTTCACATACAACGGGTGCAAAACAGTTGCACGTGCGGAACACTCGGGTTAAGCTTGACGATCCTGGCATGTGCAGACATGGCCTCAGAACACATGAGACCGAAAGGTCGAGCATGAATCGTATAGTTGATATGATTAGCATAGAGATGCTTACCACTGAAACTATTCTCAACTCACGCGATGATCGGACTTGAGTTAGTGAATTTGGATCATGTACCACTCAAATGACTAGAGAGACGTACTTTTTGAGTGGGAGTTTAGCAAGTACTTTGATTAGTTAAACTCTAATTATCTTGAACATAGTCTAAGGCCACTTTAAAATATTTGTGTTGTAGATCAATGGCTCACGCGATAGTCACCCTGAATTTTAATACGTTCCTAGAGAAAGCTAAGTTGAAAGATGATGGAAGCAACTTTGTAGCCTAGGCTCGTAATCTTAAGTTGCTCCTGCAAGCTGGGAAGAAGGATTATGTCCTTAATGTTGCGCTAGGAGATGAACCACCCGCTATGGCTAACCAAGATGTTAAGAACGCATGGTTAACACGTATGGAGGACTACTCAGTAGTTAAATGTGTAGTCTTGTATGGCTTAGAGCCGGGAGTTCAACGTTGCTTAGAGCGTCATGGAGCATATGAGATGTTACAGGAGTTGAAGTTTATCTTTCAGAAGAACGCCCGGATCGAGAGGTATGAGACCTCCGATAAATTCTATGCTTGCAAGATGGTCGTCTGTCAGTGAACATGTACTCAAAATGTCTGGGTACTCAAACCGTCTAGCTGAGCTGGGGATTGAACTCCCGCAAGAGGCTATCCCTGACAGAATTCTTTAATCACTGCCACCAAGCTACAAGAGCTTTGTGTTGAACTATAACATGCAAGGGATGAACAAGTCACCCGGCGAGTTATTCGCGACGCTGAAAGTCGCAGAGTCAGAACTCCGGAAAGAGCATCAAGTGTTGATGGTCAATAAGACCACTAGTTTCAAGAGAAACCGCAAAGGCAAGAAGGGTAACTCCAAGAAGAGCGCCAAACCTATTGCCAATCCGACGAATAAACCCAAGGCTAGACCGAAGCCTGAAACAGAGTGTTATTATTGCAAGGGACTGGGTCACTGGAAGCGCAACTGCCCCAAGTATCTGGCTGATAAGAAGGCGGCCAAGGAAAAATCAGGTATATTCATATACATGTTATTGATGTGTACTTAACCAACTCATAGTACTGCTTGGGTATTTGATACGGGTTCTGTTTCTCATATTTGCAACTCGAAACATGAACTGCGGAATAAACGAAGGCTGGCGAAAGATGAAGTGACGATGCGCATGGGAAATGGTTCCAAGGTTGATGCAATCGCCGTCGGCACAGTTTCACTTCAGTTACCATCAGGATTAGTTATGAACTTAAATAATTGTTATTTAGTGCCTGCGTTAAGCATGAACATTACATCTGGATCTTGTTTATTGCGAGACGGTTACTTGTTTAAGTCAGAGAATAATGGTTGTTCTATTTCTATGAGTAATATCTTTTATGGTCATGCACCCAATGTGAGAGGATTGTTCATATTGAATCTTAATAGCAATGATACACATATACATAACATTGAGACCAAAAGAGTTAGAGTTAACAATGATAGCGCGATGTTTTTGTGGCACTGCCGCTTAGGTCATATTGGTGTAAAGCGCATGAAGAAACTCCATTCCGATGGACTTTTGGAGTCACTTGACTTTGATTCACTTGACACATGCGTACCATGCCTCATGGGCAAGATAACTAAGACTCCATTCTTCGGAACAATGGAGCGTGCAAGTGACTTGTTGGAAATCATACATACCGATGTGTGTGGTCCGATGAGTGTGGAGGCACGCGGCGGATATCGTTTTTTTCTCACCTTCACTGACGATTTGAGTACATATGGTTATGTCATTTTGATGAAGCATAAGTCTGAAACATTTGAGAAGTTCAGGCAATTTCAGAGTGAAGTTGAAAATCATCGTAACAAGAAGATCAAGTTCCTACGGTCTGATCGTGGGGGTGAATATCTGAGTTTTGAGTTTGGTGCTCACTTAAGTCAATGTGGAATTGTTTCACAGTAGACACCGCGTGGAACACCACAGCGTAATGGTGTGTCCGAACGTCATAATCGTACTCTTTTAGAAATGGTGCGATCCATGATGTCTCTTACCGATTTGCCGTTATCGTTTTTTGGGTTATGCATTAGAGACAACTACATTCACTTTAAATAGGGCACCATCAAAATCCGTTGAGACGATGATACGTCTCAAATGTATCTATAATTTTTGATGGTTCCATGCTGTTATCTTGTGATCCTTGGATGTTTTATGTACCTTCTATATCTTTTTTGGGACTAACTTATTAATTCAGTGTCAAGTGCAAGTTCCTATTTTTTCTGTGTTTTTGGCTCTTTTCAGATCTGATTTTGGAACGGAGTCCAAACGGAATAAAATCCCTGAAATAAATTTTTCCCGCACGGAAGAAGATCAGGGGCTTGAGGGCCAAGCCAGGAGGGCTACAGGGGGCCCACAAGCCCCCTATCCGCCACCAGGGGGCGGCGGTGGGCAGGCTTGTGGCCTCCCTGGCGCCCCCCTGACCTAGATCCTTCGCCTATATATTCCCTAAAATACAGAAAAAAATCAAGGGATCCACGAAAATACTTCTCCGCCGCCGCAAGTTTCTGTTTCCGCGAGATCTCATCTGGAGACCCTTCTCGGTGCCCTGTCGGAGGGGACTTTGGAGTTGGAGGGCTTCTAAATCAACATCATCGCCCCTTCAATGACTCGTGAGTAGTTCACTTCAGACCTACGGGTCCGTAGTTAGTAGCTAGATGGCTTCTTCTCTCTCTCTTGGATCTTCAATACAAAGTTCTCCATGATCTTCATGGAGATCTATCCGATGTAATCCTCTTTGGCGGTGTGTTTGTCGAGATCCCATGAATTGTGGATTTGTGATCAGATTATCTATGATATATATTTGAGTCTTTGTTGATTTCTTATATGCATGATTTGATATCCTTGTAAGTCTCTCTGAGTCTTGGGTTTTGTTTGGCCAACTAGATCTATGATTCTTGCAATGGGAGAAGTGCTTGGTTTTGGGTTCTTACCATGTGGTGACCTTTCCCAGTGACAGTAGGGGCAGCAAGGCACACATCGTGTAGTTGCCATCAAGGGTAACAAGGTGGGCTTTGTCGTAGATATGAGATTGTCCATCTACATCATGTCATCTTGCTTAAGGCGTTACTTTGTTCTTTTGGACTTAATACACTAGATGCATGCTGGATAGCGGTCGACGTGTGGAGTAATAGTAGTAGATGCAGAAAGTATCGGTCTACTTGTTTTGGACGTGATGCCTATAGATATAATCATTGTCATAGATGACGTCACGACTTTGCGCGGTTCTATCAATTGCTTGGCAGTAATTTGTTCACCCACCGTCTACTTGCTTTCATGAGAGAAGCCACTAGTAAACACTACGGCCCCCGGGTCTATTCACACCTATCGTTTCCACTTTCGCTTTTACTTTGCTTTATTACTTTGTTGCTTTCAGTTCTCACTTGGCGAACAATCTATAAGGGATTGACAACCCCTTCATAGCGTTGGGAGCAAGCTTTTTGTGTTTATGCAGGCACTCGAGATACTCCTTCACTGGATCGATACCTTGGTTCTCAAACTGAGGGAAATACTTACCACCACTGTGCTACATCACCATTTTCGCTTCGAGGGAACACCAACGCAAGGCTCCAAGGCCACGGGGGAAATCCTTGCATGTTTGCCTAGGAAGTCCCTTAAGGCGTAGCCGTAGCAGAAGGATTCCTGGTGCCGTTGTTGAGGAGTATCAAGACAAGATCTCCCGTCAACACTCCTATTTCTGGCGCCGTTGGAAGGTCTTTTGTTGCAGTAGCAGAAGTATTTCTGGCGCCGTTGCCGGGGAAGGAGAGATCTATCCAAGTAGGTATCACAAACTCATCTCTTGCATTTACCTTTTTTGCCAGTTGCCTCTCGTTTTCCTCTCCCCCACTTCACATTTGTCGTTTTCATTTGCCTTTCTCCTTTGCCATTTTCTTTTGCCTTTTGCCTTTTGTCGTTTTCCTTTGCCCGTTTTCTTGCTTGCTTGTGTGCTTGTTTGTTTGTTGAAGTCATCATGGCTGAAAACACCAAACTTTGCGACTTCTTGAGTACCAATAATAATGATTTTATTAGTACTCCGATTGCTCCCGCCACTAGTGCGGAATCGTATGAAATCAACGCAGCTTTGCTGAATCTTGTTATGAAAGAGCAATTCCCTGGCCTTCCTAGTGAAGATGCCGCATCCCATCTCAATACCTTCAGTGAGCTTTGTGATATGCAAAGAAAACAGATGTGGATAATGACGTGATTAAGTTGAAACTTTTTCCTTTCTCGTTGCGAGATCGCGCAAAAACTTGGTTTTCTTCTTTGCCTAAAAATAGTATCGATTCTTTGGATAAGTGTAGAGATGCTTACATATCCAAGTATTTTCCGCCGGCTAACATCATCTCCTTACGTAACGATATCATGAATTTCAAGCAACTTGATCATGAACATGTTGCACAATCTTGGGAGAGGATGAAGCTTATGATTAGAAATTGTCCCGCTCATGGCTTGAGTTTGTGGATGATTATACAAATCTTTTACGCTGGCTTGAATTTCGCTTCTCGCAATATCTTGGACTCCGCCTCAGGTGGAACGTTCATGGAAATCACGTTAGGAGACGCTACAAAACTCCTAGACAATATCATGACCAACTACTCTTAGTGGCACACTGAAAGGTCGCCTGCTAGCCAAAAGGTGCACGCTATAGAAGAAATTAACTCGCTTAGTGCTAAGATGGACGAGTTGATGAATTTGGTTGCTAGTAGAAACTCTACTGTAGATACTAATGACATGCCACTATCTTCTTTGATTGATAGTAGCAACGCTAGTTTGGACGTGAATTGTGTTGGTAGGAACAATTTTGGCAACAACAATGCTTTTAGAGGAAACTATGTTCCTAGGCCTTTTCCTAGTAACTCCTCTAACAACTATGGAAATTCCTACAACAACACTTATGGAAATCACAACAAATTACCCTCTGATTTAGAGAGTAGTATCAAAGAGTTCATCAACTCTCAAAAGATTTTCAATGCGTCCATAGAGGAAAAACTACTCAAAATTGACGATTTGGCTAAGAGCGTTGATAGGATGTCTTGTGATATTGATGCTTTGAAAGTTAGATGCGCTCCTCCCAAGGTCAACTTGGATGAAACTTTGAAAGCTATGCATGTCTCCATGAATGAGACCAAAGAAAGAACCGCCCAAATTCGCGTTAGGCATGAATGGTTTAAAAGGGTGCATTCTAGTGATGCAAATCACAAAGATCTTAAAGTGCTTGGTGTGTATCCTCTTGAATCTTTGTATTCGCGTGTCAAACCTATTGATGGAGGGGCTGGATATGAATCCACTTTGGTTGAAAAACGCCCCAATGATTCGGAGTCCACCCATCTTGATGATAAAGGTGTGGAGAGTGTAGTAGAAGAAATCAAAATTTTGGGTAGTAATGAAACTCCCACTTTGGATTTCAAGGAATTCAATTATGATAATTGCTCCTTGTTTGAATGCATTTCTTTGATGCAATCCATTGCAAACTCTCCACACGCTTATAGCCAAAGCAAAGCTTTTACCGCGCATATCGTAGATGCTATGATGAAATCTCTTGAAGAGAAGCTCGAACTAGAAGTCTCTATACCTAGAAAACTTCATGATGAGTGGGAACCTACTATCAAAATCAAGATCAAAAACTATGAGTGCAATGCTTTGTGTGATTTGGGTGCTAGTGTTTCCGCGATTCCAAAGTCTTTATGTGATATTCTTGGTTTTCATGAGATTGAAGAGTGTTCTCTTAATTTGCATCTTGCGGATTCTACTGTCAAGAAACCCATGGGAAGGATCGATGATGTTCTTATTGTTGCAAATAAGAACTATGTACCTGTAGATTTCATTGTACTTGACATAGATTGCAATCCTTCATGTCCCATTATTCTTGGTAGACCTTTCCTAAGGACTATTGGCGCTATCATCTATATGAAGGAAGGGAATATTAGATTTCAATTTCCTTTAAAGAAGGGCATGGAGCACATTCCTAGAAAGAAAATAAGATTGCCTTATGAATCTA
Organism: Hordeum vulgare subsp. vulgare; assembly: GCF_904849725.1. NCBI lineage: Eukaryota > Viridiplantae > Streptophyta > Magnoliopsida > Poales > Poaceae > Hordeum > Hordeum vulgare. The sequence goes on along the minus strand of NC_058519.1, from coordinate 186,896,327 downwards.
TGATGAGGGCTACTTATGGTTTGAGCACCAAAGATGACTATACGTGATTCCATCACCTTTCGCGGCATTGAACAAAAGCGCTTGTTGGGAGGCAACCCAATGAATCTATCCTTTTTCTTTCTGTTTTGTGTTTTCCACACTTTCATAATTCTGTTATGATTGTGTTTTTTGTGTTTCTTTTTGCGTTTGTGACAAGCAAAACCGTTATGATTAGTCTTGGGGATGATCGTTTGGTCATGCTGGAAAAGACAGAAACTTTCTGCTCACGAAAAGAATTTTCATTTTTTTCTGTAAGAGCTTTTGAGTTGATTCTTTTTTCTGCTGATTGCTACGCAAATTCTTCATACTGTCGTAATGTTTCAGAATTCTTGAAGTACCAGAAGTATACGAAATATACAGATTGCTACAGACTAGTCTGCTGTTAACAGATTCTGTTTTTGTTGTGTTGGTTGCTTATTTTGATGAAACTATGGATAGTATCGGGGGGTATTGGCCATGGAAGATTGAAAATACAGTAACACAACATCAGCATAAGTAGAATTTAAGTTTGCTACAGTATCTAAGGAAGTGGTGGTTTGCTTTCTCATACTAATGTTATCACGAGTTTCTGTTTAAGTTTCGTGTTGTGAAGTTTTCAAGTTTTGGGTGAAGTTCTTATGGACAAAGAGATAAAGAGTGGCAAGAGCTCAAGCTTGGGGATGCCCAAGGCACCCCCAATAGATCCAATGATGCCGTAAAAGCCTAAGCTTGGGGATGCCCCGGGAAGGCATCCCCTCTCTCGTCTTCAATCCATCGGTAACGTTACTTGGGGCTATATTTTTATTCACCACATGTTATGTGTTTTTGCTTGGAGCGTCTTGTATCGTAGGAGTATTTTATTTTTGTTGTGTCACAATCATCCTTGCTGCACACCTAGAGAGAGAGATATGCACTCACTGTGATTTTGTCGAGCTTCACTTATATCTTTTGGTAGACAATTCAGCTCACATGTGCTTCACTTATATCTTTTGAGCTAGATAATTTTGCTCTATGTGCTTCACTTATATCTTTTAGAGCACAGCGTTTTGTGGCTTGGTAGTTGATCTATGCTTTGAAAGTAGTCTCAAAATGGGTAGTTATCCAAAGGGATACGAAAACTTCCACCTTCATGTGCATTGAATAGTTAGAGAAGTTTGATTCATCTCAATTAGTTTTGAGTTGTGGTTTTGGTAATATTGAAGTCATGCTAGTAAGGTGTTGTGGATCTAAAAATACTTGTGTTGAAGTTAGTGATTCCCGTAGCATGCACGTATGGTGAACCTCTATGTGATGAAATTTGAGCATGATTAGTCTATTGATTGTCATCCTTTGCGTGGCGGTCAGGATCGCGCGATGGTTTATACCTACCAACCCTTCCCCTAGGAGTATGTGTTGAATGCTTTGTTTCGATTACTAGTAAAACTTTTGCAACAAGTATACGAGTTCTTCATGACTAATGTTGAGTCCATGGTTTAGATGCACTTTCACCTTCCACCATCACTATCTTCTTAGTGTCGTGCAACTCTCGCCGGTGCACAAAACCCACCATTAGCCTCCCTCAAAACAGCCACCATACCTACCTACTATGGCTTTTTCAAAGTCATTCCGAGATATATTGCCATGCAACTACCACCATGACATGTGCCACCACGTCTACATTGCCATTGCATGATCGTAAGATAGCTAGCATGATGTTTCCATTAATGTATATGCCATGCTAGATCATTGCCACGGTACACCACCGAAGGCATTCCATATAGAGTCATTGTTGCTCTAAGTTTTTAGTTGAAAGTGTGATGATCATCATTGATGGAGCATTGTCCCATGTGAGGAAATAAAAGAGGCCAAAGAAGCCTTCCAAAATAAAATAAAATAAAAATAAAAGGAGTCCAAAGAGCCCACCAAAAAAATGAGAGAAAAAGAGAGAAGGGACAATGCTACCACTTTTCCACACTTGTGCATATTAAGCACCATGATCTTCATGATTGAGAGTCTCTCTTTTTGTCACCACCATATAGCTAGTGGGAAATTTTCATTATATAACTTGGCTTGTATATTCCAATGATAGGCTTCCTCAAAATTGCCTTAGGTCTTCGTGAGCAAGCAAGTTGGATGCACACCCACTAGTTTTCTTTAAGAGCTTTCACATACTCTTAGCTCTAGTGCATCATTTGTATGGCAATCCCTACTCATTCACATTGATATCTATTGATGAGAATCTCCACAGCTCATTGATATGCCTAGTTAATGTGATCATCTTCTCCTTATTTTGTCTTGCAACCTCCACCACACTCCACACCACTTATAGTGCTAAAATCATGGCTCACGCTCATGTATTGCGTGAGAGTTGAAAAGGTTTGAGAAAGTAAAGGTGTGAAACAATTACTTGGCCAATACCAGGGTTGTGCATGATTTAAATTCGTTGTGCAACGATGATAGAGCATAGCCAAACTATATGCTTTTGTAGGGATAACTTTCTTTTGGCCTTGTTATTTTGAAAGTTCATGATTACCTTGCTAGTTTGCTTGAATTATTATTGTTTCGACGTCAATAGAAAACTATTGTTTTGAATCTAATGGATCTGAACATTCACGTCACATAAGAGGAGTTACAAAGGACATCTATGCTAGGTAGCATGAAAGCATCAAAAAATCATTCTTTATAACTTCCCTACTCGAGGACGAGCAGGAGTTAAGCTTGGGGATGCTTGATAAGTCTCAAACGTATCTTTAATTTTTTATGGTTTCATGTTGTTATCTTGTCATCCTTGGATGTTTTATGTACCTTTTATATCTTTTTTGGACTAACTTATTAATTCAGTGCCAAGTGCCAGTTCCTGTTTTTTCTGTGTTTTTGGCTCTTTTCAGATCTGATTTTGGAACGGAGTCCAAACGGAATAAAATCCCTGAAATAAATTTTTCCCGAACGGAAGAAGATCAGGGGGCTTGAGGGCCAAGCCAGGAGGGCTACATGGGGCCCACAAGCCCCCTATCCGCCACCAGGGGGCGGCGGTGGGCAGGCTTGTGGCCTCCCTGGCGCCCCCCTGACCTAGATCCTTCGCCTATATATTCCCTAAAATACAGAAAAAAAATCAAGGGATCCACGAAAATACTTTTCCGCCGCCGCAAGCTTCCGTTTCCGCGATATCTCATCTGGAGACCCTTCCCGGTGCCCTGCCGGAGGGGACTTTCGAGTTGGAGGGCTTCTACATCAACATCATCGCCCCTCCAATGACTCGTGAGTAGTTCACTTCAGACCTACGGGTCCGTAGTTAGTAGCTAGATGGCTTCTTCTCTCTCTTGGATCTTCAATACAAAGTTCTCCATGATCTTCACGGAGATCTATCCGATGTAATCCTCTTTGGCGGTGTGTTTGTCGAGATCCGATGAATTGTGGATTTGTGATCAGATTATCTATGATATATATTTGAGTCTTTGCTGATTTCTTATATGCATGATTTGATATCCTTGTAAGTCTCTCTGAGTCTTGGGTTTTGTTTGGCCAACTAGATCTATAATTCTTGCAATGGGAGAAGTGCTTGGTTTTGGGTTCTTACCGTGTGGTGACCTTTCCCAGTGACATTAGGGGCAGCAAGGCACACATTGTGTAGTTGCCATCAAGGGTAACAAGGTGGGCTTTGTCGTAGATATGAGATAGTCCATCTACATCATGTCATCTTGCTTAAGGCGTTACTCTGTTCTTTTGGACTTAATACACTAGATGCATGCTGGATAGCGGGCGACGTGTGGAGTAATAGTAGTAGATGCAGAAAGTATCGGTCTACTTGTTTTGGACGTGATGCCTATAGATATAATCATGGCCAAGATGACGTCACAACTTTGCGCGGTTCTACAATTGCTCGACAGTAATTTGTTCACCCACCGTCTACTTGCTTTCATGAGAGAAGCCACTAGTAAACACTACGGCCCCCGGGTCTATTCACACCTATCATTTCCACTTTCGCTTTTACTTTGCTTTGGTACTTTGTTGCTTTCTGTTCTCACTTGGCGAACAATCTATAAGGGATTGAGAACCCCTTCATAGCGTTGGGAGCAAGCTTTTTGTGTTTGTGCAGGCACTTGAGATACTCCTTCACTGGATCGATACCTTGGTTCTCAAACTGAGGTAAATACTTACCACTGCTGCGCTACATCACCCTTTCCGCTTCGAGGGAACACCAACGCAAGGCTCCAATGCCACGGGGGAAATCCTTTGCATATTTGCCTAGGAAGTCCCTTAAGGCGTAGCCGTAGCAGAAGGATTCCTGGTGCTGTTGCTGAGGAGTATCAAGACAAGATCTCCCGTCAACACTCCTATTTCTGGCGCCGTTGGAAGGTCTTTTGTTGAAGTAGCAGACGACACCATACGACATGTGGTATGGCAAAAGACCAAAATTGTCGTTTCTTAAAGTTTTTGGATGTGATGCTTATGTCAAAAAGCTTCAGCCTGAAAAGCTGGAACCCAAAGCGGAAAAGTGTGTCTTCATAGGTTACCCAAAAGAGACAGTTGGGTACACCTTCTATCTCAAATCCGAGGGCAAAGTGTTTGTTGCTAAAAACGGAGCTTTTCCTGAGAAGGAATTTCTCTTGAAAGAATTGAGTGGGAGGAAGATAGAACTTGATGAGGTTGTCGAACCTCTAATCCCTCTGGATGGTGGCGCAGGGCAAGGGGAAACCCCTGTCGTTCCGATGACGGTTGAGGAGGAAGTTGATGATGATGATCTTGAAACTTCGGATCAAGTTCCTATCGGACCTCGCAGGTCGACAAGATCACGTACTGCTCCTGAGTGGTACGGTAATCATGTCTTATCAATTATGTTGTTAGACAACAATGAACCTGCGAATTATGAAGAAGCAATGATGGGCCCTGATTCCAACAAATGGCTGGAGGCCATGAAGTCCGAGATAGGATCCATGTATGAGAACAAAGTATGGACTTTGGAAGTACTACCTGAAGGCCGCAAGGCTATTCAGAACAAATGGATCTTTAAGAAGAAGACGGACGCAGATGGTAATGTGACCGTTTATAAAGCTTGACTTGTGGCAAAGGGTTTTTCACAAGTTCAAGGAGTTGACTACGATGAGACGTTCTCACCGGTAGTGATGATTAAGTCCGTCCGAATTATGTTAGCAATAGCTGCATTTTTCGATTATGAAATCTGGCAGATGGATGTCAAAACGGCGTTCCTTAACAGTTTTCTTAAGCAAGAGTTGTATATGATGGAACCCGAAGGTTTTTTCGATCCAAAGAAGGCTAACAAAGTGTGCAAGCTCCAGCGATCCATTTATGGACTGGTGCAAGCATCTCGGAGTTGGAATAAGCGCTTTCATGAGGTGATCAAAGCATTTGGGTTTATACAAGTGGTTGGAGTATCTTGTATTTACAAGAAAGTGAGTGGGAGCTCTGTTGCGTTTCTAATATTATATGTGGATGACATATTGCTGATTGGAAACAACGTGGAGTTTTTGGAGAGCATAAAGGATTACTTGAATAAAAGTTTCTCTATGAAGGACCTAGGAGAAGTTGCTTACATTCTAGGCATTAAGATGTATAGGGATAGATCGAGACGCGTGATAGGACCTTCACAAAGCACATACCTTGATAAAGTTTTGAAGAAGTTCAAAATGGATCAGTCCAAGAAAAGGTTCTTGCCAGTGTTATAAGGTATAAAATTGAGTAAGACTCAGTGCCCAGCAACTGCGGAAGATAGAGAACAAATGAGTTCCGTCCCCTATGCTTCAGCCATAGGTTCTATCATGCATGCAATGTTGTGCACTAGACTAGACGTCAGCTTGGCCATTAGTATGGCAGGTAGGTTTCAGAGTACTCCAGGAGTGGATTACTTGACAGCGGTCAAGAATGTTCTGAAGTACCTGAAAAGGACTAAGGAAATGTTTCTCGTTTATGGAGGTGACGAAGAGCTAGTCGTAAAAGGTTACGTCGACGCAAGCTTGGACACCGATCCGGATGATTCTAAATCGCAAACTGGATACGTATTTATTTTTAATGGGGGTGCAGTAAGCTGGTGCAGTTCCAAGCAAAGCGTCGTAGCAGTTTCTACATGTGAAGCGGAGTACATGGCTGCCTCGGAGGCAGCAAAGGAGAGTGTCTGGATGAAGCAGTTCATGACGGATCTTGGAGTTCTGTCAAGCGCACTAAGTTCAATAACTCTGTTCTCTGACAACACTGGTGCCATTGCCTTAGCAAAGGAACCAAGGTTTCACAAGAAGACCAGGGACATCAAACGACACTTCAACCTCATCCGCAACTACGTCGAAGGAGAGGACGTGAATATTTGCAAAGTGCACACAGATCTGAATGTAGCAGACCTGCTAACTAAACCTCAACGGGCAAAACATGATCAACGCTAGAACTGTATGGGTGTTAGATTTATTACAATGTAAATCACATGGCGATGTGAGGACTAGATTATTGACTCTAGTGCAAGTGGGAGACTATTGGAAATGTGCCCTAGAGGCAATGATAAATAGTTATTATTATATTTCCTCTTTAAAGATAACCGTTTATTGTCCATGCTATAATTGTATTGAATGAAAACATAGATACATGTGTGGATACATAGACAAAACAATGTCCCTAGCAAGCCTCTAGTTGGCTAGCCAGTTGATCAATGATAGTCAAGGTTTTCTGACTATATTCAAGTTTTGTCACTTGATAACTGGATCACATCATTAGGAGAATCATGTGATGGACTAGCCCAAACTATGAACATAGCATATCGATCGTGTCATTTTATTGCTATTGTTTTCTGCGTGTCAAGTATTTGTTCCTATGACCATGAGATCATATAACTCACTGGCACAGGAGGAATACCTTGTGTGCATCAAACGTCGCAACGTAACTGGGTGACTATAAAGGTGCTCTATAGGTATCTCCAAAGGTGTCCGTTGAGTTAATATGGATCAAGACTGGGATTTGTCACTCCGTGTGACGGAGAGGTATCTCGGGGCCCACTCGGTAATACAACATCACACACAAGCCTTGCAACCAATGTGACTAATTGTAAGTCACGAGATCTTGCATTACGAAACGAGTAAAGAGACTTGCCGGTAACGACATTGAAATAGGTATGCAGATACCGACGATCAAATCTCGGGCAAGTAACATACCGAAGGACAAAGGGAATGACATACGAGATTACATGAATCCTTGACACTGAGGTTCAACCGATAAGATCTTCAGAGAATATGTAGGATCCAATATGGGCATCCAGGTCCCGCTATTGGATATTGACCGAAGAGTGCCTCGTTCCATGTCTACATAGTTCTCGAACCCGCAGGGTCTCCACACTTTAGGTTCGATGATGTTTTAGTATAATTGAGTTATATGTGTGGTTACCGAATGTTGTTCGGAGTCCGGGATGAGATCACGGACTTCACAAGGGTTTCCGGAATGGTCCCGAAATGAATATTGATAGATAGGATGGTTTCATTTGGTCACCGGAAAGTTTTGGGCAATTCCGGAAGTGTACCGGGAGTGATGAATGGGTTCCGGGTGTTCACCAGGAGGGGCCCACCCACCCGGGAGTGGGCCCAAGGCTCTAGGGTGGTGCCACAAGTCCTTAGTGTGATGGTGGAGTCAGCCCAAGGAGTCCATGGCGCCACATAAGAAAATACCAAAAAGAAAAGAAAAAGAAAAGGGAAAGAGGGAGGTGGGAAGGAAGAAGAGGACTCCTCTTTCCCAAACTGGATTGGAGGAGGAGTCCTCCTCCTCCCTGGAGGCCCGCGCACCCTTGAGTCCTTTTGCCTCAAGGCTAGCCCCTCCCCCTCCCTCCTATATATAGTGGTGGTTTACGGCTTTTTGAGACACAACTTTGCCACGTGCAACTCTAGCCTATACCACACAGTTTCACCTCTAGATCGGATTTCTGCAGAGCTCAGGTGGAGCCCTCCAGGAGTAGATCATTGATGACCCACAAGTATAGGGGATCTATCGTAGTCCTTTCGATAAGTAAGAGTGTTGAACCCAACGAGGAGCACAAGGATCTGACAAGTGGTTTTCAGCAAGGTAATCTCTCCAAGCACTGAAATTATCGGTAACAGATAGTTGTGTGATAAGATGATTCGTAGCAAGTAGCAAGTAACAATAGTAACAAAGGTGCAGAAAAGTGTCCCAATCCCTTTTGTAGCAAGGGACAAGCCTGGACAAACTCTTATAGGAGGTAAAGCGCTCCCGAGGACACATGGGAATTTCTGTCAAGCTAGTTTTCATCATGTTCATATGATTCGCGTTCGCTACTTTGATAGTTTGATATGTGGGTGGACCGGTGATTGGGTGCTACCCTTACTTGGACAAACATCCCACTTATGATTAACCCCTCTCTCAAGCATCTGCAACTACGAAATAAGAATTAAGACAAAGTCTAACCATAGCATAAAATTAGTGGATCTAAATCAGCCCCTTACGAAGCAACGCATAAACTAGGGTTTAAGCTTCTGTCACTCTAGCAACCCATCATCTACTTACTACTTCCCAACGCCTTCCTCTAGTCCCAAATAATGGTGAAGTGTTATGTAGTGGACGTTCACATAAGGCCACTAGAGGAAAAACAACATACAACGCATCAAAATATCGAACGAATACCAAATTCACATGACTACTTATAGCAAGACTTATCCCATGTCCTCGGGAACAAAAGTAACTATTCACAAAGCATAATTATGTTCATGCCCAGAGAGGTATTGAATAGCATCAAGGATCTGAACATATAATCTTCCACCGAGCAATCCAACTAGCATCAACTACAAAGAGTAATTAACACTACTAGCAACCTTACAAGTACCAATCGGAGTCGCGAGATGGAGATTGGTCACAAGAGATGAACTAGGGTTTGGAGATGAGATGGTGCTGATGAAGATGTTGATCGTGACGAGTCCCCTCCGATGAGATGAGTGTTGGTGATGACGATGGCGACGATTTCCCCCTCCGGGAGGGAAGTTCCCTGGCAGGACGACCCTGCCGGAGCTCTAGATTGCTTCTGCTCAAGTTCCGCCTCGTGGCGACGGCGATTCCTCCCGAAAGCCTCCACCTCATTTTTTCTGGAACGAAACCCTCCTTATAGCAAAAGAGGGGAGCCACAGGGCCAACAGGGAGCCCACAAGCCCCCTAGGCGCGTCCAGGGGGTAGGTCGCGCCTAGCAGGCTTGTGGCCTCCTGGTGGCTCCCCTCTGGTACTTCGTCCACCCAGTATTTTTTATAAATTCCAAAAAAATTCCTTGTTGATTTTCACAGCTTTTCGAGTTGCGGAGAATAGGTATCTCAAACTTGCTCCTTTTTCAGGCCAGAATTCCAGCTGCCGGCATTCTCCCTCTTCATGTAAACCTTGCAAAATAAGAGAGAAAAGGCATAAGTATTGTACCGTGAAGTGTAATAACAGCCCATTAAGCGATAAATAACAACATAAAAGCATGATGCAAAATGGACGTATCAACTCCCTCAAGCTTAGACTTTGCTTGTCCTCAAGCGGAAACCGAGATCAATAAATATGCCGACATGTTTAGAGAGAGAGGTGTCGACAAAACAAGATATGGACATGCAGGCATCATGATCATAGTTAGAACAGCAATATAATCATATAATCTGTTATGCTAAAGTGATAATTCCTTCACAAAGTAAAGTAAGGATCAAGAACCTTATTGAGAAATAACAACCAATAGCCTTTAGTCATTGAAGCAATTGCAATTTATCATAACATCGGAAAGAGTCAAATAAGAGCTTGTAAAGAAAATCCACATACTCAATCATCCTTTCGTCTTCTACAATTGCTACAACTCACGTGGTACTCATGAGATCAAAGTTTCAGTCACACACAGAGAAAGATAGGGGCTTATAGTTTCGCCTCCCAACTATTTACCTCAAGGGTAATGTCAACAATAATAATTCATGAATACTTACTTCCAAGTTGACATATGAATATAGATCTTTCCCTAGCATATGACGTTAGCCAAGATAAAGGCGAAACAAGGAATTGGTGAAGATCACCATGACTCTTTCAAGGGCAAAAGGTAAAGGTACAAGATAGGCCCTTCGCAGAGGGAGGCAGAGGTTGTCATGCGCTTTTGAGGTTTGGATGCGTGTCCTCTTAGTGCGGAGGAACGTCACTTTATATTGCCTCCTGTGATAAAGAACTTTATTATGTAGTATGTCGCTTTTATGTCTTCCTCATCACAGGTTCGTACAAAGCTTATTTTCCACACACTAATAGATCATACATATTAGGGAGCAATTTTTATTGCTTGCACCGATGACAACTTACTTGAGGGATCTTATTCAATCCATAGGTAGGTGTGGTGGACTCTCATGGCAAAACTGGGTTGAAGGTTTATGGATGCACAAGTAGTATCTCTACTTGGTGCGGGAGTTTTGACTAATATGAGGTGGAAGAAATCGTCACATGCTAAGGGATCTCTAATCATATAACATTGTTCGGAACCAAGCAAACACAATTCATTATGTTGTCTTCCTTGTCCAACATCTACTTCTAGGCATGCAATAGTTTAGTGAGTGTTCACAATCATAGATGGTGTCAAAGATGATGTATTTATATGTGAACCTCTCCTTCCTTATCACTTCCTATTAATTGCAACAATGACCAAGGTCTATGTTTGTCTACCCTCAACAAGTTTCAATCAACATTCTTTTTATATGTGAAGCCATCACTTCCCATAAGATCATTACATGATCTTTCATGCTTTTGTTCTTTTCTCACTCTTTTGATCATGGCAAGAGGCAAAGCCCTCAACTAAGACACTCTTTATTATATGGCTCACGAGCTCGAATACATCGGGGGTGACACAAAGCAAAACTCAAGACTAAAACACTAAGACTTTTAATCTACTAGAGAAAAAGAAAATTTAAAAGGAACAAACTAAAACAAAGGTAAAGGCAAAAGATGTGATAGTGATACGATACCAGGGCAACTCCCCCAAGCTTGGTAAAAGCCAAGGGGATTGCCCATACCCATGCTCATTTGTCTTCCTTTGGAGGTGATGGTGGTGGAGTTGTTGCAACATGGGTTTGATCCTCCGTCTTCCAAGGCATAGGTGCTCCATCATGGAAAGATGAACGAGTCTCCGGAATCCTCAAATCTGTAGCCAACCGTATTGATTTAAATCTATATTCATACTCACGGTTTTGGTTCTGTAGGTCATAGATCTGGGCCTGGAGGTGATCAATCTTGTCATAGAGCCTGGAGAGGTGCTTCCCAATATCATTGGCATCGATCATGTGCTTGCTGGTGAACTCCGTGATCATCATGTGGTTGGCGTTGAGTCCACGCTCCACCATCCCTTGGCACGTGAAGACGTGTTGCTCCATTGCTTCAAGCCCCGCCTCAATGCTTCCAGTCTTCTTAGGCACCTCAACATCACGGATGTGCAACATCCCCTCACGCATCTCGATAGATCGAGGGTGTTGCAGCACTCCCGTGAGGTAGGGATTGATGACCTTCTCGAAGAACTTGTCCTTCAAAGCTATTGGGGACGTCATAGCGATCTAGATTTGCAACAGAAATAGGCTCGACACGAAAACAGAGGAAATCTGCGTGATACGAGGGTCAGACCTTTTGGGAGAATATATAATGATTTTTTTCCAGACCAGAAGGAGTACTCCACACGAAAACGGAGTCCGGGAGGCACACGAGGTGGCCACAAGCCCCCCAGGCGCGGCCAGGGGGTGGGCCCGCGCCTGGCAGGCTTGTCGCCTCCTCGCGCACTTTCCGGCCTACTTACAATTTTTCTATTTTTTCAAATATTGCAAAACGGAGAAAAACTCCTACTGGAAAAGTTTTGGAATCTGTTTTCTTACCGAATCACATACCTCTTCGTTTTTGGACTCTGAAACAGGCTGATAAATATCCCTTAGGTATTCTTCCGGAGTTATGGTATTGATCATATTGCTTTCAACATTTATGGGAGTACCTGAGATATAATGCTTGATTCTCTGCCCATTTAAAATTGTCGGACAATTACCTTCCGTGATGTTGATCTTGATAGCACCGGAACGATATACTTCCTCAACAATATAGGGACCTTCCCATTTAGAGAGAAGCTTGCCTCCAAAAAAATCTTAAACGAGAATTATATAGCAAGACATAATCACCTACATTGAACTCACGCTTTTGTATCCTCTTATCATGCCACCTCTTAACCTTTTCTTTGAACAACTTGGCATTCTCATATGCCTGAGCTCTCCATTCATCAAGCGAGCTAATGTCAAATAACCTCTTCTCACCAGCAAGTTTGAAATCGAAGTTAAGCTCTTTGATTGCCCAATAAGCTTTATGCTCTAGCTCAAGAGGTAAATGACATGCTTTACCCTACACCATTTTGTACGGAGACATGCCCATGGGATTCTTATAGGCAATTCTATAAGCCCACAGTGCATCATCGAGCTTCTTAGACCAATTCTTTCTAGACCTATTGACAGTCTTTTGCAGAATTAGTTTAATCTCTCTATTGCTTAGCTCTACTTGACCACTGGACTGAGGGTCATAGGGAGACACAATTCTATGGTTGACATTGTACTTAGCAAGCGTTTTACGGAAAGCACCTTGAATGAAATGTGAACCACCGTCAGTCATTAGATATCTAGGGACTCCAAATCTAGGGAAGATAACTTGTTTAAGCATCCTGATAGGAGTGTTGTGATCTGCACTACTAGTGGGGATAGCTTCTACCCACTTAGTGACATAATCAACAGCAACTAAGATGTGAGTGTGCCCGTTGGATTTTGGAAAAGGTCCCATATAATCAAAGCCCCAAACATCAAATGGTTCAATGACAAGTGAATAGTTCATAGGCATTTCCTGACGTTTACCGATATTACCTACACTTTGACATTCGTCACAAGACAAGACAAACTTATGGGCATCCTTGAAGAGAGTGGGCCAATAGAAACCTGATTGCAATACCTTGTGTGTAGTTCTATCTCCCGCATGGTGTCCTCCGTAGGCCTCGGAGTGACACTTCTGTAGGATCTGTCCTTGTTCATGTTCACGTACACAACGTCTAATAACACCGTCTACTCCTTATAAAGGTGAGGATCATCCCAAAAGTAATGTCTCAAGTCAAAGAAGAATTTCTTGTTTTGCTGGTATGTGAAACTAGGTGGTATATATTTGGCAATGATATAGTTTGCATAATCAGCATACCAGGGTGCACTACGTGAAGTATTGATGACATTCAATTGCTCATCCGGAAAGCTATCATCAATAGGTTGTGGGTCATCAACAACGTTCTCCAACCTAGACAAGTTATCTGCTACGGGTTTATCAGCACACTTCCTGTCGACAACGTGCAAATCAAACTCTTGTAGAAAGAGAACCCATCTGATAAATCTAGGTTTAGCGTCTCTCTTCTCCATGAGGTACTTAATAGCAGCGTGATCAGTGTGAATAGTGACTTTGGAATCAACTATGTAAGACCTGAACTTTTCACATGCAAACACGACTGCTAAAAACTCATTTTCCGTAGTAGCGTAGTTTCTTTGGGCACTGTCTAGAGTTTACTAGCATAGTGAATAACATTCAACTTCTTACCAACTCTTTGCCCTAGGACAGCTCCAACAGCATAATCACTAGCATCACACATGATTTCAAAAGGTAAGTTCCAATCAAGTGGTTGAACAATAGGTGCAGTTATCAAAGCCTTCTTAAGTATTTCGAAGGCTTCCTCACAATCATCGTCAAATACAAAAGGAATATCCTTTTGCAAGAGATTGGTAAGAGGCCTAGAAATCTTAGAGAAGTCTTTAATGAACCTTCTATAGAAACTAGCATGACCAAGGAAACTTCTTATACCTTTGATATCTGTGGGGTATGGCATTTTCTCGATTGCATCAGCCTTAGCCTTATCGACTTCAATACCTCTTTCAGAAATTTTATGTCCTAAGACGATGCCTTCATTAACCATAAAGTGGCACTTCTCCCAATTCAAGAAAAGATTGGTGTCTTTACATCTCGGCAAGACTCGATCAAGGTTGCTGAGGCAATCATCAAAAGAAGACCCGTAAACGGAGAAGTCATCCATGAAAACCTCGACAATCTTTTCACAAAAGTCACAGAATATAGCCATCATACATCTTTGAAAGGTGGCAGGTGCATTACATAAGCCAAAAGCCATACGTCTATAAGAAAAGGTACCGAAAGGGCAGGTGAAAGTGGTTTTCTGCTGATCAGATTGTGCAACTGGTATTTGGGAGAAACCAGAATAACCGTCTAGAAAGCAGAAGTGTGTGTGTTTAGACAATCTTTCTAGCATTTGGTCGATAAAAGGCAATGGGTAATGATCTTTCCTAGTGGCCTTATTCAATCTCCTAAAGTTGATCACCATCCTATAGCCAGTAATACTCCTCTGTGGGATCAATTCATCCTTATCATTAGGGACAACGGTAATGCCTCCCTTCTTAGGGACGCAATGCACCGGACTCACCCAATCACTATGAGCAACATGATAGATAATACCTCCTTCCAGGAGCTTTAGTATTTCTTTCATCTTAGGATTTAATCTCCTTTGATGATCAGTAACTGGTTTGAAATCAGCATCAGTTTCAATCTTGTGCTGGCATAGAGTGGGACTAATGCCCTTAAGATCATCAAGAGTATATCCAATAGCAGCACGGTGCTTCCTCAGAGTTTTTAGTAACTTCTTTTCTTCATGCTCTGAGAGGCTAGCACTAATGATAATAGGATATATCTCTTTTTCATAAAGATAAGCATACTTAAGAGTATCAGGCAACTGTTTAAGCTCGAACACAGGATCACCCTTTGGTGGGGGGTATCCCCAAGCAGTTCAACAGGCAAGTTATTCTTAAGGATAGGATATTGTTCTAAGACAACTCTATCTATCTCATCCCTTTCATCCATATGCATATCATTTTCATGCTCAATCAAGTATTGCTCTAAGGGATCAGTAGGAGGCACAACAATAGAAGCTAAGGCAATAGTTTCATCCTTACTAGGCAACTCCTTTTCATGAGGTTGTCTACCAAACTTGGAGAAATTTAACTCATGTGACACACCTTGAAAGCCAACAATGGAAGTTTGCTTCTCACAGTCAATATGAGCATTGACGGTATTGAGAAAAGGTCTACCAAAAATGATGGGACAAAAGCTATCTTGTGCGGTAGCAAGAACGAGGAAATCAGCAGGATACTTCGTTTTACCACACAAGACTTCAACATCCCTAACAATTCCCACGGGGCAGATAGTATCGCTATTGGCAAGCTGAATAGTGACATCAATAGGCTCTATCTCAACAGGTGCAATCTCGTCTTTGATTTCATCATATAAGGATTGAGGTATTGCACTAACACTAGCACCCACGTCACATAAACCATGATAACAATGATCTCATATCTTAACAGAAACAACAAGCGTGCCTAGTAACAAGTGATTGTGTGGTGAGATGATTCGTAGCGAGAAACAAGTAACAAAAGTAGCAACGGTGCAGCAAAGTGGCCAATCCCTTTTGTAGCAAGGGAAAAGCCTGGACAAAGTCTTATAGGAGGAAAAACGCTCCCGAGGACACACGGGAATTTCTGTGATGCTAGTTTTCATCATGTTTATATGATTCGCGTTTGTTACTTTGATAGTTTGATATGAGGGTGGACCAGCGCTCGGGTACTGCCCTTATTTGGACAAGCATCCCACTTATGATTAACCCCTCTCGCAAGCATTCGCAACTACGAAAGAAGAATTAAGACAAAGTCTAACCATAACATTAAACTAGTGGATCCAAATCAGCCCCTTACGAAGCAACGCATAAACTAGGGTTTAAGCTTCTGTCACTCTAGCAACCCATCATCTACTTACTACTTCCCAATGCCTTCATCTAGGCCCAAATAATGGTGAAGTGTTATGTAGTAGACGTTCACATAACACCACTAGAGGAAAAACAACATACAACACATCAAAATATCGAACGAATACCAAATTCACATGACTACTATTAGCATGACTTATCCCATGTCCTCAGGAACAAAAGTAACTACTCACAAAGCATAATCATATTCATGAACAGAGAGGTAATGAGTAGCATCAAGGATCTGAACATAAACTCTTCCACCAAGTAATCCAACTAGCATCAACTACAAAGAGTAATTAACACTACTAGCAACCTTACAAGTACCAATCGGAGTCGCGAGACGGAAATTGGTTGCAAGAGATGAACTAGGGTTTGGAGATGAGATGGTGCTTATGAAGATGTTGATGGTGATGAGTCCCCTCCGATGAGAGGAGTCTTGGTGATGACGATGGCGGCGATTTCCCCCTCCGGGAGGGAAGTTTCCCCGGCAGGATCGTCCTACCGGAGCTCTAGATTGGTTCTTCTCAAGTTCCGCCTCATGGCGGCGGCGAATCCTCGAAAAAGCCTCCTCTTGATTTTTTTCCGGACGAAACCCTTCATATAGCAGAAGAGGGGGGCCAGAGGGCCAGCTGGGTGCCCACAAGCCCCTAGGCGCGGCCAGGGGGGTGGCCGCGCCTAGCAGGCTTGTGGCCACCTGCTGGAGCCCGTATGGCACTTTTTCGGCCCAGTACTTTTTATAAATCCCGAAAAAAATCATCGTTGATTTTTACGGCGTTTGGAGTTGCGCGGAATTTGTATCTTAACTTTGCTCCATTTTCAGGCTAGAATTCCAGCTGACGGCATTCGCCCTCTTCATGTAAACCTTGCGAAATAAGAGAGAAAAGGAATAAGTATTGTATCGTGAAGTGAAATAGCAGCCCAAAAAGCAATAAATATCAACATGAAAGCATGATGCAAAATGGACGTATCATATATCCAATAGCAGCACGATGCTTCCTCGGAGTTTTTAGTAACTTCTTTTCTTCATGCTCTTAGAGGCTAGCACTAATAATAACATGATATATCTCTTTTTCATCAAGATAAGCATACTTAAGAGTATCAGGCAACTGTTTAAGCTCGAACATAGGATCACCCTTTGGTGGGGTTGGATCTCCAAGCAGTTCAACAGGCAAATTATTCTTAAGGATAGGATGTTGTTCAAAGATAACTCTATCTATCTCATTCCTTTCATCCATATGCATATCATTTTCATGCTCAAGCAAGTATTGCTCTAAAGGATCAATAGGAGGCACAATAATAGAAGTTATGGAAATAATTTCATCCTTACTAGGCAACTCTTTTTCATGAGGTTGTCTACCAAACTTGGAGAAATTGAACTCATGTGACACACCTTCAAAGCCAACAGTGACAGTTTGCTTCTCACAGTCAATATGAGCATTGACAGTATTGAGAATAGGTCTACCAAATATGATGGGAAAAAAGCTATCTTGTGTGGTAGAAAGAACGAGAAAATCAGCAGGATACTTCGTTTTACCACACAAGACTTCAACATCTCTAAAATTTCCCAAAGGGCAGATAGTATCTCTTTTGGCAAGCTTTATAGTGACATCAATAGGTTTCATCTGAACAGGTGCAATCTCGTCTTTAATTTCATCATATAAGGATTGAGGTATTGCACTAACACTATCACCCACGTCACATAAACCATGATAACAATGATCTCCTATCTTAACAGAAACAACAGGCGTGCCAACAACAGGCCTATGTTTGTCTCTACCATGTGGTTTAGCAATTCTAGAAGCATCTTCACATAAGTGAATATCATGGCCATCAACATTGTCGGACAGGAGATCTTTGATAATAGCAATGCTAGGTTCAACTCTAATTTTCTCACGGGGTGTAGGTGTTCTAATGTAGCCCCTACGTATCACAGATGAATCTTTAGAATGATCCTTTATCCTAACAGGGAAAGATGGTTTCTCAATGTAAGCACTGGGAACAATAGGATCATTATAAGCGATGACTTTATCTTCAACTGGATTGGGCCAACTACATTTACTTCTAAGGGAGGATGATATTTAAACCACTTCTCTTTAGGGAGATCTATATGAGAAGCAAATGATTCACACAATGAAGCTACTATCTCAGAGTCAAGTCCATATTTAGCGCTAAAATCACAAAAAGTATTTGTTTCGACAAAGGATTTAACGCAATCAAACTTGAAATTCATACTCGACTCCTTACCTTCATCAAACTCCCAATCTTTAGAGTTGCATTTAATTCTTTCCAATAAATTCCATTTGAAGTCAATATCTCTCTTCATAAAAGAACTGGTACAAGAAGTGTCAAGCATGGTGCGATTATCATGAGAAAGCCGAGCATGGAAGTTCTAATGATAATTTCTCTCGAGAGCTCATGGTTGGGGCATGAATATAACATTGATTTAGGCCTCCCCCAAGCTTGAGCTATACTTTCTGTGTCACGAGGCCAAAAATTATAAATATAATTTCAATCACGATGTACCAAATGCATAGGATAAAACCTTTGATGAAATTCCAATTTCAATCGGTTGTAGTTCCATGATCCAGTATCATCACATAGCCTATACCATGTCAATGCTTTATCCCTAAAAGATAAGGGAAAGACCTTCTTATTGACCTCATCCTTGGGCAAACCTACAAGCTTAAATAAACCACAAACTTCATCTACATAGATTAGATGCAAGTCGGGATGTGATGTTCCATCTCGTGTAAAAGGATTAGCCAGCGGTTTCTCAAGCATACCCGAAGGAAATTCATAGAAAATATTTTCAGTAGGTGAAGCAGGTTGAGGATCAACTCCTTGTGCTTCCGTTCGAGGTGAAGATACCCCGAACAAGCTCCTCAAAGGATTAGTTTCCATAGTAACAAGTGACAATAAATTTCAGCACACTATATAAATGTTTCCTTACCAAATTCCACTTACCAAAGGCGCTTCACTCCCCGACAACGACGCCAGAAAATAGTCTTGATGACCCACAAGTATAGGGGATCTATCGTAGTCCTTTCGATAAGTAAGAGTGTCGAACCCAACAAGGAGCACAAGGATCTCACAAGTGGTTTTCACCAAGGTAATCTCTCCAAGCACTGAAATTATCGGTAACAGATAGTTGTGTGATAAGATGATTCGTAGCAAGTAGCAAGTAACAATAGTAACAAAGGTGCAGAAAAATGGCCCAATCCCTTTTGTAGCAGGGGACAAGCCTGGAAAAACTCTTATAGGAGGTAAAGCGCTCTCGAGGACACATGTGAATTTCTGTCAAGCTAGTTTTCATCATGTTCATATGATTCGCGTTCGCTACTTTGATAGTTTGATATGTGGGTGGACCGGTGCTTGGGTGCTCCCCTTACTTGGACAAACATCCCACTTATGATTAACCCCTCTCGCAAGCATCCGCAACTACGAAAGAAGAATTAAGACAAAGTCTAACCATAGCATTAAACTAGTGGATCCAAATCAGCCCCTTACGAAGCAACGCATAAACTAGGGTTTAAGCTTCTGTCACTCTAGCAACCCATCATTTACTTACTACTTCCCAATGCCTTCCTCTCACTACTGGAATCTGCTGGTTTGCCGACAGCCAGAGCTGACGGCAAAGAACAGTTTAACTGATGGCAAAGGCTTTGCCGTCAGTGTGCTGTCGGCAAAGGTACCGACCAAGATTTTATCGGCAATCACCTTCTTTGCCGACAGCCGGAGCTCGACCGACGACAAAGAATTTGCCATCAGCTTTCTGGCACGGGCTGACGGCAAAGAGAAGTGGCGGCAACGGCGCAGGCCGAGCTCCATTAGAAGGTTAACGGCAGGCTTTGCCCACAGCCGTAGCAAAGCTGACGGCAAAGCCTCCCCTCTTTGCCCACAGCCGTAGCAGAGCTGACGGCAAACCCGAAACCCCTGGGTCCCCTTGGCCGCCTCTTTGCCGATAGCTGGAGCCCAGCTGACGGCAAAGCCTACCCCTGGGTCCCCTTGGCCGCCTCTTTGCCGACAGCTGGAGCCCAGCTGACGGCAAACCCGAAAATTTGGTATTTCGAGAGTTGCCAGAATACACAGGCTGCCCCCACGTGTCTTCTTTGCCGTCAGTCCCCCGACGGCAAAGCCTTTGCCGTTAGTAAGCTGTAGGCAAAGACCCTCTCTGCTTTTTTTTCATATTTGTTTTCTGTTAATTCCCTGCATTTGCAAAACATAGATACAAACAGCAACATATATATATTGAATCTGCCCCTAAACAGCACCACAAGTGCATCACAAAGTGCAAACAGCACAACACAAGTGCAAACAGCACGAATATATGTCATTAAAGTGCAAACAAGATCACAAAGTATTACAAAGCATCACAAGTGCATCCACAAATACAATTGCATTAAAAAGTTCATCTAGGACTACACAAGTGCATTACAAAGTCTCGAGCATCCATCCATATGCCATGCTGCTTTATCAAAATCTGCATAATGAGAAAGAATTTAGAAGAAGAATACAATAAGAAAGAAGTTATCTAAATTAAGCTAAGAAATTAGAAGAAGAAGTGGAAGAAGAAGAACAAGAACAAGAACAAGAACAAGAAGAAGTGGAAGAAGTGGAAGAAGAAGAAGAAGAAGAACAAGAAGATAGAGAAAAAGAAAGAAGAGAAGTTATCTTTTTCTCCTCTTTCTTCTTCTCTTATTTCTTCATATCTTGTTTGTTCTTCTCTTCTGGTTTCTTTTAAAACTTTCTAAACTAGTTATGTCATTTTTGAGCTCTAATATCAACTAGAATTTACTAAGCTAACTAAACCATGGCTAATATCAACTAGAATTTACTAAGCTAACTAAAGCCTGGCATAATCTAAGTTGATCTAAACAATAAGAAGAATAAAAGGAGAGGAATAACTTACCGAATGCCAAGAAACGAAGGAGAAGCTGCATCTCCGTTGGTCGCTGGGTTGCTAGGGCTCTCACCAGGAGAAGTAAAGGGATCGTGGGATTCAACTCTTGAATGATGCTGCAACAAGGCAAGAGTTAAAATATGTGGTTAGCACGGCGACAGACAATGGTATAAGACCGTGCAACGTTGGTCATTGAAAGGGAACTCACCGTTCCCACTGGAGAAGGCATCGGCGGAGGGGGCGGCAAACCTTGCTTCTCACACATAGCCTGCAAACTAGTTTTCGAGGAGTCAAAGAAATAGCCTTGTTGCCTCTCACACATAGCCTTGCTTCTCACACAACTGACTTACCGCAACGAAGTCGTGCATGGCCTTCGCATGGGCATTATTGTGTGCCCTCTCCTCATCAAGCAACCTCTGCGTATTCCGGTCCCTCTCCTCCAACAAGAGCCTGGTGGCCTCCCTCTCCTTCAAAAGTGCGGCCTACAACCACTCCTCAAAAGGAATTTTCATCATCCATCCAGGGACAAAAGAACGAAAGAAATAATGAAGAAAACTAACCTCGATGGCAAGATCAACTGGCCTCGCGCGTTGCCGTATTGCAGGACCGGAGCTCGTTTGCCTCGACTTGATCAGAGATAGAGTCTCAATGATAGGGACGAAGCCATCACACATGGATAGCGTGCCATGACTCTTACCGCCACCAAAGATCATTAACGCCTCTGGATCGATAGGATTCTGGCTCGGGTCAAAGTCAGGCCCGCGCAGCTGTTTGACCACCTCAGAATAAGACGTCATCTTGTTGTAGGCGGATAGGCTTGTGTACGCCGACGGCCCGTCCCCCTCAGAATATGCCTTCGCCGTCTTGTACGAGCCCTTATGGGCCATGCTAAACGCGGCGTATCCCTTAGGCTCGGGCTGGTTATTGTGTTTGGCCTACACGAAAAGACAAAGAATTAGTACAACAAAAATTATGAACGAACGAATTATTGATGAAACAAAACAAGGCACACATACCCATTTTTTGGCGTATTGCTTGATGTTGGCATTGCCTTGGTGGTGTGGCACACCAACCAATTGGGCACGATGGTCCTTGGCCATAGTGTGGGTGCTCAACCAAGCCTCTGTGCACCACCTATCCGCTATCATCTCCCAACAATCCATCTTATCGGCCAACCATCTCGGGGGCACCTATGAATGTAAGTTAATGAAGAATGAAACTAAGTATTATAACTAAATAGACCTAACTAGCCCTAAGAATTGATCTTTGGAATGTACATACCTCCATGTACTCGGTCTTATCAAGGAAAATCTTTCGACATTCAGTCTTTGTCTTCGGCTCCCCTTGCTTGGCGTACCAATCTCAAACAGCCTGAACACGCAGCTCGTGCCTCGTGTTATTCAATAAACTCTTGCACTCTTTCACGAGGTTCTTCTTGGCCGCCTCCTCCGTCCCCTCCTCTACCCTAAAGTAACTCTGCAATTATGCCAAATAGATGCACAGATGAATAGTGAAATGATTTGGAAGGAAATAACAATATATAACATTGTATACTTTTTATTGGGTAAAATAATAGTTACCCAAAAATCAGCCAACACCTTGTCGGCCACGCTCACGCAAACAACACCATTGACATGTGTGTTTTCCGGGAGCAGAGCGGCTTGGTAGTGCTCCCCCTTGAGTCCTGGCTCGGGAGCCATACCCTCACCGGGCAACTGCACTATCCCAGGGAAGTGCTCCCTAAGTAAAGCACCAAGGAGGCAGTTTGGATTCCGGGTATTCTACGGGTAATCCCACCCCCTACATAATGATAAGGCAAAGACATTAGCTACTTGGCGAAATATAATTATATAAGGCACACAATATATATCAACTTACTTCTCGCCATCTGGCTTAATTAACAGCCTGTGCTGCAAGTCCAATCGGTCTGGAACTCGTGTCATACCACGTTGGTAGACCGACTTGCTGGCAGCCCCCTCCGCCTCAGCCTCCGCCTCAGCACCCTCCGCCTCAGCACCCTCTACCTCAGCCCCCTCCGCCTCAGCCTCCGCCTCAGCAGCCTCCGCCTCAGCTTCCGCCTCAGCCCCCTGCATCGGTGTCTGCTCCTAGACGGTACGATCCCGCACCGGTGACACCCTCGTCTGCAAGGGTGAAGTGGCTGAGACAGAAGTAGCCGAGGGTGATGGCGACTGGCTCCTATCATGCAGCCTCCCTCTCCCACGACCATGTCCTCTGCCTCTCTTCTTTCCTACGCCTCTCCCACGGGGCTCCTCGGCAAAGCTCTGCAACAAAGTTCTCCGTAGCTGCCCAGGTGCTATCCTCAACTTATCCCCGCCTGCCATGTCTCACCACCTGTAACGATAAATAGTTAAATAATTAGTACAAATTCAAGGACAATAATTAAATGAAAAATAATAAATACATGAATAATTCAACTAATAATTGAATAATTAAACAACAATGTTTGGATGCATACAAAGTACTAATAGTCTGGATCATCTGTCTCTTCTCCATGGTCAATTGAAGCAAAATCATCATCAGTATCACACGTGTCGTCATGACTGGTATCGTCATCGGGTTCAGGGACATCATGTGGAAGGCCTTTTTGTAACCGATCAAGCATTGATAGCTCATCGGCATTGGTAACTTCTTCTACTTCCACTTCTTCCTCATCATCACGTGAGTCTTGTTCCTCCGTGTTCAGGGTGGACGTAGAGCAGTCTGGGTACGACGTCTGACACCACGTGATTCTTGGAAAAATTATCCATCATATGTTATTGGGTCAATTTGAGGTTCATAATCGTCTTCATTTGGGGGAGGTGGTCTAAGATGTGGCGGCACATCGAACACGACATACCAACCTTCTAGGTTCTTAACACTTTGACGACAGTATGGCAGATAGAAAACTTGGGTGGCCTGTTGAGCCACAATATAGACATCGGCACCGCTTAACTGCCTGTCTTGTCGAATTTCGACAATCCCAAGATGTTCATGAGTCCGTCTTGTCTTAGTAGGATCGAACCAATGACATTTGAACACAACAACGTTCGGAGGATTTTCACCATAATAATGAAGTTCGTAGACTTCTTCAAGTCTTCCATAATACTCGACACCTCCCTCGCCTATAGCAGAGACACCGGAATTGTTTGTTTTTTGACCGGGCATTGAAAGCTCTTTGCTAGCAGTACGAAAGCGATACCTGTTGATGTCGTACTTCTGAAATGTACGGACCTTAAATTCAAAACCATTAGCTATTTGTCTCAATTCATCGTCGACTTGCTCATCTGAATTAGCCTAGAAGTTAAGAAAAGATAGAGTTTGGTGTGTTACTCATGAGTAATAGCAACAAAGGAAATCACTTATTATATATAAGGGAGGTACCTTTTTTTGAACCAAGAGATGAAACCGGGATAGCCGCCTCCTGTCTTTTCAAGAAGTTCATACTCGAGAATGGATTCTTTTTCGATTGCAACATCATTCGAGAATTGTTCGACGTATCGACTGTATCAATTAATAATAGTTGTTAGACACAAAACTTGTTAAAAGTTGCGAAACAATGTACAAAGCACTTACTCGATGTATGGCCGAACTTCTGTTAAATTGTTCAATATATACATCGTTAGTGTGCGCCACTCCTCGACGCACAGCAACTTTGGTTTTCCCACACCAGAAGGTGCGAGCTTCCCTTTGAAAAGGCTGAGATTGGATTCACGTCGTTTGGGGTCGCCCAGATTGTACCAAGGCTTTGGATTATGCAAGTTGTGCATAGTGGCATCATAGTGTGCTGTTACGAAGTTTGCCGCCTCCTCGGTAATGAACGCCTCGGCCATCGATGCTTCAATTCTACGTTTATTTTTACATTTTCCTCGAAGTGTCTTCTGCATTCTTTCAGCTGCGTAGCACCAACGATTTTGCACAGGGCCACCCAATCTTGCCTCGGTTGGGAGATGCAAAATCATGTGTTGCATCGGATTAAAGAAGCCCGGTGGAAAAATCTTCTCTAACTTGCAGAGCAACTCAGGCGCCAACTCTTCCATGTCATCTATCAAGGCATGCGACAACTCTTTAGCACAAAGAACACGGAAGAAATAGCTCAACTCGGCCAATACTAGCCATTCAGCCTAGGGGATATAGCCACGCAACATCACCGGCATTATCCGCTCAAGCCATATGTGCCAATCATGACTCTTGAGCCCAAAAAATTTCATTTTTTCAATGCTCGCTCCCCTCGCTAGATTCGCAGCATACCCATCGGGGAACAACAACTTTTTTTGCACCCACAAGAGGATTTCCCTTATTGCTCCCTTCTCAAGATTGTACCAGGCAGGTGGTTTGGACCAATTTTTTCTTCCTTTCGGTTCTCGCATGTTTAGTGATGGCCTATCACACAGAGTCTCCTGGTCAACTCTAGCCTTTGTATTATCTTTGCCCTTATCAGTGCCGAAAAATGTGCCAAGAAGGGCCTTGGCGATATTCTTTTCAGTGTGCATCATGTCAATGTTGTGTGGAAGTAAGAGGTCTTCGAAGTAGGGGAGATCCCAGATGCATGGCTTGTGGGTCCAGGCGTGTTCCTCATTATAACCCAAGAAATACCCTGGACGGTTTGGATCAGGCTCCATAGATTTTAACTGTTCATTAATTTGTGCCCCCGTCAACGCAGGTGGTGCAGAGTGTTTGACAACTTTACCTTTCATGAAATTCTTCTTGTCTTTTCTGAATGGATGGTCCATAGGCAAGAACTGTCTATGCAAGTCAAAGCAGGAATACTTCCCACCCGTCGGCAACCAATGAAACTTAAGAGCTGCCTTGCATTGTGGGCATGGGAACCTTCCATGCACACACCAGGCAACAAAAAGCGCAAATGCTGGCAGATCATGCAACGAGTATTGGTACCAAACATACATTTGAAAGTTCTCTTTCTTAGCTGCGTCATATGTGTTGACCCCATTCACCCAAGCTTCTTTCAAGTCATCCATCAGCGGTTGCATGTACACACTCATATTCTTCCCCGGGTATTTTGTCCCTGGAACTATCAACGTCAGAAATATGTGCTTTCTTTGCATAATGGATGATGGTGGAAGATTGAGGGGAATGACAAATACAGGCCAGCAACTATATTGGGTAGCCGTCATAACAAAAGGATTGAACCCATCGAGGCTGATGGAGATTCGACAATTCCTTGGTTCTTTAGCTTTTTCCTTATGTATACTATCGAATGCCTTCCATGCGTCACCATCTAAAGGGTGTACCAACATCGGAACTCTATGTTCATCTAATTCTTTCCTAATTCCATGTTTGTACCATGTCATCTGTTTTGCTCTTTCTTCGAGCATGTAAAGTCGTTGAAGTCTTGGTAGGATCGGCAGATATCGTAGGACACTCACGGGGATTTTGCTCTGCTTCTTCTCACCTTCACCGTTTTCTACCTCAACATATCTGGAGGACTTGCAAAATGGACAATATGTTTCGTCCGCATACTCTTTCCTAAATAAGGCACATCCCTTCTCACAAGCATGTATCTGCTCATACGGCATCTTGAGTGCACTAAGGATTTTGTCTGACTCATATAGGTTTGAAGGCATAATATGACCTTCTGGTAGAAAGTGCCCAAATAGGGTCATCACTGAGTCAAACAGATCTCTTCCAATGTTGAACTGGGCTTTCAGAGCCATTACTTGTGCGATGGCATCTAGTTGAGAAATCTTAGTGTGCTCGTGAAGAGGACGTTTTGAAGACTCCAACATGGCATAGAAGGCTTTCGTGGATTCCT
This sequence comes from Hordeum vulgare subsp. vulgare, assembly GCF_904849725.1. Lineage (NCBI taxonomy): Eukaryota > Viridiplantae > Streptophyta > Magnoliopsida > Poales > Poaceae > Hordeum > Hordeum vulgare. The sequence goes on along the minus strand of NC_058519.1, from coordinate 186,869,816 downwards.
CCATCTCTTCGTCCTTGTTCTGAGCATCACCAAAGTCATTCACCATGTCTTCAATCCCTGTACCATGATCATCGGTGCGCCGACGCAACACCTCGTCTCTGTTACGTTGGGCCGACTCACCATGAAATGTCCACAAGGTATAGCCGGGAGTAAAACCACGCATCTACAGGTGTTTACCGATTACATCCTTTGTCTGTCGCGGATAATTCTTGCACTTAGTGCAGGGGCACCATGTTTTTGGTTGGCCTTTAGAAAACGCCGTTTCCACGAATTCATAGGTTTTGCTCAACCATTCATCAGTCATATCTCTCTGACTATGGTGACCGGTGTACATCCATTCACGATCAGTCATTCTGGCAAGCTAGCTACATAGTATCCACATATAAAACAATATAAATTATCAATTCATCAAGTATGTTAAATTAATTATGGCTATTTTTTAATCATGGTTAATACATTGGGATGCACGGCATGCACACCTACCAGCTACTAGGTAAAGATGGGTCCTAATCCCACCTAAGTATGTGTAGATTGGGTCATTTCCCACTGCTCTGCTCCCGACCCAACGCAAAATTTTGGCAGCACCTCCCCGCTGTTCTCCTGATACACGTCTCGGCAACTAACCGAGAGGATGTGTACCCGAAGAACAACAAGGAGGAGCTGTCGAAACTCTGCATGGGATCCGGAGCAAAGCGTGGGAAACGACCCAATCTACACATACCCGGGCTGTCCATGGATAACGTTGGACAATTAGAAAGAACCACCATTATAAATATGCAAATGCATGCATATTTATGACAGGAACCCTTTCGAACGGGAGATGCATATTGGTTACGCAACACCTTTGCATTTTAATACCAAAAATACCTAGCTAGATAGTGTCATCAGCACGAAGGCCGGAACAGAGCAAAATAAAGGGGGTGGAGGAGGATTTAACAAATGTGCTCACTTTCGAATGCAGGGGAGGTCGTCGAAAACCAATCCCTCGCGGAGAAGCTACTGCACATTTAAATGCACTCAATCAACACAAATACGCACTCGTGGTAATTAAGCTAACTAATACTAACATCTATTATTAATAATTTATTATTCAAGTTTTGTTACTCTTCTCTTCTTCTATTTATTTTCTTCTTATTAGTTTCTTTCTATTGCTAACAGCTAGCTAACTAATACTAACAGCTAGCTGACTAATACTAACAACTAGGTGACTAATACTTACATGTACTAACATGTATTGCTAACTAAATCTAACTAAAAATCTACCACTAAGTAATTGCTAACTAAATTTAACTAAAAATCCACTACTAACAGATCTAACTAAGGCCTCCTTTGATTTGAAGGATTTTTCATAGGAAAAACGCAAGAATGCAATTTTTTTCTTTCGAGAAAGCGCAAAGGACCTTTGCGTTTCATTATATTGAAAAGATAGAGTTTGTTACAATCCTCCTAGGAGGCAGGATACAAGCATTCTAATGCTACTTAGTGTACATCCCATGTCTGCGGTAGGATAACCCGAAGCCCTTTCGCTCCAGCCCGTGCCCATAAGGTAGCCTCCTCCTTGATTTTTGACATTAGTGCAGCAATGGAGGGTTGTGCCCTGTCAAACACGCAATCGTTGCGGTGCTTCCATACCATCCAGGGTAGGAGCAGGGTCATGGATGCCATCCCTTTCCGCTGTGGGTGGGGGGTGTTGTGTCGCGCGCGGTTCCACCAGTCCAGCAGCGAGTCCTCCTGGTTGGGGCATCCTACTAGCAATCGAAACCACGCGAGGACCTCGTGCCAAATCTGTTGGGTGAATGGGCATGCAATGATGATGTGGTGGATAGTCTCAAAGGCCTGGTCGCATAGAAGGCATCGTGGATGGTGCTGTAGGCCGCGACGGGCGAGGCGTTCTGCAGGATCTAACTAAGGCCTCCATTTCAAAAGTTTCATAGTATTTTCCTAAGAAAATTCCTAAGCAAATTCCATTTCAAACGTTTAACTAAGGCTTCCATTTCAAACGTTTCATAGGATCTAAGAGGCCCTAACATAGAAAAAATAAACTAAAAAAAACAAAAAAAGGGGGAGCAGGAGCTCACCGGCGAGTCCACCGACGGCTCGCGCGGGGCGGCGGCGGGGCGGGGCGGCGCGGAGCGGCGTAGGGTGGGGCGGGTGAGGGGCGGCGCAGGGCGGGGCGGCTGTGGGGCGGCGCAGGGCGGGGCGGGCGAGGGGCGGCGCAGGGCGGGGCGGCGCAGGGCGGGGCGGCTGCGGGGCAGCGCAGGGCGGCGCGGGCGCGGGGCGGCGCCGGTGAGCAGGGGCGGCGCAGGGCGGGTCGGGAGAGCAGGGTGGGAGAGGTACGTGAGAGAGAGAAGAGGTCGTGGCACGGGGGGATAAGGCGTTAGTCTTTGCCCTCAGCCAGCTATCGGCAAAGACAGCCGTTAGTCTTTGCCCTCAGCTGGCTGTCGGCAAAGATGGCCCCCGTTAAGCACTGGTCGAGGCGGCGACCAGGTTAGCCCCCTATGCCGTGAGCCTTCCTATGCCGACAGCTTTTTTGTCCTTTGCCGTCAGCTGGCTACCGGCTTAGATAAAGCGGACGGCATAGATTTTCTTTGCCGTCAGCCCCTCCTATGCCGTCAGCATTTATTTTGGCTGAGGGCAAAGTCTCTTTGCCGTCAGCCCCGTGAAATTGCTGACGGCAAAGCTTAAAGCTGTCGGCAAATTATGTTTTTCCATTAGTGTCTAGTCCCAAATAATGGTGAAGTGTTATTTAGTCGACGTTCACATAACACCACTAGAGAAAAAACAACATACAATGCATCAAAATATCGAACGAATACCGAATTCACATGACTACTTATAGCAAGACTTATCCCATGTCCTCAGGAACAAAAGTAACTACTCACAAAGCATAATTATGTTCATGACCAGAGAGGTATTGAATAGCATCAAGGATCTGAACATATAATCTTCCACCGAGTAATCGAACTAGCATCAACTACAAAGAGTAATTAACACTACTAGCAACCTTACAAGTACCAATCGGAGTCGCGAGACGGAGATTGGTCACAAGAGATGAACAAGGGTTTGGAGATGAGATGGTGCTGATGAAGATGTTGATGGTGACGAGTCCCCTCCGATGAGAGGAGTATTGGTGATGACGATAGCGATGATTTCCCCCTCCGGGAGGGAAGTTTCCCCGGCAGGACGACCCTGTAGGAGCTCTAGATTGGTCCTGCTCAAGTTCCGCCTCGTGGTGGCGGCGATTCCTCCCGAAAGCCTCCTCGTCATTTTTTCTAGAACAAAACCCTCCTTATAGAAAAAGAGGGGAGCCAGAGGGCCAACAGGGAGCCCACAAGCCCCCTAGGCGCGGCCAGGGGGGGTAGGCCGCGCCTAGCAGGCTTGTGGCCTCCTAGTGACTCCCCTCTGGTACTTCTTCCACACAGTATTTTTTATAAATTCCAAAATAATTTCTCGTTTATTTTCACGGCTTTTGGAGTTGCACAGAATAGGTATCTCAAACTTGCTCCTTTTTCAGGCCAGAATTCCAACTGCCGGCATTCTCCATCTTCATGTAAACCTTGCAAAATAAGAGAGAAAAGGCATAAGTATTGTACCGTGAAGTGTAATAACAGCCCATTAAGAGATAAATAACAACATAAAAGCATGATGCAAAATGGACGTATAAATCACCAGCACCACCGGAGCGCCGTCACGCTGCCGGAGAACTCATCTACTCCTCCGTCTTGCTTGCTAGATCAAGAAGGCCGAGATCATCGTCGAGCTGTACGTGTGCTGAACGCAGAGGTGTCGTCCGTTCGGCGCTAGATCAGAACGGATCGTGGGACGGATCACGGGACGGTTCGAGGGACGTGAAGACGTTCCACTACATCAACCGCGTTTCTTAACGCTTCCTGCTGTGCGATTTACAAGGGTACGCAGATCCAAATCTCCACTCCTAGATGGACATCACCATGATAGGTCTTCGTGTGCGTAGGAAATTTTTTGTTTCCCATGCAACGTTCCCCAACATGATGATGCATTACCGAGTGGGCCCAGAGATACCACTCCGTTACACGGAGTGACAAATCCCAGTCTCGATTCGTACGAACCCAACAAACATTTTCGGTGATACCTGTAGTGCACCTTTATAATCACCCAGTTACGTTGTGACGTTTAATACATCCAAAGCACTCCTACGGTACCCGGGAGTTGCACAATCTCATGGTCTAAGGAAATGATACTTAACATTAGAAAAGCTTTAGCAGACGAAGTACACGATCTTGTGCTATGCTTAGGACTGGGTCTTGTCCATCACATCATTCTCCTAATGATGTGATCCCGTTATCAATGACATACAATGTCCATGATCAGGAAATCATGACCATCTATTGATCAACGAGCTAGCTAACTAGAGGCTCACTAGGGACACATTGTAGTCTATGTATTCACACATGTATTACGGTTTTCAGTTAATACAATTATAGCATGAATAATAGAAAATTATCATGAACTAGGAAATATAATAATAACCGCTTTATTATTGCCTCTAGGGCATACTTCGAACAATCGCCACCGCCCTCGCCGACGTTCGGGAACCGATGAGTGATCATGCTCTGACATTGTAGATGATGTACGGGCTGGGGCCAAAATTCGCATGTAGGCCGCCATCAACCAATCCACAGTCCCTCTTCCCACCTTCTAATCGCGGTCGCGCCTTGTTCCTCATCGAGATCTTCATGGAGAAGCACATGCGCGACGAGGGCTCTTAGGTCCTGGCCGTCCAGCACGACGAGCGCGACGCAGATCGCTCTAGCGACCAGGGCGGTGCATGCTTAGGCGACCTCGGGGATCACGGTGATCACGACGGTGACCACAGCCCCAACGGCAGAGGCAGGCATGGAGGCCAGCTCGCGGCGGACCGCACCCAGCGCAGCAACCATGGGCGCGAGCATGGCCGCGACGATGTCCGTTGCTTTTCACGGTGCGGGTGCCACGCCTTGGTTGGGCTACTTCGCCCATGTTGGGCCGCCCTTCCCTGTGTTGTGTGCTCCCTCGATCGCATATAATTCGGCGGGCGTGCTCGGTCCCGACAAATCCTATTTGGTGCCCCAGGCGCCGGTTAAAGTGCATTTTTCCTAACCGGCGCCTCCAGCGCTCGGTTATGGGCCGGTCCACTCGGAGGGAGATTTTTTCGGTTTTGTGAAGTTCTAGAAGCTTTCTAGTTGGGTTTTTTCAGGACTAATTTTTCTTCGGTTTTTTTTGTTTTTCTTTTCTTTACTCTTTTTATTACTTTTTCATTTCCATTTTATTTTTTATATAATTTTTTATTTTTTTGAAAAAGCGCAACCTTTTTCTGATTAACTTTTTTCAAATGAAGAAACTTTTTTCCAAATCATTGAACCCTTTTAAAAAAATTACAAATTTTCTAATTAAAATTCTATGAACTTTTTTAAAATCGATGAACTATTTTCAAATTTTGTTGAACTTTTTGAAAATTTTATGAACCTTTATTGAAATTGATGAACTTTTTTCAAAAATGATGAACTTTTTAAAGATTTGGGAGGTTTTTTTTCAGTTCAACGTACTTTTTAAAAACTTTTTTCTCAAATTCATGAACTAATTTCCAAAATCCATGAACTTTTTAGAAAAAATGTGAAATTTTTAGATCACGGTGAATTCTTTTGAATTTGTTATATTTTTTAAAAAAAATTGTGAACCATTTTCCGCTTTTATGAACTTTTTGTGTTCACGTTTTTTTTGCTTTTTTGGTTTTTAGATAGAAATTTCAGCCCTGAAATTGGACTGACCCATTTTATATGTGTGTGGGCGCCGGTACTCCTAGCCGGCGCTTAAGGCGCCGACTAGGAGCTCCCCTCGGTCCTGACAAATGCCATTTAGCGTCACAGGCGACGGTTACACGCAAAGTTTGCTAACCGGTGCATGAAGGGCTCCGTAATGGGGCGACCCATGTAGAGATCCTTCGTGAACTTTTTTTAGCCTGTGAAGTTTTTTTGAAATTGGTTAACTTCTTTGAAAATTGATGGTTTTTTTGAAAATTCGTGAACATTTCTGAAAATCGATGAGCATAATTTAAAATACATGAACTTTTTCAAAATCAGTGAACTGTTTAAAAAAATTGATGAACCTTTTTCTAAATCAATGATTTATTTTCGAATTTTGTGAACTTTTTGAAAATCCATGAACATACTTCAAAAATCGATGAACTTTTTTTCATAATAATTGAACTCTTTTTGCAAATCTGAACTTTTTAAAATTCTGTGAATTTTTTTCAAAGTTTTAGTGACCAACCCATTTTTACATGGGCCAACCCATGAGGAGGAGCGCTTGAGGCGCCGGTTTCCTTAACATGTGCTGAAGGCGCCGAATAGGAGGTCCCCTCGGTCCCCGCCCTGGCACTCCCACGCAGGCCTACTCGGTGATGTTCTCCATCACTAGCTTCAACACCCTATGCTATGGCTCCTTCTGATTGGGACACCTCATCCATGTACCACATGGCACTGAGCTACGGCTTCGCCTTCCCGTGGAACGCTGAATGGATCATGGACACGGGTGTCGTGTCCCACGTCATCGGCGATGCAGGTACCTTGTCCTCGTTGTGTCCCCTTCTAGCGTCTTCAATTATATTACAAAATATGTCCATGCGATTGCAACGGAAAATAAAAATTAACATTTTATGATTTCCTGATCCTTCTTTTGAATTCCTAGACATTTTGAGAATTCATGAACATTTTTTCTATGTATTGAATACATTATCATTTTCAAATCATGAATGTTTTATATTTACTGAATATATTTTTGGAAACTGTGAATTCTTTTATGATATGCAGACATTTTTTTAAAATCATCAACATTTTTGAATCCCATGAACATTTTATGATTTTCTGAACCTTCTTTAAAATTCCCAAACAGTTTATGATTTCATGGGAATTTTTTTTCAAAACTCGAAATCTTTTTGAAATCTTCAACAATTTTGAATCTGTGAACATTTTATGATTTCGTGAACTTTTTTGAATTCCCAAACATTTTATGATTTCATGAACATTTTCTCTCAAAAGTTTTAAAATTTGGAATTTTAAAAAATTCAAAATTAATTGAAAGAAGGCATTTTTTTGAAATAATAGAACAGAAAATTGAATGAAAAAGGTGTAGGTTCAGGGATCGAACATGGGACTCCTCAGTGTAGCAGCGGAACTGTAGCGAGTAGGCCAAGCTAGCCATCCTTGCTCTCTAAGGTCTCACCTTTTAAGTAACGATCTGGACGATGACTTTGACACAAAAGAAAATCGAATCGTCTCTTCATTTATTGGTAGCATAGTGGATAACTTAATACAACATTAGGGGCAATTTTAATGACGTATGACCAGATGCACTATTTGCTTTATTATTACTAGCAAATATGTGTGTGCGTTGCAACGAGTAGTAAAGATTTCTTATCTGAGACACTATCATTTTGATACATTTTTGATTCTGACTCGTCATATTGATGGTGTGCACCTATGACCACATTCATGCATCATCGATGTGGTGTCGTTCGACATTGAGGAGGCCGTGTTTATAAATTAAGTATATTAAAAAAAGCCCATATGTATAGCCATCACATACAATAGATGAAACATAAATTAAGATTGTGCTTACCAATTCAACTGTTACCCTAAAAAATAAACTACCAACATTCATTACTATCAGATGTATAGTTTGGATGTTTTTTAATAACCCCCATGTACTTTGATGTTCATCAATTTTATAAGTGCATGTACATCTTATAAAAATTATTTGTGTATTCACTAAAAAAAGTGTAATCCATTGATAAGAACGCGTGTGGATTCTGCAAAGAAAAGGCACGTACGTAAGGTCTTAGATCATGAAATATGTGCAAAGAGAGAACTTAGATTATAACATTTCTCAAATATTGACGCTTAAGTTTACATGTTACAATACAGATCGTCAGTATGAAATAAAGACAAATATTAATTTGCATTGTACCCTATATAGTATTTTAAAAATATAAAATAACAACATATTCAAACTCTACACATTTTTCTTATCAAATTTGATATATAACATGTTTAAATTGGATTTATGGTTAAAAAATATTGTTATTTCAAAATACATATTTATTCTAAATAGACTCCAGGGTTATTAAAATTATTTAACATGTAAGATAACAACATATTCAAACTCTACACATTTTTCTCATCAAATTTCATATATACCATGTTTAAATAGGATTTACGGTTTAAAAGATATTGTTATTTGAAAATACATATTTATTCTGAATAGACTCCGAGGTTATTAACACGTATGTCAGGGGGGCTTACGCAAAATTATAAAAAACGATTCGCTGTGACTAAAATATGAACTGCGGGTTATTTAACGTAAATGTCACGGGTTTTGTGTAAAATACAAAAAAAACGGATCGATCTCACTTAAAGACGGACTACGGGTTAATTAATAAAGAAGACACGATATTTTTTGCAAAATGACCACCACGGACGGGCAGAAGCGTTCCGTCCATTAATAGTAGGTTTAGATAGATATTATTATTATTATTATTATTAGGTAGAGATTAGTAAAACGGATGTGTGTTGTAACAGGAGAAAAGAAATCGTTATCTCTAATTGCAATGACCATATTTTACTACATCATCGAGATACACTATCACTTTCATGTTCGTGAAATCATGAACAATTGTTGAAAATCATGGACATATTTGAAATCGTGAACTCAATTCACGAACATTTTCTTAACCACAACGAAATATTTTTTTGACTGAGCAAACTGCATTAATGGACCATGCCTCAGTAGATTGATTAATGATATGCCTCGCTTTGACCTAGCGTAGAGGTGTTTTTCATAACAAGTAAAAATCATGACATCAGAATAAACATAGTTGTGTATGGAGGAAAAATAAACATTTAGTCATTTTCATATAGCTTACAAAAACGAATCTATAGAAAGTTGTGTCAATGTTTTGGGGCTCAGCGTTATACAAAATACGAAAACCTTTTTCTTACGCAACGTGTGAGGGACTTTATAAAATTATAAAACATCTACAAATCTCAAAATAAAATCTCTATGTAAGAGACACTTTGTCTTGTTTGTTATTTATGTATCCGTATTAATATTTGTGAACATTTTAAAAAAATAATGGACATTTTTTTCAAATTTCCAAATATTTTTTGAATACAAGATCATTTTTTCAAAATCGTGAACATTTTTATTTCACTAACATTTCCTTAAAATTGTGAATATTTTATAATATGCAAACAGACTCTAAAATAGTTAATATTTTATCATATCTCGATATATATTTTAAAAACTCGCAACTTTTTTATATTTGTTTTTTTTTGCAAATCCCGTATTTAATTTAAAAAAGGAAAAACATATACAAAAATTATAAAGGAAATAGCAAAAAAAAAAAAAAAAACAGGGGCGCCACATTCCTCCGTGCAGAGAGAGAAGGGGATAAATATGCACAGAACCAGGGATCGAACAGCGGTCTCACGCAGGGAAGACCAGGTACCTAGCGACTAGGCTGCTTGTGCGCTTGTGTCATCTATGTGTATCAGCATATAAGAATCGAGTCTCGCAACGTTTAATAAAAGGTATCATTTTCTATATTTAAAGACAGATTGCAGGTTGATTATTAGTAAACTCGGAGGGTTTTCTGTAAAAGTACATGACGGACACGCAGAAGCATTTGGTACTTTAATAGTATCATTTGGTACTTTAATAGTATCAGCATATAAGAATCGAGTCTGGCAGCGTTTAAAAAACGAATCGTTTTCTTCATTTAAAGACAAATTAGGGATTGATTATTAGTAAACTTAGGGGCTTTTTTGTAAAAGTGCATGACCACTACAAGGATACCCCCTTTAAAACAAAAAAAATTCTACAACATTTTGACAATATGTTGCCAAATTTATAGTAGATACACATATATGCGTTGCGGCACTTGTGTTGCAGAGTTACAGCTTGAGACAATATGGTAGGACATAGATTGCAACAGATCATAAGCTTCGTGAGCTTAAGATAGTCCTTAGACGAAACTAGGTAGTGTCGAAAGGGGCAAATCGATACATTATGAAGTTGGTATTTTTCTTTTGTGAATTTGGTAAAATGTTTAGTTTGTGAAGCTGGTACTAACTTTTTTGAATTGCTCACAGGTTTAGTTTATGAACGTGGTAGGATCTTTTGTGAATTGCTCACACATTTACTTTTTACTAAATTCCGGCATATATTTTTTATTAGCTAAATATGATAATGCCAGGGTGCAACCTTGTCCAACGCTATAGGTATTAAAAATACTGATGGCGTCACCTCCAACGCCACCACTAAATTTTAACGGTGATGCCATATAGGTGGTGTGGGGTGTCCTTGCAGCGGGTCCCTTTTTGCCACGCCATAGCTGGGTGCACTAATGGACACGGCACCGTCCTGGGTCTAGCAAAACCCAACCTCGCTTAGGCCTGGACTATCAACTTGTCGGTGACCACCGTGGAGTTGTTTGTGAGGCGGTTGTGCCGCCTCAATGAGGATCTCGCAAAGATCGATAAGGAGTGGTCGCTCAGTGAAACTTCCGCCGCCCCATGCAGGTGATGCCTGGCAACCCGAGGCACAATCATCGTGAGCCGATGTGGCCGTCCGCACGATGTAGGAGGAAGCGAAGTGTCACCTCCGCAAACGCTAGGTGGCGGCTGTGCAGGGCTCCCGCGCGCTCGCCCCGGCCCTTCCACCACTAGAAGGACTGCTCCGACAACGACAACACGGACATGGACCGAGGTGCTGCCAATGTTGGCACCGCTTGCCCGGGAGGTTAGTGCCCACCAAAAAATAATTTAGGCTTTTTACTTTTAGTTGAATGGACGAAATATTCGTTCCGTTTATGTAATTTATATTGTACGTATATCCGTTTAAATGAGTTCCGTCAAGTTTGCACGAATTATTTATGAATTTGTGTGCATTGTGGGTAGACGTTTCGTCGCGACTTCCATATCATTGTGTCCGTAGACAAACGCCTTAGACTGCATACGAGTGCGTGTGCAAACTTTAAAAAATGTTGCTTTAGCCTTCATGTCGATGTGAAATAGCTGGTGGTCTTGTATGAACAACTAGTGATCTTGATTTGTACAAACCTAGAAGAAGCGCGTTTCATTTAAAACAAATAAGTATGTAAACTGTCTGTCACGTGCAAGATGATAATAATAAAATTTATAGTTTGTTTCGCTTCAAATTTTAGATTGCATCGTATTTCTATTTTGGTTTCGCTTCAATATTTTACTTTCCCTGCATTCTCTCCCATTATTAGCAACTAATCTTGACAAAAAAATTAAGTATGCGCGCTTCATTGTCATGTTGCAGCAGATATGTCACACACAAAAATTAACAATTTTTAATCTAATGAAGAAGATATGACGGAAGAACCTTTCGAACATCACAATTCTGTGAAAAAGATCTCGTATCATGTGATGTCCAAGAAATAACTAATAATGATGAACAAGGTAAGTATGTTGCTCATTCCTTGCTAATTGTGATATATGATATTATTCACCATCAAAACATAATTCATGTCTCTATGTATTCAGCTGAAAATTCCAAAAAAAGAGCGTAAGAAGAGGAAGCTGAATTGGAACCTTCCAGAACTGGTTTGCCGAGTTGGTTGGGTGCCACCTGTAAGAGTGCTCGAATTAATTTAATATGATTCCATTGTTTTTTACTTGTTTTGTCATGAGTGATGAGGATGAATCTGCCAATGCTTATTTTGATTTTCTCTAACATGCAGTAAATAAATTATTCTTGCAAAGCCAGAAAAATCATGACACGGACGTAGCTCTTCTATAATTGTAAGTTGCGGTCCTAAATTTAAATTTGATTGTGTTGAATTTACGAATGAATTTTTAGCAGTGCATATCGATATGGCACTTGTGAAAACTGAAGATTTCGTACGGAGTTGCAAAAAGATGCAAATAAACAAATGTTGCACGGCATGGAACCTTTGGACATGACTAATATCCTGCCTCTGTCACTACTTCGATCATGTCAATGCATTGTGTGTTAATAGTTCATTTTTTGCAGATTAAAAAGAAAATGGATGATTATATGGGTGCATGGAAAGTATACTCCCATGATGATGATGATGTTCCGTTTCATGATGATGATGATGAATACTTTTGCCTTTATCTTAGCTGTAGGGATGATATTCCCCAGTCAAGTTGTAGTTAAGTTGTAGGGATGTAGATGGATGTTTCAGTTTAAATTTAGATGTCAAGAAAAAATAGATTATGCCTCACATTTGGATGATATTCCTCCTGTAATATCCACTATTGTAACCTAACAATTTTATTGAATATATACTATTTCTTCCTCGTGTGTATATTCTCTTGTTTTTTCTTCACTTGGAATACATACTTATCACCATTTGGTGGAGAATTGTTGGCAATATACATATAAAATAATATCATGGACATTATATGTGTACAAACTCTTCAAGCGTTGCCAAGCAATGGGATTTTGATTCCTATACATTAAGCACCAACATATAAAATTGTTGTAGAATTCTGTTTTATGTGTTGTCATCTTGCAACGATTCCTTTTACCAACGGTAGTGTAAGCGTTGCATTATGCGCTAGCAACACTGGATAAGGCAACACATCCCAAACCGTTGGTAAAGTCACTGGCAACCCATATTTGAACTTTTAGATATGGAAAAAGCGTTGCTATAGAGGGGGTCCTATTGTAGTGGACAGACAGGCAAAAGCATTCGATACTTTAATAATAGATAAAGATAAAGACTAACACAAATGCCCATGCGTTGCAAGGGGAGTAAAATTTGCTCACCAACCTATTTTAGTCACTCACAAATTGCATGATTATGTTAATCGTGTTCACACTCATCTACATCAACATGTTGTAGTCGAGTTTAGTTCAAATTATTAAATTCACATTGCTCTGAAATAATCAAAAGTATTGTTAGCTTTCCATCACAACAATCTATAAATAATAAGCTTCAACAACAGATAATTAGACCAAAAATAGCAATTTATATGCATCTCTCTCACTTTCCCTTCTTTACAATAATGAAATCATCACACAAATAATAACAACATCCGTACAAATCAAAACCAACAAAATGGCTCCAATACTCAATTCCAATCAATATATTGCCATGTATAAATTTCCACAAACAGAGCACATAATGGAGCATAGAACACCACAAAGGAATCGCATAGGAAGCGTGTGTGTGTGTAGAAAAGTAAAGCAGCGATACACAAAGCATATAGCAAACAAAATGTAAAAAAAGAAAGCATATGGCAAACAAATTGCCCCACATTTCTCCCCTCTGTTTTACCCTCTCAGGAAACATACAAAATCGCACGAGTAGTAATCTTATTCTCAGCCACAATCAGCGTGTATATCCTCTCAGAAATCCAGTGACATCTCATGGAACCTCGTCATGGACCTAACCAAAGAAGCACATCTCTCTCCCCCCCGTAATGGTTGCTCTCCCTCGACCACGAGGTGGTCCCCCCAGCACCCAACAACGATAGTCAATGGGCTCGTCGACACTTGGCCATGGCACCTGCTATCATGGCCCCCAGTCAGCCCTACATCTCTTGATCCTGGTATGGAAAAACTGGTGAGAAAGGAACTATTTACCTAACACAAAAAAGACAACTCCTTAACATTAAAAGCAACCATTATGGTGGATTTTTTCACTGTTTTGATCTTTAAGGCGTAAGTTCATCACAAAACGAACTCGGTTCGAAAGTATTTCACGTTTTGACCCTTTTGGAAACGCCAGAGACCGTGGCGTTGCAGGCCTTAGCAGAAACGCCAGTCTACTGGACGTTGCACGCCTCATGTGCAACGCCAGTCTACTGGACGTTGCAGACCAAAGCAGAAATGCCAAGGGGGCTGGCCTTGCAGACCAAAGCAGAAACGCCAAGCTCCCTGGCGTTGCAGGGCTCATAAGTAACTGGCCCGCGGCCCCTTCCTCCACCTCCACTTCTTTCTTCCTCCTCTTCCACATTAGCATATTAACATGTCATTATCTTCCCCTTCCTCCCTTGTTAGCATATTAGCATGTCATTATCTTTTCCTTGCGCAGAAGGTCGCCAATCGGTGCCGCACACTAGCGGCTTTACTTTCTTGCCACGGTGTTTCGTCCACCGACGTGAGGGCACGTGCGCAGTACACGATGGATGTGCAGTCTCCCGCTCGTCTGTCTGCCAGCCGGCCACGGGCCTCTTTCGCTCGTCCGTCTTCGAGTGGAGCACATGTTTCTTCTAGCCGAGCACATGAAGAGGAGATTGAAGAAGAAGATGAGTCCGACAACGAGGCCGTGGATCAGGACTTCATTGAGTTTGGGGCTTCGCAGATGGAAGATGCTCCGCAGTCAAGTCAACCCACTCAGTCGACGAAAGCAACACGTCGAGCTAGCTCAAGGAACATCAGACGTCCTGGCTGGCAGAACACTCGAGAGGGCTACGTTACTAAGGGCAAGATGGCTGCAAAGAGAGGGAGGAAGTGAAGTATGTTACCTATGTCGTATTCTGAGTGTTATGATGTTGTCTGTTGAACTACTATGTTTTCTGTTGAACTATGTTGTTTGTTGAACTACGTCTGTTAAACTATGAACTATGATGTTATGCTGAGTCTTATGATTTAAATTATGATGTTATGCTTTGAATTATGGTGTTATGTTTTGATGAATGGTGTTATGCTCTGAATTATGGTGTTATGTTTTGATAAAAGGTGTTATGTTGTGAATTATGGTCTTACGATTTAAACTATATTCTATGAAATATGTTTGTTGATCAAAACAGTGAAAAAATCTTGTTTTGGGGTACTGGACTAAGGAAACGCTTGGAAGCATGGCGTTTCTGGTTGGGTGTGCAACGCCAGCAGGTATGGCGTTTCTGCGCTGGGTGCAACGCTCGCGAGGACCCCAGCACTGCGGTATTGGACTAAGGAAACGCCAGGGAGCTTGGCGTTTCTGCTTTAGTCTGCAACGCCAGCCCCCTTGGCGTTTCTGCTTTGGTCTGCAACGTCGAGTAGACTGGCGTTGCACATAAAGCCTGCAACGTCCAGTAGATTGGCGTTTCTGCTAAGGCCTGCAACGCCACGGTCTCTGGCGTTTCCAAAAGGGTCAAAACGTGAAATACTTTCGAACCGAGTTTGTTTTGTGATGAACTTACGCATTAAGGATCAAAACAGTGAAAAAATTCCATTATGACAGTATACTGGTTTACGGGAACTTCATGTAGTCATGCAAAAATCTCAAAGCGAGGTGATCTGCCAAAATTAGGTCTGCCATTATGCTTAACTCAACTATCCACTTTCTGTCGTTCCTTACTTACTATTTTGCAAACGAAAGTAATGAGGCTGGCACAAGTGTATGTCAAAGCACAAACCTGAGTATGCAAATTGTCTCCTCCCATTCTGCCACTAAAATAATCACGACTGAAGTAGCTTGGGTCAAATCGAGTAACATAGCATGTCTAGCAGCGCATGTGGATGTCCTTTTTGCAACCGGATTTTTGGCACACGGGGCCGAGCTCCAGTACAAGCTACTCATGGAAACCAGAGCCGAGCACACGCGACGGCATCCTTGGCCACCCCGCCCCCAAGCTCTATTGACTTTACTTGTCTCCTCCACCCCATCTGCAGGGCCTTCCCTCGCCAACATCGCGTCACGCCGATCTGGCCGCTCACATGCACAACCATTGATCTCCCCGCGCCTACCCATATGCGACCCCTCTCAACTCTGAGCAAAACAGCAGCGAGGCAAATTAGCATCGTCGCCCATTAGACCGTGAAAATAACATCCCATGATTGACCTGCACAAACATTTTGAATGAACAATGACATGTAATATCAATATGTGCATTAAATTACTCTTTGAATGACATACAAAAATGGAAGGATTTATATTGTATTCAGAGAAACAAGTGTTATTCAGGCATGTAAAATTTACCTGCACTTTCATGCCATCTTCACCGAGCCATAGGAAATTAGCAACTTTAGACAAGTGGCGCTTCAATGCATATGAATTGGAATTGTCAAACCAACATCATAACATGGATAATGCTTGTAGTAGTGTTTATTCTCTGTAAGGAAATGATGTTGATTTACAGCTCACTGAAAACCAGCACTGAATTATTTTTAGCAAACCTCCATAAGTCTTTCCTTTTGCATAGTGTCGATGCAGATATACCGTGAATTATCATCTTCGTATTCAGGAAGCCGACTATTTGTCGTAGAGCTTTTCTTGTCATGTAGGAAACATGCCACCGTGTTAGAAAAGGTTCACCAAAATTGTGAAGGCAGTCACACAAGCATTCTTGCAGCCAGGTGTGTTGGTGATAGGCGTCTTCTTACATGATTCATAATCCGTTATCACCGACTCTTTGAAACTGAACTTCTGAACAGGAAATTTACTAACGTGTTGTTTCAAAATATGTGAGCCGAAGCAGATCAGGTTCTTGTTCTAACCCTTGTTTTGCGGAACTCCACGCAAACACCCCCCACTCCTTCTCTAAGTCCCTCGAGCAGTTTGACGCCCTGTAGAGACCCGGCATGAACAAAGCTGCTGTGATGGATGTCAGCATCGAGCACCTTTATATGAAGGAACACCCGCGCCATCTGTTCTGGTCTCTTCCTCTGCATCCGGAGGCCACCACACACTTTACTCACGACCGCAATTGCGCCATCCGAGCAGATTACGCGCGCGCTGCCCTGCGGGCGAACGGCTGCAGGGGGTCAAGATAGAACACATGAATATTTCACAAGCTATAGGGTTCCACGAAATGAAACAACAAATCATATTTAACAACTTTCTACTTTGTTCCTTGTCCTCCTTGTATATTTGACCGATGACATGTTGAATTCAAAAGGTCAATGGAGAGCAGCTACATAACTCACCAACAACTAAGCTCACATCTGTTTGACGAAGCTACATAACTTTACGTGCACCAACTAACTTTATTACCCTTGTGATCAAGTGTTACTTTCTGTTGGAAATATGCCCTAGAGGCAATGATAAAATGGTTATTATTATATTACCTGTTTCAAGATAATCGTTTATTATCCATGCTATAATTGTATTGAATGAAAACATAGATACATGTGTGGATACATAGACAAAACAATGTTTCTATCAATCCTCTAGTTGGCTAGCCAGTTGATCAAGGATGGTTAAGGTTTTCTGACCATATGCAAGTGTTGTCACTTGATAATTGGTCACATCATTAGGAGAATCATGTGATGGACTAGACCCAAACTATGAACGTATCATGTGATCGTGTCATTTTATTGCTATTGTTTTCTGCGTGTCAAGTATTCATTCTTATGACCATGAGATTATGTAACTCACTGACACCGGAGGAATACCTTGTGTGTATCAAACATCACAACGTAACTAGGTGACTATAAAGGTGCTCTACAGGTATCTCCGAAGGTGTCCGTTGAGTTAGCATGGATCGAGACTGGGATTTGTCACTCCGTGTGACGGAGAGGTATCTCGGGGCCCACTCGGTAATATAACATCACACACAAGCCTTACAAGCAATGTGACTCAAGTGTGAGTCACGGGATCTTGTATTACGAAACGAGTAAAGAGACTTGCCGGTAACGAGATTGAAATAGGTATACCGAATCTCGGGCCCTGTACCAACGATCGAATCTCGGGCAAGTAACATACCGAAGGACAAAGGAAATGACATACGAGATTATATGAATCCTTGGCACAGAGGTTCAACCGATAAGATCTTCGTAGAATATGTAGGATTCAATATGGACATCCAGGTCTTGCTGTTGGATATTGACCGAGGAGTGTCTCGGGTCATGTCTACATAGTTCTCGAACCCGCAGGGTCTGCACATTTAAGGTTCGATGATGTTTTAGTATAATTGAGTTATATGTGTGGTTACCGAAGGTTGTTCGAAGTCCCGGATGAGATCACGGACGTCACGAGGGTTTCCGAAATGGTCCGGGAAATGAAGATTGATATATAGGATGGTTTCATTTGGTCACCGGAAAGTTTCGGGCATTACCGGCAGTGTACTAGGAGTGAAGAATGGGTTCCGGGTATTCACCGGGAGGGGCCCACCCACCCGGGAGTGAGCCTAGTGACCCTAGGGTGGCGCACCAGCCCTTAGTGGGCTGGTGAGGCCAGCCCAATAAGGCCATGGCGCCACAAGTGGAAAAATACCAAAGGAAAGGAAAAAAAAGGAAAGAGGGAGGTGGGAAGGAAGGAGTGGACTCCTTCCCCCAAACCGAATTGGGGTGGGAGTCCACCTCCTCCCTTCAGCCGGCTCCCTTGGGGCTCCCTTGAGCCCCAAGGCGAGCCCCTCCCCTCTTCCTATATATATTGGTGGTTTGGGGCTTTTTGAGACACAACTTTGCCACGTGCAACTCAAACCTATACCACGTAGTTCTTCCTCTAGATCGGATTTCTGCGGAGCTCGGGGCGGAGCCCTGCAGGAGTAGATCATCACCACCACTGGAGTGCTGTCACGCTGCCGTAGAACTCATCTACTTATCCGTCTCTCTTGCTGGATCAAGAATGCCGAGATCGTCATCAAGCTGAACGTGTGCTGAACGCGGAGGTGCCGTCCGTTCGGCGCTAGATCGGAACGGATCGTGGGACGACGGTGATTTGAATCACGAAGTTGTACCACTACATCAACCGCGTTTCTTAACGCTTCCCGCTTAGCGATCTACAAGGGTATGTGGATCCAATCTCTTCTCGTAGATGAACATCATCATGATAGGTCTCCGTGTGCGTAGGAAATTTTTTGTTTCTCATGCAACGTTCCCCAACAGTGGTATCCGAACTAGCTAGGTTCATGCGTAGATGTTATCTCGAGTAGAACACAAAAGGTTTTGTGGGCGTTGATGTTCGATTTGCTGCCCTTCTTAGCCTTTTCTCGATTCAGCGGTATTGTTGAATTGAAGCGTCCCTCACCGACATTACTCGTACGCTTACGAGAGAATGGTTTCATCGACTGACATGCAACTCGTTGCATAAAGATGACTGGCGGGTTGTGACGCCCCGGTAGTTAAGCTACAATAATCACACGCTAATGGTACTATGTCATCAAGATTAACTAAGACAAATTTCAAATTGATAAAAATCAAAGCCAATTTCAAATTTTAAAAATAAAATAAAATTATAATTTCTTCAAACTGTAAAAGAAAAATCATGTTTGCCTTGCAAATATTCTCTAACTAATTGTCATATAAGAACCGACATAATTTGGGGCACCAAAAACGCCCTATCTATTTTAAAATTGTACCGACAAAATTTAATTGAGCCTTTCCAAATTTAACAAATAATTATACATCCTCAGATGGCTTGGAACATTTTGTACTACACCATAATATTGCCTAGTAGTTACGGATGAAGTTTCTTGTGCAATAAAATTCGTTTACTAATTATATAGATACAAAACAAACAAAAGAAAAGAAAAGCAAAGATTAAAAATAAAAGAAAAGGGGCAAATGCCACTCTGTATTGGGCCTTGGTGCACAGGGCAAATCCAGTCCAACCCAACTCGGTCATCCCCTTCCCGTGTACACGAGCACGGGGTCGTGGCGTCCATCCGGGCCACCATGGCCACTGATGGCGCCCTGCCGGTCATCCCACGGCTACCCGGGTGGATAAGAGCAACCCCATGCTCTCTCTCTCACCGCCCTGGAAACCCTACCCTCCATTCGCGCTCCCCTCTCTCTCCCTCGCCTCTTCCCGCCGTTCCCGAGCTCCTGTCGCCATGGATGACCTAGTCGTCGTGGCCACCGTGCTCCTCGTCGCGTGAGATGACGTCTAGGAGGTCCGCCGCGGGCGGATCCGTCCGTTCTGGGGACCTGCTCAAGCCGGGACGGCCCGTACGATCGCCATCGCCACCATCTTCGCCCACGGCCGCCACACCTCGCCGTCAAGTTCGTTGCATCCCGGCCGCCCCGTGCCTTTGGACCTTGTCCACGAGCCTCCTGGTGAGCTCCTCTGTCGATTCCCCTGGTTCCCGTGCTCGATTCGTTGCCGTAGTTGTCGCCCCGAGTTCGTCCGTGCGCGCCCGTGCGTGGCCTCGGCGCTGCCGTGCTGCTGATGTTGCGCCCCGCCGTCCGCCTGCTGCCGCATCGCCGCGCCCCACGTCCACGCGCGCGCTCGTGCGCCCCTCCGTCGCCCAGCCTGCGCGGGCACCGTCGCGACCGCCCGCTATCGTGCTCCTGCTGTTGCCCTGCTACTGCTGCTCTGCGCTGTTACTGCTGCTCTGCGCTGTTGCTCGCCTCGCCGCTTGCCGCTGTCATGGTCGTCGTCGCCCCCGCGCACTTCTGCTGCTGCTGCTACGCGAGCGCTGCTACTCACCACGGCCATGTCTGCTGGATGCACCCCCGCGCTGTGCTTGCTGCATCTTGGCCACATTCAAGGCCTTGTGCGTGTGTGCTCTTGTGCATGATGCGCAACCACATATCGGCCGGCTTGTGTCACTCCACCTGAACCAGCCAATTACTAAGGGCCTGATTAAAGGATGGTCAGGTCTAATTAGAGCTAGGTTAACTTGTAGTATATGGCATGTGGGACTCCCTTCATTAATTAAATTAGTTAGTTGTTTTTTTAGCACATATGATAATGACATGTGGGTCACACATATTGTGGACCAGTCAATTTGACTGGGTCAACCTAACCTCGTGTCCCCACTTGTTATGCACTCTAGCTAGAGTAGCACTAGATGACAAAAGCATTCACTGTTTTTAATTCGAAATTAATATAATTATAGAATTTTAGAAAATTATTTAAACTTTGGAAAATCATAGAAAATAAACTATAATCCGGATGAAAATAATGTATATATGAAAGTTGTTCAAAAAATCCCACGAATCCGAATACGGTGTCCGTTCGTCTGTGACATGCTCGGAGCATGATGAGCATGGACATTATGCAATAGGTTCATCTGCTCGGTAATAGCCAAAGGCCGGGAAATGTCATGAGATATTTTCCCCTTCGTGTGTAACTTTTAGTATCGCGTTAGGTCATCCCTGACACGGTGTATTACCTTGTCATGCTTTGTGGTGTGTTTGCTTGCTCTCTTATTTATTGTGTTTCCCCTTCGTTATTTTCCTTTCCGGTAGACCCCGAGACCGATGTTGATCCGGTGATCGACTACTTCAACGTCGGGGATCTGTATCTGTCTGCAGAGCAACAAGGCAAGCAAACCCCCCTTGATCATTCATATATCGCCTATGTCTTTCTTCCTACTGCTTGCATTAGTATTTTGCTACTGTTGTAGTTAGCTCCTATATCTGATGCATAGCCTATTTTTGATGAACTGCTACTTTCAGCATTGTACCTTTAATCTGCTTAGTATAGGTGGAGCAGTCATCCCCTCTGACCCTGTAGTCCAGTTGCCCCGCTTGTTTTGAAATCTTGATCCCTGATCGATGAGCCAGACCCGACACAACACATACACCCTCCTTAGTTGTACGAAGCTACAGAGATACTATCGAGTACCAAGGGTGACACCTCGCTAAGTACTCCTGATGATATCTCTGTAGTATAGCTAGTCGGTCGTGGTTATTGAGGATGATTCCTCTTTCACCATTCCCGGCGATGCCTCTGTCGTGCAACCCCTCAAGTATGGGACTCCCGAGGGCGATTCCTCTAAGCCCACCTTGACGGATACATCGTTCGGAATCCAACGAGGGTGATACCTCGGACCCCGCCGATGTTACAACCACACAGTTACTCGACCATGTTACTGGGATCATTGGTGGTTAGTTGTTAAGACGGGTGGATTCCCGCGAGACTGTGTTGATGGCCTAATTAAAATGTTAATGGATTTGGGTATTTGATCTGGGTTGGTCGGAGACCTTTTCGCACTAACCGTCTACGTGGGAAAAATTATGGGTACTCGGCGTCGCGGTACCAGCCGAAGCTTTTCAGATGTCAGCAACGTAGTGGCGCGCGCCCGAGTGGTCCCGAGATGCATTGCGCTTGTGATTAAGGGATGCTAGGACTCACGTCGGCCGCCCTCGCACCATGCAGGAGCGCGGAGGGGAACTGGCCCCATGAACCCTTTGCGCTTAGGATTTAGACCGGTGGGCTGGCCTCTCTGATTAGTCTTAGGTGGGGTTGCGACGTGTCGATATTCCGAGGCCGGGCAGGACTCAGAAAAATGTGTCCGGCCAGAGTGTTATCGAGCGCGTCGGGACATGTGGTGCACCCCTACAGGGATGAAAATTAACTATTCGAATAGCTGTGTCCACGGTTACAGGACGACTTGGAGTTGTGCCCTGATCTTATACAACTACAATTGTTACTTAATTGGATCATTAGTTGCCTCGAGATTGCTTCCTCGCATGGAGTCGAGGGAGGATCTCTGGGCGTGACCTCACTTTAATATGTTGCAACAATATGACTTTTATTTGTGTTAACCCCTGTTCTACTCTCGTCTATTGCTGCAAGACCCTGAAGATGCTAGTCTTCAATAGGACTAGGCCTTCTCTCTCTATTCTCGCATTGCTGCAGTCAGCCCACATATAAACCCCCCCTTCTTTGATACTGATGCATATTTAGAATAGTTCTGATGTAAGACTTGCGAGTACTTTGGATGAGTACTCACCGCTGCTTTGCTCCCCCCTTGTCCCCTTGATCCGTTTGCCGCGACCAGATGATGGAGCCCAGGAGATGGAGTTTCCTGCCGATGTCTGCCATCCCGATGGTGTCTTCTTCATGGAGGCCGCTGAATACCAGGAGTAGTTAGGAGGTTCCCAGGCAGGAGGCCTCGCCTCGTTCGATCGTGTTTCTTTTGTGCTTGCCTTCTCTAAGGCACTCCATGTTTTATGTCTGTACTCACATATTTGTTGCTTCCGCTGACTCGTGTGCTTATCGAGCTTCTGTATTCTAGCCCTCGAGGCCCCTGACTTGTAATATGAAGCTTGTATTATTTTATTTGTGTCTAGAGTTGTGTTGTGATATCTTCCCGTGAGTCCTTGGTTTTGATCGTACGCATTTGCGTGTATGATTAGCGTACGATTAAATCGAGGGCGTCACACGGGTGTCGGTTTCTTCAACTTTAGTTGAATTGGTTTTGACCGAGGCGGTCCGAGAGAGAGGTTAAATAGCAATTTGCACATCTCCGTTGTGGTTTTTGCGTAAGTAAGATATGATCATACTAGATACCCATAGCAGCCACGTAAAACATGCAACAACAAATTAGAGGACGTCTAACTTGTTTTTGCAGGGTATGCTTGTGATATGATATGGCCAAAGACGTGATGTGATATATTGGATGTATCAGATGATCATGTTGTAAGAGTTAATATCTACTTGCACGTCGATGCTACGGCAACCGGCAGGAGCCATAGGGTTGTCTTTAAACTAACGTCTGTGTTTGCAGATGCGTTTACTATAATGCTAGGTTGTAGCTTTAGTAGTAATAGCATAGATAGCATGACAACCTTGACGGGGCACGATGATGGAGATCATGGTGTGGCGCCGGTGACAAGAAGAACATGCTGGTGCTTTGGTGATGGAGATCAAGAAGCACAAGATCATGGCCATATCATGTCACTTATGAATTGCATGTGATGTTAATCCTTTTATGCACCTTATTTTGCTTAGAACGAAGGTAGCATTATAAGGTGATCTCTCACTAAAATTTCAAGATGAAATTGTGTTCTCCACGACTGTGCACCGTTGCGACAGTTCGTCGTTTCGAGACACCACATGATGATCGGGTGTGATAGACTCAACGTTCACATACAACGGGTGCAAAACAGTTGCACACGCGAAACACTCGGGTTAAACTTGATGAGCCTAGCATGTGCAGACATGGCCTCGGAACACAAGAGACCGAAAGGTCGATCATGAATCGTATGGTTGATATGATTAGCATAGAGATGCTAACACTAAAACTATTCTCAACTCACGTGATGATCGGACTTGAGTTAGTGGATTTGGATCATGTACCACTCAAATGACTAGAGAGATGTACTTTTTGAATGGGAGTTTATCAATAATTTGATTAGTTAACTCTAATTATCTTGAACATAGTCTAAGTCCAGTTTGCAATATTTTATGTTGTAGATCAATGGCTCACGCAGTAGCAACCCTTAATTTCAATGTGTTCCTAGAGAAAGCTAAGTTGAAAGATGATGGAAGCAACTTTTTAGACTGGGCTCGTAATCTAAAGCTGCTCCTGCAAGCTGGGTAAAAGGATTATGTCCTTAATGCAGCGCTAGGAGATGAACCACCCGCTATGTCTAGCCAAGATGTTTTGAACGCCTGGTTAACGCGTAAGGAGGACTACTTAGTAGTTCAATGTGCAGTCTTGTATGGTTAGAACCAGGACTTCAACGTTGCTATGAGCGTCATGGAGCATATGAGATGTTCCAGGAGTTGAACTTTATCTTTTAGAAGAACGCCCGAATCGAGAGGTATGAGACCTCCGATAAATTCTATGCTTGCAATATGGAGGAGAATTCGTCCTTCAGTGAACATGTGCTCAAAATGTCTGGGTACTCAAACTGTCCAGCTGAGTTGGGGATTGAACTCCCGCAAAAGGCTATCACTGACAGAATTCTTCAATCACTGCCACCTAGCTATAAGAGCTTTGTGTTGAACTATAACATGCAAGGGATGAACAAGTCACCCGGCGAGTTATTCGCGATGCTGAAAATCGCAGAGTCAGAACTCCGGAAAGAGCATCAAGTGTTGATGGTCAATAAGACCACTGGTTTCAAGAGAAACGGCAAAGGCAAGAAGGGTAACTCCAAGAAGAGCTGCAAGCCTGTTGCCAATCCGACGAAGAAACCCAAGGCTGGACCTAAGCTAAAAACAGAGTGTTATTATTGCAAGGGGATGTGTCACTGGAAGTGCAACTGCCCCAAGTATTTGGCTGATAAGAAGGCGGCCAAGGAAAAATCAGGTATATGTGATATACATGTTATTGATGTGTACTTAACCAACTCTCGTATTAGTGCCGGGGTATTTGATACCGATTATGTTGCTCATATTTGTAACTCGAAGCAGGAACTGCGGAATAAACGAAGGCTGGCGAAGGATGAAGTGATGATGCGCGTGGGAAATGGTTCCAAGGTTGATGCAATCGCCGTCGGCACAGTCTCACTTCAGTTACTATCAGGATTAGTTATGAACTTAAATAATTGTTATTTAGTGCCTGCGTTAAGCATGAACATTATATCTGGATCTTGTTTATTGCGAGACGGTTACTCGTTTAAGTCAGAGAA
Organism: Hordeum vulgare subsp. vulgare; assembly: GCF_904849725.1. NCBI lineage: Eukaryota > Viridiplantae > Streptophyta > Magnoliopsida > Poales > Poaceae > Hordeum > Hordeum vulgare. The sequence continues at coordinate 186,844,565 of NC_058519.1, read as the reverse complement.
TAATGGTTGTTCTATTTCTATGAGTAATATCTTTTATGGTCATGCACCCAATATGAGAGGATTGTTCATATTGAATCTTGATGGTGATGATACACATATACATAACATTGAGACCAAAAGATGTAGAGTTAACAATGATAGCGCCATGTTTTTATGGCACCGCCGCTTAGGTCATATTGATGTAAAGCACATGAAGAAACTCCATTTCGATGGGCTTTTGGAGTCACTTGATTTTGAATCACTTGACATGTGCGAACCATGCCATATGGGCAAGATGACTAAGACTCCGTTCTCCGGAACAATGGAGCGTTGACACGTCTCCGTCGTATCTAATTTTCCAAACTCTTTTGCCCTTGTTTTGGACTCTAATTTGCATGATTTGAATGGAACTAACCCGGACTAACGCTGTTTTCAGCAGAATTGCCATGGTGTTGTTTTTGCGCAGAAATAAAAGTTCTCGAAATGACCTGAAAATTTACGAGGATTTTTGGTGGAATATATAAAAAAATACTGGCGCAAGAATCAACCGGAGGCGTGGAGCGAGGAGCCCACAAGCCCAGGAGCGCGCGGGCCCCCTGGCCGCGCCTAGCAGGCTTGTGGGGCCGTCGGAGCTCCGCCGCCTCCAACTCCAGCTCTATTTAGTCCCTTTCGCCCGGAAAAAAAATCAGGGAGAATAGTTCATCGCGTTTTACGATACGGAGGCGCTGCCACCAACTGTTCTTCCTGTGGAGGGTAGATCTGGACTCCGTTCTAGGCTCCGGAGAGGGGAGATCGTCGCCATCGTCATCACCAACCTTCCTTCATCGCCAATTCCATGATGCTCTTCACCATTCGTGAGTAATCTCATCGTAGGCTTGCTGGACGGTGATGGGTTGGATGAGATCTATCATGTAATCGAGTTAGTTTTGATGGGGATTGATCCCTAGTATCCACTATGTTCTGAGATTGATGTTGCTACTACTTTGCCATGCTTAATGCTTGTCACTAGGGCCCGAGTGCCATGATTTCAGATCTGAACCTATTATGTTCTCGTCAATATATGTGTGTTCTAGATCCTATCTTGCAAGTTGTAGTCAGATACTATGTGTTATGACCCGGCAACCCCGGAGTGAGAATAGCCGGAACCACTCCCGGAGATGACCATAGTATGAGGAGTTCATGTATTCACTAAGTGCCAATGCTTTGCTCTGGTTCTCTATTAAAAGGAGAACCTTAATATCCCGTAGTTTCCACTAGGACCCCGCTGCCACGGGAGGGATGGACAATAGATGTCATGCAAGTTCTTTTCCCTAAGCACGTATGACTACATACGGAATACATGCCTACATTACATTGATGAACTGGAGCTAGTTACATATCTCTACGTGTTATAACCGTTGCATGATGAATGTCATCCGGCATAATTATCCATCACCGATCCAATGCCTACGAGTTTTTCCTACTGGTCCTTGCTACGTTAATTTGCCGCTAATGTTGTCACTTCTGCTACTGTTATGCTATCGCTACTGCTGTCACTGCTGCTACTGTTACCGCTACTGCTGTCACTGTTGCTACTATTACCGTTGCTACTGTTGCTATCACACCACTTTGCTACTGATACTTTGTTGCAGATACTAAGTCTTTCAGGTGTGGTGGAATTGACAACTCAGCTGCTAATACTCGAGAATATTCTTTGGCTTCCCCTTGTGTCGAATCAACAAATTTGGGTTGAATAATGTACCCTCGAAAACTGTTGCGATCCCCTATACTTGTGGGTTATCAAGACTATTTTCTGGCGCCGTTGCCGGGGAGGCCTAGCTCTATTCTCTGAGTCACTTGTGATTTACGTCTGCTGGTCACTATGAGGAATCCGAGAGATCCAAAAAATAAAGTCTTTCCCTCAACTACGAGGACAGGTAAGGAATTGCCATCTAGCTCTGCACTTGATTCACCTTCAGTTATGAGTAAGTTTGCGACACCACCTCCTGCTAGAAATGTTGATGTGTCGCCTGTGCTTGATGATGCTACTTCTACTATCCATGATACTTGTGATGATGCTTTACTTGATACTGCTTTGCCACTAGGTGCATTCCTTGATGCACAAATTGCTAGAGTTGCTGCTGAATGTGATGATACTTCTGAAACTGCTGAGATTATTGAAGTAGAACCTGCTATTTCGCCTGTTAGAACTAGCTCTCCTAGATATGAATTACCTGATATACCCGAAGGTTATGTTATGGAGGGAGATATAGTTGAGGACTTTCTTGCTTGTAAGGATAGCTATGATCTTGAGAAATTACTGCGCAAGTGGAAAGAAAAATCTTTGAACGCTAGGATGAAATATGACCCGAAGTTTTCTACTTCGCCTATCTTTGTGACCGATAAGGATTATGAATTCTCTGTCGACCCTGAGTTAATCACTCTGGTCGAATCTGATCATTTTCATGGTTATGAGTCTGAAACGGTTGTAACACATCTTACTAAGCTGCACGATATAGCCACCCTATTCACGAGTGAGGAAAAGATTCGCCACTACTACATCCTTAAGTTGTTTCCTTTCTCGCTAAAGGATGATGCTAAGACTTGGTTCACTTCTCTTGCTCCTGGTTGTGTGCGTAGTCCCCAGGATATGATCTACTACTTCTCTGAGAAATATTTTCCTGCCCATGAGAAGCAAGCTGCCTTGTAGGAAATATATAACTTTGCGCAAGTTGAAGAAGAGAGTCTCCCACAAGCTTGGGGGAGGCTTCTCCAGCTACTGAATGCTTTGCTCGATCACCCTCTTGAGAAGAATGAAATACTTGATATCCTATATAATGGACTAACCGATGCTTCTAAGGACCACCTAGATAGTTGTGCTGGTTGTGTTTTCAGGGAACGAACTGTGGAACAAGTTGAGATCCTATTGAATAATATCTTGTGCAATGAAAATACTTGGACTATTCCCGAACCACCTCCGAAGCCAACTCCAAAGAAAAGAGGTATTCTATTCCTTAGTCCTGAAGATATGCAAGAAGCTAAGAAATCTATGAAAGAGAAAGGCATTAAATCTGAAGATGTCAAAAATCTACCACCTATCGAAGAAATCCATGGTCTTGATAACCCGACACAGGTAGTAGAGGTAAATCCTATTCGTATATTCAATGAGAGTGATATTCCTTTTGATAAACCTGCTAGCTTATGTCTAGATGAATTTGATAACTTTGTTGCCAAACAACAAAGATTCAATGACTATGTTAGCAGACAATTGGAACAATATGCTCGTATGCTTAGTCATTTAAGTGCTTGTGTGGACAGAAACGTCAATGATCTTAAGCTTTTGAGTAAACATGCCTCTATGGTTACTACTCAAGTAGAACAAGTACTCAAGGCTCAAAATGACTTGCTCAATGAGTTGAATGACAATTCTGTCAGAGTCCTCACTAGAGGTGGTAGAATGACCTAGGAACCTTTGTATCCTGAGGGTCATCCTAAGAGAATTGAACAAGATTCTCAAGGAGTTAGCAGTGATGCACCTAGTCATCCTAGAAAGAAAAGGAAAGATGATAGGAACTTGCAGGCTAGCAACCCTGTTGCTGTTACACCCGAGAATCCAAAAGATGTCTCTGTTTCTGATGCTAAAACACAATCTGGTGATGAGCATGAGCCTAGTGATAATATCGATAGTTGTGTTCATGATGATGCTCAACCTAGCAATGATAAGGATGTGGAGATTGAACCTGTTGATCTTGATAACCCACAACCTAAGAATAGGAGATACGATAAGAATGATTTCATTGCTAGGAAGCATGGTAAAGAAAGGGAACCATGGGTTCAGAAACCCATGCCTTTTCCTCCCAAAACCATCCAAGAAAAAGGATGATGAGAATTTTGAGCGATTTGTTGAAATGATTAGACCTGTCTTTCTGCAAATGCGTTTGACAGATATGCTCAAAATGTCTCCTTATGCTAAGTACATGAAGGATATTGTGAATAATAAGAGGAGGATACTTGAGGTTGAGATTTCCACCATGCTCGCTAATTACACCTTCAAGGGTGGAACTCCTAAGAAACTAGGTGATCCCGGAGTGCCCACTATACCTTGCTCCATTAAAGGCAACTACGTTAGAACTGCTTTATGCACCTTGGAGCCGGTGTTAGTGTTATGCCTCTCTCTCTTTATCATAGACTTGAAATTGAAAAGTTGACACCCACTGAAATCTCCTTGCAAATGACCGACAAATCAACTGCTTTCCCTATCGGCATTTGCGAGGATGTGCCTGTTGTGGTTGCTAACGTTACTATCTTAACGAACATTGTTATCCTGGATATTCCCGAGGATGATGCCATGGCGGTCATCCTTGGAAGGCCCTTTTTAAACACTGCAGGGGCTGTTATTGATTGCAACAAAGTCAATGTCACTTTCCATGTCAATGGTAATGAGCATACGGTGCACTTTCTGAAGAAACAATATCGGGTACATTGCATCAATGCTATTGAAAAAACATCATCGATTCTTATTGGGAGCTATGAATGCCCTATGCCTACTGTTAAGATGAAGTATGATTTGCTTGTTGGGGATATGCACATCCCCATTGAGGTAACCTAGTGACTATTCGAAAATTCTCCGTTTTTACGCGATTCAAAAAAAGTTTGTCAAGGAGACTTGATCAACCTCATTGACGGATTTCTTTTGATGACCATGAGATGGATGAATCTGAGAGTCACAGCCCTGTGTTCCAAACCTTTACCTTAGGTTGCTTAGAAGAAAAATGATAGATTTAGCTTTAGTTTCTCCTGTTTTCTGCTTTTTGTGTCCTGTAGAAAAGTGTCCCGAAAATAAAAGTTCTCTGAATGCCCTGAAAATCAAGTATGATTTTTTCTGGAATTTTTGAAAAATTCTGAGACGGAGAGCTAGTCAGGGGGATGCACTAGTGAACCACAAGCCCAGGAGGCGCGGGCACCCCCTGGCCGCGCCTACGTGGCTTGTGGGGCCCACGTGTCCCCCTCCACTTATTCCAGCTCCCATCTCCTTCTCCTACATCCAGAAAAATTCATTCTACAGCTCAAACCCGTGTTCTTGCTCTTCTTGCTGCGATTTTCGATCTCCTTGTGCAAAGCCCCATTCACCAAACTGTTTTGGGGAAATTGTTCCTTGGTATGTGACTCCTCCATTGGTCCAATTAGTTTTTGCTCTAGTGCCTTATTCGTTGCGTATTTTTGCTGCCTTGGTGACCCTGTTCTTGAGCTTTGCATGCTAATTTTAGCTGGTCCCAAGTAGTTTTGATGCGTGATATGGCCTCTAGGCACTTGTAGGAGTAGTTGCTATGAGTTTCGTTGAGCCTTATTCACTTTTGCTTTGAGTTACTAAAATTTTCATAAAAGGAAGATGTTCAGGAGAAACTATCATGGTGGTTCCTCAAGCAAGAGGGGTCCCCATCTCGCGATTCGGGAAACCGATCCTTACCAACCGAGGAACGCACAGGTACAACCATGTGAATGGCCTTCTGATGAATTCATGATTGATGCAGGTTTCAAAGACGAGTTTGATACACTTGTTCACAATGTTGGACTTGAAGAATTCATCTCTGATAAATGTGAACAGTATACTACTCTCACTGCCTCTTTTGTTCGTAGATTCAAATTTTCAGCTGGCCGTGACACATCTGTACTGTTTGATCTCTATGACAAATCGTATACCATGGATTTAGAGGATTTCAATAGAATTTTCAAGATACCTGATTGGGGTAGTCTCAATGATCCTCCTAAATCTTCGGTTAGAGATTTTTCTCTAGTATAACTGTCAGAGAAACTAGAGATATTATGCAGGCTACCATGGGGAGCATTCATTTTCCTGCCTTGCATTACTTTGCCCTCTTCATAGGTAGATGCATTAACGGCAAGATCGAGCATTGTGACCTCTGCGCATCTGACCTTAGTATTCTTAAGAGCGCAGTAACGGGTGATAGGAGTTTCAACATGGGAGCTATAATAGCAAGGAGGTTGAATAATAATGCTAATGAAGGGGATTTCTTTGGTGGGATCTATGCCACTCGCATAGCAAATTTTCTTGGAGTACCCATCCGCGAAGGAGATCCCCCGCTCCATACAGCTTTCCTTGATCACACCACTATGACACGCTATCAGTTCCTTGAGAGGGATAATGAATCCCTCCTATACCGGTTAATATTTAACCGACAACGTGTTTTCCATATTACCCTTCCTGCTCCTGCCTTCTTTGACTTTCAGGTAAAACAGAGATATTACATAACCAGAGGAGAGGCAGAGGAGTATGAGTGGGAGGCAAAGGCTGATCGCCTCCGTGAGGCAGCTATTCAGGCGGTAGCTGTCGCGCTCCCATACAACCCCCATTATGATTTTGGATATCGCCTGGATCAGCCATGGGAGTAGACCAACTTAGGCCGAATGCCTAAGCTTCAGGGAGTACGTGTTTCTCACCGACTTTATATTCATGCTCACACTTTCACTTTGACAGTCGGTGTTCACACTTTGCCACTGTATCATCCATGCTAGTTTATTTCTTTTTCTCGCTTTCTTCTTGTGTGTTTGTCTATTTTGAGAAAACCCCAAAAGATTTCTCGTTCTTCTTTTGCTTGTTTGGAGCTTTCCCGTGTAAATAGTTTTCTTTTTCTTTGGGTCAAGGTAGAAGACCATGGTTACTATGTTTAGTGGCTCTCGCATGCATATCTGTTTATCTGTCAAAGAGCCATATTACTTTGTCTTCTTCTTTGTGTTTGCTTGCAGATTCCAGCTTAGTCCAATGCATGAACACTCTTATTATTGTTCACATCATTCGGCCGTGCAAGTGAAAGGCAATAATGACGATAAATGATGAAGTGACTGAACCTAGAAAAGCTGGTATGAACTCGATCTATTTTGTTTTTGTAAATATGACTAGCTCATTGTTCCTAATTCAGCTTTGTTGTGAGAGAAACATGTTTGCAATGACAACTTAGAGATCATAGTTTTTGATGCCATGCTTAATTAGCTAGGAGCTTATAATGGTTTGTCTTGGATGCCAACATGAATTTTGAGATGATTATGATGTAGTATGATAGGATGGTATCCTCCTTTGAATGATTCAAGTAGCTTGACTTGGCGCATGTTTACGCATGTAGTTGAAACAAAATCAACATAGCCTCTATGATATTCATGTTCATGGTTATTTATGTCCTACTCATGCTTGCACTCAATGTCGGTTAATCTCAATGCATATTGATGACTATTGTCGCTTTGTAATTGGTCGCTTCCCAGTCTTTTGCTAGCCTTCACTTGTACTAAGCGGGAATACTGCTTGTGCATCCACTTCCATAAATCCAAAGTTGTTCCTATGAGTCCACCATACCTACCTATATGCGGTATCTACCTCCCGTTCCAAGTAAATTTGCATGTGCCACTGTCTAAACCTTCAAGTAATAATCTGTTTTGCATGCCCGAACCGCTCATGTGGTGACAAGGGGCGATCAGTATCTTCCATGCTAGGCGTGTTATCCTCGATATGTGTTTATTCACTATCACTCACGAAAAAGGGGTCGGTAATTGGAATGCCCAGTTCCATGCTCAAATCGAAAAGATAATTGCAAACAAACCTCCTCCTGGATTGTTGTTGGTATGGACGGCACCCGAATATTTGGCTAGTCATGGAGTGTGATTAACTGGTGGTGGGGGAGTCAAAACTTTACTTTTCTGTTTGGGAACCGCCTATAGTATGTGTAGCATGGAAGATGGTGAAAACTCTTGGTCATTGCGTTGACAATGAAAGCATGCCACCCAAAATTATTTATCTCTGTCTTCAAAGCTTGAGCTCTGGCACCTGTGCAAATCAATGCTTCCCTCTGCGAAGGGCCTATCTATTTATGTTTCTGTTGAGTCATCCTCTTCTTTCAAAAAGCACCAATTAGAGAGCACCTCCGTCATTTTTATGCTTTGCTTTTAACTATTATTGAGTATGACTGTGACTGGATCTTCTTTGCCATGAATTACAATGTTCAGTCAGCCCTTGGTCTTTGAAGGTGCTCTGCATTTATTTTTGCGGTCTCAGAAAGAGCTAGCGAGATACCATCTGTTCATACTGCTTCATGATTGTTTTGATTGAAGTGTTGACGTTTGAAACTTATTATTATTGCTCGCTAGTTGATTATGCCATTGATATGAGTTCCTCTTGAGACCTAAATGTCATTGCTTATGTGGTTTGCTTATGATCTTGCTGGAAATCTGAATATGAGTTAGACATAATTGCAAAAACAAGATCAAACAGAGTTCGTAAAAAATTTCTTTTGTCTCTTTCAGTTTGTCAACTGAATTGCTTGAGGACAAGCAAGGCTTTAAGCTTGGGGGAGTTGATACGTCTCCATCGTATCTACTTTTCCAAACTCTTTTGCCCTTGCTTTGGACTCTAATTTGCATGATTTGAATGGAATTAACCCGGACTAACGTTGTTTTATGCAGAATTGCCATGGTGTTGTTTTTGCGCAGAAATAAAAGTTCTCGGAATGACCTAGAAATTTATGAGGATTTTTTGTGGAATATATAAAAATAGTGGCGCAAGAATCAATGGAGGCATGGAGCAAGGATCCCACAAGCCCAGGAGGCGCGCCCCCTGGCCGTGCCTAGCAGGCTTGTGGGGCCCTCGGAGCTCCGCCGCCTCCAACTCCAGCTCTGTTTAGTCCCTTTCGTCCGGAAAAAAAATCAGGGAGAAGAGTTCATCGCGTTTTATGATATGGAGGTGCCGCCACCACCAGTTCTTCCTATGGAGGGCAGATCTAGAGTCTGTTCTGGGCCCCGGAGAGGGGAGATCGTCGCCATCGTCATCACCAACCTTCCTTCATCGCCAATTCCATGATGCTCTTCACCGTTCGTGAGTAATCTCATCGTAGGCTTGCTGGACGGTGATGGGTTGGATGAGATCTATCATGTAATCGAGTTAGTTTTGATGGGGATTGATCCCTAGTATCCACCATGTTCTGAGATTGATGTTGCTACTACTTTTCCATGCTTAATGCTTGTCACTAGGGCCCGAGTGACATGATATCAGATCTGAACCTATTATGTTCTCGTCAATATATGTGTGTTCTAGATCCTATCTTGCAAGTTGTAGTCACCTACTATGTGTTATGACCCGTCAACCCCGGAGTGAGAATAGCCGGAACCACTCCCGGAGATGACCATAGTATGAGGAGTTCATGTATTCACTAAGTGCCAATGCTTTGCTCTGGTTCTCTATTAAAAGGAGAACCTTAATATCCCGTAGTTTCCATTAGGACCCCGCTGCCACGGGAGGGATGGACAATAGATGTCATGCAAGTTCTTTTCCCTAAGCACGTATGACTACATACGGAATACATGCCTACATTACATTGACGAACTGGAGCTAGTTACATATCTCTACGTGTTATAACCGTTGCATGATGAATGTCATCCGGCATAATTATCCATCACCGATCCAATGCCTACGAGTTTTTCCTACTGGTCCTTGCTACGTTAATTTGCCGCTAATGTTGTCACTTCTGCTACTGTTATGCTATCGCTACTGCTGTCACTGCTGCTACTGTTACCGCTACTGCTGTCACTGCTGCTACTATTACCGTTGCTACTGTCGCTATCACACCACTTTGCTACTGATACTTTGCTGTAGATACTAAGTCTTTCAGGTGTGGTTGAATTGACAACTCAACTGCTAATACTCGAGAATATTCTTTGGCTTCCCCTTGTGTCGAATCAACAAATTTGGGTTGAATACTCTACCCTCGAAAACTATTGCGATCCCCTATACTTGTGGGTTATCAAGACTATTTTCTGGCACCGTTGCCGGGGGGGCCTAGCTATATTCTCTGAGTCACTTGGGATTTACGTCCGCTGATCACTATGAGGAATCCGAGAGATCCAAAAACTAAAGTCTTGCCCTCAACTACGAGGACAGGTAAGGAACTGCCATCTAGCTCTGCACTTGATTCACCTTCAATTATGAGTAAGTTAGCGACACCACCTCCTGCTAGAAATTTGATGTGTCGCCTGTGCTTGATGATGCTACTTCTCCTATCCATGATGCTTGTGATGATGCTTTACTTGATGCTGCTAGGTGCATTCCTTGATGCTTTACTTGATACTGCTTTGCCACTAAGTGGCTTGTTGGAAATCATACATACCGATGTGTGCAGTCCAATGAGTGTTGAGGCGCGTGGCGGATATCGTTATTTTCTCACCTTCACTGACGATTTGAGTAGGTATGGATATATCTACTTGATGAAGCACAAGTCTGAAACGTTTGAGAAGTTCAAGCAATTTCAGAGTGAAGTTGAAAATCATCGTAACAAAAAGATCAAGTTCCTACGTTCTGATCGTGGGGGTGAATATCTAAGATTCGAGTTTGGTGCCCACTTGAGACAATGTGGAATAGTTTCACAGTTAACATCCACTAGAACACCACAGCGTAATGGTGTGTCCAAACATCGTAATCGTACTTTGTTAGAAATGGTGCGATCTATGATGTCTCTTACCGATTTGCCGTTATCGTTTTGGGTTTATGCATTAGAGACAACTACATTCACTTAAAATAGGGCACCATCAAAATCCGTTGAGACAACACCATACGAGGTGTGGTATGGCAAGAGGCCAAAGTTGTCGTTTCTTAAAGTTTGGGGATGTGATGCTTATGTCAAAAAGCTTCAGCCTGAAAAGCTGTAACCCAAAGCGGAAAAATGCGTCTTCATAGGTTACCCAAAGGAGACAATTTGGTACACCTTCTACCTCAGATATGAGGGCAAGGTGTTTGTTGCTAAGAATGGAGCTTTTCTTGAGAAGGAGTTTCTCCCGATAGAATTGAGTGGGAGGAAGATAGAACTTGATGAGGTTGTCGAACCTCTAATCCCTCTAGATAGTGGCGCATGGCAGGGGGAAACCTGTGTCAAAGCGACGCCGGTTGAGGAGGAAGTTAATGATGATGATCATGAAACTTCGGATCAAGTTCCTATTGGACCTCGCAGGTCAACAAGATCACGTACTGCTCTTGAGTGGTACGGTAATCATGTCTTCTCAATCATGTTGTTAGACAACAATGAACCTGCAAATTATGACGAAGCAATGGTGGGCCCGGATTCCAACAAATGGCTGGAGGACATGAAGTCCGAGATAGGATCTATGTACGAAAACAAAGTGTGGACTTTGGAAGTATTACCTGAAGGCCGCAAGGCTATTCAGAACAAATGGATCTTCAAGAAGAAGACGGACGCTGACGGTAATGTAACCGTTTATAAAGCTCGACTTGTGGCAAAGGGTTTTTCACAAGTTCAAGGAGTTGACTACGATGAGACGTTCTCACCGGTAGTGATGCTTAAGTCCGTCCGAATCATGTTAGCAATAGCTGCATTTTTCGATTATGAAATCTGGCAGATGGACGTCAAAACGGCGTTCCTTAACGGTTTTCTTAAGGAAGAGTTGTATATGATGCAAACCGAAGGTTTTGTCGATCCTAAGAATGCTGACAAAGTATGCAAGCTCCAGCGATCCATTTATGGATTCGTGCAAGCATCTCGGAGTTGGAATAAGCGCTTTGATGAGGTGATCAAAGCATTTGGGTTTATAGAAGTTGTTGGAGAATCTTTGTATTTACAAGAAAGTGAGTGGGAGCTATGTGGTGTTTCTAATATTATATGTGGATGACATATTGCTGATTGGAAACAACGTGGAGTTTTTGGAGAGCATAAAGGATTACTTGAATAAAAGTTTCTCAATGAAGGACCTAGGAGAAGCTCCTTACATTTTAGGCATTGAGATCTATAGGGATAGATCGATGCGCATGATAGACTTTCATAAAGCACATACCTTGATAAAGTTTTGAAGAAGATCAGAATGGAACAGTCCAAGAAGGGGTTCTTGCCAGTATTACAAGGTATAAAATTGAGTACGACTCAGTGCCCAGCAACTACGGAAGATAGAGAAAAAATGAGTACCGTCCCCTCTGCTTCAGCCATAGGTTCTATCATGTATGCAATGATGTGCACTAGACCATACGTCAGCCTGGCCATAAGTATGGCAGGCAGGTTTCAAAGTAATCAAGGAGTGGATATTGGACAGCGGTCAAGAATATTCTGAAGTACGTGAAAAGGACTAAGGAAATTTTTCTCGTTTATGGAAGTGACGAAGAGCTCGTCGTAAAGGGTTACATCGACGCAAGCTTTGACACTGATCCGGATGACTCTAAGTCTCAAACTGGATACATATTTATTCTCAATGGAGGTGCGGTAAGCTGGTGCAGTTCCAAGCAAAGCGTCGTAGCATATTCTACATGTGAAGCGGAGTACATGGTTGCCTCGGAGGCAGCTAAGGAGGGTGTCTGGATGAAGCAGTTCATGATGGATCTTGGAGTTGTGCCGAGCGCACTAAATCCAATAAATCTGTTTTGTGACAACACTGGTGCCATTTCTTTAGCAAAGGAACCAAGGTTTCACAAGAAGACCAGACACATCAAATGACGCTTCAACCTCATCCACGACTACGTCGAAGGAGAGGACGTAAATATTTGCAAAGGGCACACCGATATGAATGTAGCAGATCCGCTGACTAAACCTCTTCCACGAGCGAAGCATGATCAACACCGGAACTGTATGGGTGTTAGATTCAAAAATCTAAATCCCATAGCGATGTGAGGACTAGATTATTGACTCTAGTGCAAGTGGGAGACTGTTGGAAATATGCCCTAGAGGCAATGATAAAATAGTTATTATTATATTTCTTGTTTCAAGATAATCGTTTATTATCCATGCTATAATTGTATCGAATGAAAACATAGATACATGTGTGGATACATAGACAAAACAATGTCCCTAGCAAGCCTCTAGTTGGCTAGCCAGTTGATCAAGGATGGTTAAGGTTTTCTGACCATATGGAAGTGTTGTCACTTGATAACTGGATCACATCATTAGGAGAATCATGTGATGGACTAGACCCAAACAATGAACGTAGCATATGATCGTGGCATTTTATTGCTATTGTTTTCTGCGTGTCAAGTATTCATTCCTATGACCATGAGATCATGTAACTCACTGACATCATGTAACTCACTAACACCGGAGGAATACCGTATGTGTATCAAACGTCACAATGTAACTTGGTGACTATAAAGGTGCTCTACAGGTATCTCCGAAGGTGTCCATTGAGTTAGCATGGATCAGGACTGGGATTTGTCATTCCGTGTGACAGAGAGGTATCTCGGGGCCAACTCGGTAATACAACATCGCACACAAGCCTTGCAAGCAATGTAAATCAAGTGTGAGTCACGGGATCTTGCATTACGGAACGAGTAAAGAGACTTGCTGGTAACGAGATTGAAATAGGTATACGGATACCAACGATCGAATCTCGGGCAAGTAACATACCGAAGGACAAAGGGACATATGGGATTATATGAATCCTTGGCATAGAGGTTTGACTAATAAGATCTTCATAGAATATGTAGGATCCAATATGGACATCCAGGTCTCGTTGTTGGATATTGACCGAGGAGTGTCTCGGGTCATGTCTACATAGTTCTCGAACCCGCAGGGTCTCCACGCTTAAGGTTCGATGATGTTTTAGTATAGTTGAGTTATGTGTGTGGTTACCGAAGGTTGTTCGGAGTCCCGGATGAGATCACGAACGTCACGAGGTTTTCTGGAATGGTCCGGAAACTAAGATTGACATATAGGATGGTTTCATTTGGTCACCGGAAAGTTTCGGGCATTACCGAAGTGTACCGGGAGTGATGAATGGGTTCCGGGTATTCACCGGGAGGGGCCCACCCATCCGGGAGTGAGCCCAATGACCCTAGGGTGGCACACCAGCCCTTAGTGGGCTGGTGAGGCCAGCCCAATAGGACCATGGCGCCACAAGTGGAAAAACACCAAAGGAAAGGAAAAAAAGGAAAGAGGGAGGTGGGAAGGAAGGAGTGGACTCCTTCCCCCAAACCGAATCGGGGTGGGAGTCAGCCTCCTCCCTTCGGCCCGCGCCCTTGGGGCTCCCTTGAGGCCCAAGGCTAGCCCCTCCCCTCCTCCTATATATATTGGTGGTTTAGGGCTTTTTGAGTCACAACTTTGCCACGTGCTACAAAAGCCGATACCACGTAGTTCTTCCTCTAGATCGGATTTCTGCGGAACTCGTGTGGAGCCCTATAGGAGTAGATCATCACCACCACTAGAGCGCCATCACGCTCATGGAGAACTCATCTACTTCTCCATCTCTCTTTCTGGATCAAGAAGGCCGAGATTGTCATCGAGCTGTACGTGTGCTGAACGCGGAGGTGTCGTCTGTTTGGCGGTAGATCGGAACGAATCGTGGGACGACGGTGATTTGAATCACGAAGCTATACCACTACATCAACCGCGTTTCTTAACACTTCCCACTAAGAGATCTACAAGGGTATGTGGATCCAATCTCCTCTCTTAGATGAACATCACCATGATAGGTCTTCCTGTGCATACGAATTTTTTTTTGTTTCCCATGCAACGTTCCCCAACACTTTCCCTAGTTGATTAACATGGCACAAATGCCACCCCTGTTTCGAGCAACTGAATATGCAATGAATAGACATTTCAAATACATCAATAGAAACACAAACAACCATAAATGAACTTACTATAGAGCATGACCTTTTTCAGAGTGGTTGAACTCCGTTAATGGAGTTACAATGAACTGGAGCCTACTCGTCCTCCATGTTTGTTTAGATTTACACAAAATAATACACCAAGCATCACCCATCCATTTAAATCTAGCACGCAAGGGAAAATGGTATTAATCTCTCATACAATTACGACAATCTGTATATTTTAGCAAAAATAAATGCAATCAACATCAATAGCAAGAATTAGTAAAATTGGCTAAAAATAACTTCTCTTCGGGAGGAGCACCAAAAGCATGAAAGAACATCCCACACAAGTATATAATTGATCTAAATCATAGCTCCATGTACACGAAAATTGCCCCAAGCAGAGCAAGGAATAAAGAATGGAACACACAACAACATGATACTATAAAAATCCGCAACCGAACCCCTCCATCTCTCTATATAGGCCTTGTTTGGATAGTCTAACTCGGTTAGAGGTTCGAGTTAGATTCTAACCCTGGACTGGCCCTGAACTAACTCTAACCAAAGAGGTGTTTGGATGACAGAGTTAGATCACCAATAAATGCACCTTTTCCAATCATTTGGCTCCTTTAACCAGGATTTGGTGTGGTGGAGGTAGAGGGAAGAGTAACTTTTTCTGGGCCCCACCTAACTCTAACCGCGGTAAGTACCACTTGGGTGGGTTAGTTCTTTTGGGTAGGTTAGATGCATCTAACCAATTCTAAACTTCCTGTTTGGAAGTTTTAGGGTTAGTTCAGTCCAATCTAACCAACTCTAACTCTAACCTATGGATCCAAACAGGGCCATAACATTCCACAGCGGAACCCCGCAATCTCTCACATATCTATGCCCCCAATTATTTTGAACCAATAGTTAGTTCCCCTACTTTTCATGATGTAATAGCATTCAAAAACCAAGATGCAATAGTACCATGGGATTGGGTTTAGTGAAAGGCTTGGTCGGTATTTAGCGATAGGAAGGCGAGGATGCAAGGAGGACGCGAAGGAATTGTAATTTTTTTCCATGGAAGGTAGCAACTTCCTTGCTGGAGGCTGGAGGCTAGCACTTCCTCTCCAAATTTTGTGGGAATGGAAGTAGGGGGAGTGCTTTGGATCTCACAAGAAAGAGCCTCCTCCTTGTTAGGGCAGGGGAGGATAGACCATGCCATGGCCGACCTCTTCTTGGTCGGTAAAGGTACAACTTCCCTGGCGGAGACTGTTGGCCAGCGCTTCCTCGTCGGATCTTGTGGGATAGAGGTCGGCCTGGTTGGGGGAGTGCTTTCTTGCTGCATATCACCCTTCCTCACTGGATCTCGCATGGAACAACCTCCTCCTCGATCAGGTGGGGGTGCACAGATGAAAATTGTTGTAGACGATGACTATGGTGGCACCTCTCCTTTATTATATATCCAAATCAGAAACGGGAGCTGTTGGAGAGGTGGAGAAGGTTACGTCTATGGAGGCGGGAGAGGACTGTATGCGGAGGAGTGTGCTTGTGGCCGGCGTTGACTGATATCGTACCAACCTCAGTTGTGCCCCCATTGCAACATCGACGAGGCCCGGCGCCCTTCTCACACGCAAGCACGGCAGTGCCAAATTCCCGAGCTCGCCTCACGGCGGTCCGGCCGCCTTCTTCGCCCCATTCCTGGGGTCACCTCGCTAGAGAGGGCTGCGTGGGATGGAGGAGGCCGTATGTGCCACCTCGCCATTTGCTTGGCGGATTCGGCGGGACGCCGGCGGCAAGAGGCGCAACGATGCCTTCCATTCCTTTGTTCCTGCGGTGTGGACGCCGACGGCAAGCGGCAGCATGGCGGATTGCCAGAGAGGGGATCCCGCGGTGGAGGACGGGGTGGATAAGGTGAGTCGGGGGTGTTTTTTTTAAATAAATCTGAAACATTTTTCTTCTTCACTTAAATCAGGAGTGCGGGTTGAATACCCAAGACAACATGGTTTGTTTGCAAAAACGCTAATGACGTACGGGCAGAAGCAAATCGTCCTTTAATAGTAGGTAAAGATAAAAATAGAGATACAGAGGTAAAGATAAAGATAAAGATAAAGATTGGTCTTATAATTATTGGTAATGGCTCTCGGCTCCATGTGCATGCATTTGGTACTGCTGATCTACATCCTAAATCCTTTTATCTTCGTCATATTCTTTTGTCTCCTAATATTGTCAAGAATCTCATCTCCTGTGTAAATTTACTCGTGACAATTCATGTACGGTGGAATTTGACCCCCTTGGAATTTCCATGAAGGACCTAGCCACCAAGCCGGTGCTCCTGAGGGTAAACACGGATGGTGATTTGGACCCCTTCTATGAAAATAATGCAGCCACCACCACACAAGCATTCGTCGTCTTCACCTAGATCTCTGGCATCGGCGGCTTGAGCATCCCAGTTCTTCTACATTTTCCTGCTTTTCTTTAAATTTTCACATCACACGTAATAATCATGTCCGTCCTTCCCATTCGTGTAATGCGTGTCAAATGGTCAAGCATACACGCCTATCCTTTGCCACCTCCAGCTCATACACTACTATCCCCTTCCAGTTAATCCCTTGTGATGTATGGCCTCTCGAGTTGTGAGCTACCCCGGCTAAAAATATTGTCTTGCTATTATCAATGATTACACCCATTTTAGTTGGACTTTTCCGTTGCATGCAAAATCTGAAATGTGTGATGTTTTACTTCGCTTCTTTAAATTTATTCTCATGCTATTCGGCGTGCTCATTCGGTGTGTGCAATGTGACAATGGTGGAGAGTTCGTCACTACCTCATTACGTGACTACATCTCCTCTCACTACCATGTCTCTTTCCATCTCACATGCCCCCACACCTCTCCACAAAATGGCAAAGCCGAATGACACCTACATACCACCAATGATGTAGTTCATACCTTGCTCTTGCACGCCGCTATGCCCCCCCATTTGGTTTGTAGCATTACACACTGCCACCACCCTCCTCAACATTCATTCCTCACGTGCTATCCACCACTTTACCCCATACTTTCTCCTTTATGGCGCACATCGCACATATGACCACCTTCAAACATTCGGATGCCTAGCCAACACCTCGGCCACGGCTCCCCAAAAACTCTCTCCCCGTTTGACGCATTGCATCGTCCTTGGGTACCGACGTGAATAGAAAGGATACCGGTGCTGCGACTTAACCACACCGGAAGTCTGTTAGAGCATATTTCTTCGTATGTGGTTTTGGTAATTGATGACAATCCTATGGACTAATGGTTGCCTTATGTTATATTCGAAGGATTTGTCCATATGCACTTCTTGAAGTCTATCTACTGGTTTCAAGTAGTTTATATGATGACCAAGGTGGTATTCAAAGTATTATCCAAACATTGGTCATAAAGACACAAGGTTGATCAAGACTAAGCAAAGAGTAAATCAAGATGATGAACACACAAAGTGTACAAGATGTACTGAGAGGGATCAAGTGATCCCATGGTATGGTAAGCATTGTCCATAACGCTTTTGTGTACTAACCCATGGTCTTCGTGAGAGTTCTGTGTGGGGTTAGGTGTATTTCCATGGGTTTGCGTCAAGAGTAAGATCTCATTCAACCTATGAAGGATGACATCCAGTGGTTATCGTCATCAAGATTGCGGTCTGCAAGTTCAAGTGGAGCATCACGAAGAAATCATGCTTGAAGCTTGCCGTCGATTGTGGTGGCAATGGACTTGTGAAGATGTGCTGAAGAGTGGCTCACCCATAGTGAGTATGGGGAGCATGTTGGAAATATGCCTTAGTGGCAATAATAAAATGGTTATTATCATATTTCCTTGTTCATGATAATCGTCTATTGTTCATGCTATAATTGTATTAACAGGAAACAGTAATACATGTGTGAATAAATAGATCACAATGTGTCCCTAGCAAGCCTCTAGTTGGCTAGCTCGTTAGTCAATAGATGATCATGGTTTCCTGATCATGGGCATTAGATGTCATTGATAACGGGATCACATCATTGGGAGAATGATGTGATGGACAAGACCCAATCCTAAGCATAGCACTAGATCGTATTGTTCGTATGCTAAAGCTTTTCTAATGTCAAGTATCTTTTCCTTCGACCGTGAGATTGTGCAAATCCCGGATACCGTAGGAGTGCTTTGGGTGTATCAAACGTCACAACGTAACTGGGTGACTATAAAGGTGCACCACGGGTATCTCTGAAAGTGTCTGTTGGGTTGGTACGAATCGAGATCGGGATTTGTCACTCCGTGTGACAGAGAGGTATCTCTGGGCCCACTCGGTAGAACATCATCATGAGCTCAATGTGACTAAGGAGTTAGTCACACGATGACGTGCTACGAAACGAGTAAAGAACTTACCGGTAACGAGATTGAACAAGGTATAGGTATACCGACGATCGAATCTCGGGCAAGTTCTATACCGACAGACAAAGGGAATCGTATACGGGATTGATTGAATCCTTGACATCGTGGTTCATCCGATGAGATCATCGTGGAGCAAGTGGGAGCCACCATGGGTATCCAGACCCCGCTGATGGTTATTGGTCGGAGAGGTGTCTCGGTCATGTCTGCCTGTCTCCCGAACCCGTAGGGTCTACACACTTAAGGTTCGGTGATGCTAGGGTTATAGGGAATTGTTATACGAGGTTACCGAAAGTTGTTCAGAGTCCCAGATGAGATCCCAGACATCACAAGGAGCTCCGGAATGGTCCGGAGGTAAAGATTGATATATAAGACGGATGGTTTCGGACACCGGAAGTGTTTCGGGCATCACCGGTAACGTACCGGGACCACCGGAGGTGGCCCCGGTGGTCCATCGAAGGGGGGAAACGACCCCGGGAGGTAAGGTGGGACAAGTGGGGAAGGGAACCAGCCCCTAGGTGGGCTGGTGCGCCTCCCCACTCAGCCCAATGCGCAGGGGAGAGGGAAGGGGGGGGGGGGGGGAAACCCTAAGCCAGGTGGGCCTAAGGCCCACCAGGGGTGCGCCACACCCCTCCTCCCCTCCTGGCTGCCACCTCCTGGCGTAGATTAGGGCTGCCGCACCCCTTGGGGGTGGGAACCCTAAGGTCTGCGCCCCTCCCCCTCCCCCTATATATAGTTGAGGTTTCGGGGCTGTTTTGCACACGGTTTTCTCTCTCTCGGCGCAGCCCTGCCCTTCTTCCTCCTCCTCTTTGCCGGTGCTTGGCGAAGCCCTGTCGGGAGACCTCGTCTCTCCATCGACACCACGCCGTTGTGCTGCTGGAGTTCTTCCCCAACCTCTCTCTCCTCCTTGCTGGATCAAGGTGCAGGAGACATCACCGGGCTGCATGTGTGTTGAACGCGGAGGTGCCGTAGTTCGGCACTAGATCGGAATCACACCCCGATCCGAATCACTGCGAGTACGACTCCATCAACCGCGTTCTAGTAACGCTTCCGCTTAGCAATCTTAAAAGGTACGAAGATGCTCTTACCCCTCTCTCGTTGCTGGTCTCTCCATAGGAAGATCTGAATATACATAGGAAATTTTTGAATTTATGCTACGTTACCCAACAGTGGCATCCGAGCCAGGTTTTCTATGCGTAGATTCTATGCACGAGTAGAACACAAAAGTTGTGGGCGATGATTTGTCAATTTGCTTGCCGCTACTAGTCTTATTCTTTTCCGGCGGTATTGTGGGATGAAGCGGCCCGGACCGACTTTACACGTACGCTTACGTGACACTGGTTCCACCGACAGACATGCACACCGTGCATAAAGGTGGCTAGCGGGTTTTTGTCTCTCCTACTCTAGTCGGATTGGATTTGATGAAAAGGGTCCTTATGAAGGGTAAATAGCTTTGGCATATCATCGTTGTGGCTGTCATGTAGGTAAGAAGACGTTCTTGCTAGAAACCCAAATCAGCCACGTAAAACTTGCAACAACAATTAGAGGACGTCTAACTTGTTTTTGCAGGGTTTGACATGTGATGTGATATGGCCAAAGTTGTGATGTTGCATGTATGATGTATGAGATGATCATGTTATTGTAATAGGTTTCATGACTTGCATGTCGATGAGTATGACAACTGGCAGGAGCCATAGGAGTTGTCTTAATTTATTGTATGAGATGCAACGCCATGTGCTTACTACTTTTACTTCATTGCTAACGGTTAGCTATAGTAGTAGTGATAGTAGTAGTTGGCGTGACGACTTCACGGAGACACGATGATGGAGATCATGGTGTCACGCCGGTGACGATGATGATCATGCGATGCCCGAAGATGGAGATCGAAAGGGCGAAGATGATAATGGCCATATCATGTCACTATATGATTGCATTGTGATGTTTATCATGTTTTACATCTTATTGCTTAGAACGACGGTAGCATAATAAGATGATCCCTCTTAAAAATTTCGAGAACGTATTCCCCTAAGTGTGCACCGTTGCGAAGGTTCGTTGTCTTGAAGCACCACGTGATGATCGGGTGTGATAGATTCTAATGTTCGCATACAACGGGTGTAAGCCAGATTTACACACGCGAAACACCTAGGTTGACTCGATGAGCTTAGCATGTACAGACATGACCTCGAATACAAGAGACCGAAAGGTCGAACGTGAGTCGTATGGTTGAATACGATCAGCATGAAGTTGCTCACCATGGTGACTAGTCCGTCTCACGTGATGATCGAACACGGGTTAGTCAACATGGATCATGTATCACTTAGATGACTAGAGGGATGTCGATTTAAGTGGGAGTTCATACTTAATTTGATTAAATGAACTTAATTGTCATGAACTTAGTCTAAAAGTTGTCTTTATAAATATTGTAGATGGCCAACGTCAACCTCAATTTCAACGCATTCCTAGAGAAAAACAAGCTGAAAGATGATGGTAGCAACTATGCGGACTGGGTTCGCAACTTGAAGCTCATCGTTGAAGCAGCTAAAAAGGCTTATGTCCTTGATGCGCCGCTAGGTGACCCTCCCGCTCCCGCAGAAACCCAGGACATTCTGAATGTCTGGCAAACGCAGAGTGATGACTACTCTCTGGTTAGGTGTGGCATGTTATACAGTTTAGAAACGGGGCTCCAAAGGCGTTTTGAGCAACACGGGGCATATGAGATGTTCCAGGAGATGAAGCTAGTTTTTCAAGATCATGCCCGTGTCGAGAGATATGAAGTCTCTGACAAGTTCTTTAGCTGTAAGATGGAGGAGAACAGTTCTGTCATTGAGCACATACTCAAAATGTCTAGGTTACACGGTCGTCTGACTTCACTTGGAGTCGAACTTCCGGATGATGCTATAATTGACAGAATCCTCCAGTCTCTCCCACCAAGATACAAAGGCTTTGTGCTTAACTACAACATGCAAGGTATGGAAAAGACCATTCCCGAGTTGTACTCGATGCTCAAGTCTGCAGAAGTAGAAATCAAGAAAGAGCATCAAGTGTTGATGGTCAACAAGACCACTAGTTTCAAGAAAGGCAAGGGTAAGAAGAACTTCAAGAAAGACGGCAAAGCTGTTGCCGCGCCCGGTAAGCCAGATGCCGGGAAGAACAAAAAGAATGGACCCAAGCCTGAGACCGAGTGCTTCTATTGCAAGGGAAAAGGTCACTCGAAGCGGAACTGCCCCAAATACTTAGCGGACAAGAAGGCCGGCAACGTTAAAGGTATATGTGATATACATGTTATTGATGTGTATCTTACCGGCGCTCGTAGTAGCTCCTGGGTATTTGATACCGGTGTTGTTGCTCACATTTGCAACTCAAAGCAGGTACTGCGGAATATGCGGAGACTGGCCAAGGACGAGGTGACGATGCGCGTGGGGAATCGTTCCAAAGTCGATGTGATCGCTGTCGGCACGCTACCTCTACATTTACCGTCGGGATTAGTCTTAAACCTTAATAATTGTTATTTAGTACCAGCTTTGAGCATGAACATTGTATCAGGGTCTTGCTTAATGCGAGACGGCTACTCATTTAAGTCAGAGAATAATGGTTGTTCTATTTATTTGAGTGATATGTTTTATGGCCATGCTCCGCTGGTGAATGGTTTATTCTTGATGAATCTCGATCGTGATGTTACACATATTCATAGTGTGAGTACCAAAAGATGTAAAGTTGATAATGATAGTCCCACATACTTGTGGCACTGCCGCCTTGGTCATATCGGCGTTAAGCGCATGAAGAAGCTCCATACTGATGGACTATTAGAGTCTCTTGATTTTGAATAATTTGACACATGTGAACCGTGCCTCATGGGAAAGATGACTAAGACTCCATTCTCAGGTATAATGGAGAGAGCAACCGACTTATTGGAAATAATACATACTGATGTGTGTGGTCCAATGAACGTTGAAGCTCGCGGTGGCTATCGTTATGTTCTCACTCTCACCGATGATTTGAGTAGGTATGGGTATATATACTTAATGAAGCACAAATCTGAGACGTTTGAAAAGTTCAAGGAATTTCAGAGTGAGGTTGAGAATCAATGTGACAGAAAAATTAAATGTCTGCGATCTGATCGTGGAGGAGAATATTTGAGTCACGAGTTTGGCACACACCTAAGGAAGTGTGGAATCGTTTCACAACTGACGCCGCCTGGCACACCGCAACGCAACGGAGTGTCCGAATGTCGTAATCGCACTTTATTAGATATGGTACGATCTATGATGTCTCTTACCGACCTACCGCTATCATTTTGGGGATAAACATTAGAAACTGCAGCATTCACTTTAAATAGGGCACCGTCTAAATCCGTTGAAACGACACCGTATGAACTATGGTTTGGTAAGAAACCTAAGTTGTCGTTTCTTAAAGTTTGGGGCTGCGATGCTTATGTGAAGAAACTTCAACCAAAAAAGCTCGAACCCAAAGCGGAGAAATGCGTATTCATAGGATACCCTAGGGAAACTATTGGGTATACCTTCTATCTTAGATCCGAAAGTAAGACCTTTGTTGCCAAGAACGGATCCTTTCTAGAGAAAGAGTTTCTCTCGAAAGAAGTAAGTGGGAGGAAGGTAGAACTTGATGAGGTAATTACACCCCCTCTCGAACAGGATAGTAGCGCAGCGCGGGAAGTTGTTCCTGTGGCGCCTACACCAACTGAAGAGGAAGTTAATGATGATGATCATGAAGCTTCAGATCAAGTTACTACTGAACCGCGAAGGTCCACAAGGGCACGCTCCGCACCAGAGTGGTACGGCAACCCTGTGATGGAACTCATGTTGTTAGACAACGGTGAACCTTCGAACTATGAAGAAGCGATGGCGGGCCCGGATTCCAACAAATGGCTTGAGGCTATGAAATCCGAGATAGGATCCATGTATGAGAACAAAGTATGGACTTTGGTGGACTTGCCCGATGACCGGCGAGCCATAGAAAATAAATGGATCTTCAAGAAGAAGACTGATGCAAACGGTAATGTAACCGTTTACAAAGCTTGACTTGTCGCATAGGGTTTTCGACAAATTCAAGGAGTTGACTACGAAGAGACTTTCTCTTCCGTAGCGAAGCTGAAATCAGTCCGAATCATGTTAGCAATTGCCGCCTTTTATGATTATGAAATTTGGCAAATGGACGTCAAAACAGCGTTCCTTAACGGGAACCTTAAGGAAGAGTTGTATATGATGCAACCAGAAGGTTTTGTCGACTCTAAGGGTGCTAACAAAGTGTGCAAGCTCCATCGCTCCATCTATGGGCTGGTGCAAGCATCTCTGAGTTGGAGCATTCACTTTAATGAGGTGATTAAAGCGTTTGGGTTCATACAGGTTTGCGGAGAAGCCTGTCTGTACAAGAAAGTGAGTGGGAGCTCTGTAGCTTTCCTCATACTGTATGTGGATGACATATTATTGATGGGGAATAATATAGAGATGTTGGAGAGCATAAAGGCCTATTTGAACAAAAGTTTTTCAATGAAGGACCTTGGAGAAGCTGCATACATATTAGGCATCAAGATCTATAGAGATAGATCAAGACGTCTCATAGGTATTTCGCAAAGTACATACCTTGACAAGATATTGAAGAAGTTCAACATGGAAAACTCAAAGAAAGGGTTCTTGCCAGTTTTGCAAGGTATGAGATTGAGTAAGACTCAGTCGCCGACCACGGCAGCAGATAGAGAGAAGATGAGTTCTGTCCCCTACGCTTCAGCGGTGGGCTCTCTAATGTATGCCATGTTGTGTACCAGACCTGATATAAACCTTGCCATAAGTTTGGTAGGGAGGTACCAAAGTGATCCCGATATGGAACATTGGACAATGGTCAAGAATATCCTTAAGTACCTGAAAAGGACTAAGGAAATGTTTCTCGTTTATGGAGGTGACGAACAGCTCGTCGTAAAGGGTTACGTCGACGCTAGCTTCGACACAGATCCGGATGACTCTAAGTCACAGACCGGATACGTATATGTGTTGAATGGTGGGGCAGTGAGCTGGTGCAGCAGCAAGCAAGAAGTCGTGGCAGCATCTACATGTGAAGCGGAGTACATAGCTGCTTCAGAAGCAGCTCATGAAGGAATTTGGATGAAGGAGCTCATCACCAACCTTGGAGTGGTTCCAAGCGCGTCGGGTCCAATGACACTCTTCTGTGATAACACTGGGGCCATTGCCATAGCCAAGGAGCCCAGGTTTCACCGGAAGACGAAGCACATCAAACGCCGCTACAACTCCATCCAGGACCATGTCCAGAGTGGAGTGATAGATATTTGTAATGTACACACGGATCTGAATATTGCAGACTCGTTGACTAAACCTCTTCCACGAGCAAAACATGATCAACACCATAATGCTATAGGTGTTCGATACATCACAATGTAACTAGATTATTGACTCTAGTGCAAGTGGGAGACTGTAGGAAATATGCCCTAGAGGCAATAATAAAATGGTTATTATCATATTTCCTTGTTCATGATAATCGTCTATTGTTCATGCTATAATTGTATTAACAGGAAACAGTAATACATGTGTGAATAAATAGATCACAATGTGTCCCTAGCAAGCCTCTAGTTGGCTAGCTCGTTAGTCAATAGATGATCATGGTTTCCTGATCATGGGCATTAGATGTCATTGATAACGGGATCACATCATTGGGAGAATGATGTGATGGACAAGACCCAATCCTAAGCATAACACTAGATTGTATTGTTCGCATGCTAAAGCTTTTCAAATGTCAAGTATCTTTTCCTTCGACCGTGGGATTGTGCTACTCTCGGATACCGTAGGAGTGCTTTGGGTGTATCAAATGTCACAACGTAACTGGGTGACTATAAAGGTGCACTACGGGTATCTCTGAAAGTGTCTGTTCGGTTGGTACGAATCGAGATCGGGATTTGTCACTCCGTGTGACGGAGTGGTATCTCTGGGCCCACTCGGTAGAACATCATCATGAGCTCAATGTGACTAAGTAGTTAGTCACACGATGACGTGCTACGGAACGAGTAAAGAGACTTACCGGTAACGAGATTGAACAAGGTATAGGTATACCGACGATCGAATCTCGGGCAAGTTCTATACCGACAGGCAAAGGGAATCGTATACGGGATTGATTGAATCCTTGACATCGTGGTTCATCGATGAGATCATCGTGGAGCAAGTGGGAGCCACCATGGGTATCCAGACCCCGCTGATGGTTATTGGCCGGAGAGGTGTCTCGGTCATGTCTGCCTGTCTCCCGAACCCGTAGGGTCTACACACTTAAGGTTCGGTGACGCTAGGGTTATAGGGAATTGTTATACGAGGTTACCGAAAGTTGTTCGGAGTCCCGGATGAGATCCCGGACATCACGAGGAGCTCCGGAATGGTCCCGAGGTAAAGATTGATATATAGGGCGGATGGTTTCGGACACCGGAAGTGTTTCGGGCATCACCGGTAACGTACCGGGACCACCGGGACCACCGGAGGTGGCCCCGGGGGTCCACCGAAGGGGGGGCAACGACCCCGGGAGCTAAGGTGGGCCACGTGGGGCAGGGAACCAGCCCCTAGGTGGGCTGGTGTGCCTCCCCACTCAGCCCAATGCGCAGGGGAGACGGAAGGGGGGGGGGGGGGCAAACCCTAAGCCAGGTGGGCCTAAGGCCCACCAGGGGTGCGCCACACCCCTCCTCCCCTCCTGGCAGCCACCTCCTGGCGCAGATTGGGGCTTCCGCACCCCTTGGGGGTGGGAACCCTAAGGGCTGCGCCCCTCCCCCTCCCCCTATATATAGTTGAGGTTTCGGGGCTGTGTTGCACACGGTTTTCTCTCTCTCTCTCTCGGCGCAGCCCTGCCCTTCTTCCTCCTCCTCTCTACCGGTGCTTGGCGAAGCCCTGCCGGGAGACCTCGTCTCTCCATCGACACCACGCCGTCGTGCTGCTGGAGTTCTTCCCCAACCTCTCCCTCGTCCTTGCTGGATCAAGGTGCGGGAGACGTCACCGGGCTGCACGTGTGTTGAACGCGGAGGTGCCGTAGTTCGACACTAGATCGGAATCACACCGCGATCCGAATCGCTGCGAGTACGACTCCATCAACCACGTTCTAGTAACGCTTCCGCTTAGAAATTTTCAAAGGTATGAAGATGCTCTTACCCCTCTCTCGTTGCTGGTCTCTCCATAGGATGATCTGAATATGCGTAGGAAAATTTTGAATTTATGCTACGTTACCCAACAGAGCAATCAACTAGTCTTCATCAAACCAACGCAATCAAGAAAGGTGGTCCATATTGAGGAAGCCAAGATCATCGTCATCTAGCTCAAGAGGACAAGGTGCAAGGTATATGTTTTCCCTTGATAGGTTTTTCTATTTTAGAATAGATAGACGTACTGTCAAGGGGGGCTCTAAAGTAAGTAGCTTGATCGTACCGTTCATTGATAGATCAAACCATTTGCATCCTTGCATCATATTTCTTGGTTCTTGTTTGGTGTTTCTCTTTGTGAGTTTTAGAGATTATGGTCATCTTCATGATAAAATCGAGTTCATCAAAAACGGAGTCCATATGCATATTCTATGATGTTTTTGATGTTGGAAGTTTTTGCCGGTTCTTCATTCATAGAGGTCTCACATCTCTATATCATTGACATTTTCATATCTGCATGTTCTTAAGATTTCCTGTCGTCCGGGTGGGGCGGGCCCGCGTGACTGAGACTAGATGCTAGGGTGTGCGGCGTGTGGGTCTGGAGACCAGATGCTAGGGTCCCTGGCGTCTGGCCCTTTGCCACGTCAGCCCATCAACGAAGCGGGTGATCGAGCGGGCCCGTACCGGACAGCATGGTCCCTGGCGTCTCCCGTGCAATCCAGACACCAGGGATGTTGGTGTCACGTAAAGAGGTTAGATTGGAAAAAAAAGTTAGGTCAGATATAGATTTTGTTAGGCTCTTAGGTCAAAACCAAAAAATTGTCCCCCATGCACGCGCATGCGCCACCCATGTTA
Organism: Hordeum vulgare subsp. vulgare; assembly: GCF_904849725.1. NCBI lineage: Eukaryota > Viridiplantae > Streptophyta > Magnoliopsida > Poales > Poaceae > Hordeum > Hordeum vulgare. Next base: position 186,816,650 of record NC_058519.1, on the reverse strand, counting down.
ACTCACGGTCTAGCAGCGTAGCGAACCCCACCATGCCATGTACTTCCCTGAGGCCCACCCACTAGCCTCCCAGCCTCCCCTCGGGATCTCTCTGATGGACCGCACATGCCTCGGATCTCTGAGGATTACAGTCGACCGCCCTGAGACCACCACACTGTTTCGTGTCCACTTCGTCTATCATCCACATGCCACTCTTTTTCAACCCGTCGTCACTCCGGTTTCTTGTGTTGCCACCCATCCAACCACTGCCACCCCGTTTCGTGCCTATATCTCCACCCGCAAACCCACACCCAATGTAGACGCGTGGGGAAATGGGCTATGTCATGCCCAAACAGATCCTTGATCTTCACGTTGTCGACGTGCTTTCGCCCATTCCCTTGTTGTACCGTGCAACACTTAAGGACCCCAAGTGGCATGCCACAATTCTTCATGAGTTTAACATGCTAATTTGAAAGGATACATGATCTTTGGTTCCTTGTCCTATGGGTGTTAACATGGTGTGTGGCAAGTGGATCTTTCGCCATAAGCTTCATCCCGACGGTACACCGGCGTGGTACGAGGCTCGGTGGATGGTTCACGGCTTCACACCACAGTCATGTTGGAAATATGCCCTAGAGGCAATAATAAATTAGTTATTATTATATTTCCTTGTTCATAATAATCGTTTATTATCCATGCTAGAATTGTATTGATTGGAAACTCAAATACATGTGTGGATGCATATACAACACACTGTCCCTAGTGAGCCTCTAGTTGACTAGTTCGTTGATCAAAGATGGTCAAGGTTTCCTGGCCATAGGCAAGTGTTGTCACTTGATAACGGGATCAAAACATTAGGAGAATCATGTGATGGACAAGACCCAAATTATATACGTAGCATATTGACGTGTCATTTTTATTGCTATTGTTTTCTGCGTGTCAAGTATTTATTCCTATGACCATGAGATCATATAACTCACTGGCACCGGAGGAATACCTTGTGTGCATCAAATGTCGCAACGTAACTGGGTGACTATAAAGGTGCTCTACAGGTATCTCTGAAGGTGTGTGTTGAGTTATTATGGATCAAGACTGGGATTTGTCACTCCGTGTGACGGAGAGGTATCTCAGGGCCCACTCGGTAATACAACATCACACAGAAGCCTTGCAAGCAATGTGACTAAGTGTAAGTCACGGGATCTTGTATTATGGAACGAGTAAAGAGACTTGCCGGTAATGAGATTGAAATAGGTATGCGGATACCGACGATCGAATCTCGGGTAAGTAACATACCGAAGGACAAAGGGAATGACATACGGGATTATATGAATCCTTGACACTGAGGTTCAACGATAAGATCTCCAGAGAATATGTTGGATCCAATATGGGCATCCAGGTCCCGCTCTTGGATATTGACCGAGGATTACCTCGGGGCATGTCTACATAGTTCTCGAACCCGCAGGGTCTGCACACTTAAGGTTCGATGATGTTTTAGTATAATTGAGTTATATGTGTGGTTACCGAATGTTGTTCGGAGTCCCGGATGAGATCACGGACGTCACGAGGGTTTCCGAAATGGTTCGGAAACGAAGATTGATATATAGGATGGTTTCATTTGGTTACCGGAAGGTTTTTGGGCATTAACGACATTGTACCGGGAGTGACGAATGGGTTCTGGAAGTTCACCGGGAGTGGGGCAACCCACGCGGATGGAGCCCAATGTGGGACAGCCCAAGAACTCCTAGGCGCCAAGAGAAGAAAACCAATGAGAAAAAAGGGGAGGTGGGAAGGAAGAGAAGGACTCCACTTTCCAATCCTGATTGGAGTAGGATTGCTCCTCTCCTTCCTGGCCAGCGCACCCATGAGGACTTGGTCCTCAAGGCAATCCTCCTACCCCTCCCTCCTATATATAGTGGTGATTTAGGGCTGATTTGAGACAACTTTTGCCACGTGCAACTCAACCCTAGACCACATAGTTTTACCTCTAGATCGGATTTCTACGGAGCTCGGGCGGAGCCCTGCAGGAGTAGATCGTCACCACCACCGGCGCGCCGTCACACTGCCGGAGAACTCATCTACTTCTTCGTCTTGCTTGCTGGATCAAGAAGGCCGAGATCATCATCGAGCTATACGTGTGCTGAACGCGGAGGTGCCGTCCGTTCGGCACTAGATCGGAACGGATTATGGGACGGATCGTGGGACGGTTCGTGGGACGGTTCAAGGGACGTGAAGACGTTCCACTACATCAACCGCGTTTATTAACGCTTCCTGCTATGCGATCTACATGGGTACGTAGATGCAAATTTCCTCTCGTAGATGGACGTCACCATGATAGGTCTTCGTGTGCTTAGGAAATTTTTTGTTTCCCATGCAACGTTCTCCTTCAAGTCAGGTGTCGACTATGGGGATACCTTTAACCTTATTGTAAATACGGCTAGGATCCGGGTCGTCCTCAGCATCGCGACTGCTCATTCTTGGCCCATACATTAGATGGACGTCAAAAATGCCTTTTTTCACGGCAATCTCGCCAAGACCGTCTACTGCGAATAGCCTTCCGGCTTCACACACGCCACATCTCCGACACACGTTTGTCGCATAGACAAGTCTCTCTCGGGGCTTAAGCAGGTGCCACGCACATGGTTTCTTCGGTTCACCTGCTTCATTCACTCCCTCGGTTTTGTGTCCTCAAAGTGCGACACCTCACTTTCCATCTTGCATCATGGTACCTCTGTCTCCTATATCCTTCTCTATGATGATGATATCATCCTCACCGCTAGTACCACCATCCTGCTTCAGTCACTTCTCGACTCTTGTCGTGGAAATGACTCCTGACAATAGTACTAGGGGTATGAACAAAGGGAAAAGTCTAACTAGGCGCACCGGATGCACTCGGATGTACGAGTTCAGGCCCGACTCGGAAGTGGTAACAACCCTACGTCTCGAGCCCTGAGGCTGATGTTTCCTTATAGGGTGTAAAAGATTACAAAGTGATGAACCCTTGAGCTGGAGCCCGGGAGTGGCTTATATAGTTGCTGCCACGATCGGCCGCGCTTCATTACAAGGTAATTCATGCTAATAAACAGGGAAGTTACTAGAAACGGCAGCTTTAACTCTCGATGTTACTGGTAACGTGAGTCTTCATTACACTTCATGTGATGGATTAAGTCCGTAGCCTTTCTAGCCTCTTCGGTGCCTTCTCCTTGTTGTAGTTCGAATGCCAAGATGTATCCGACTGCCGCAAGGTGATCCGAGTGAATCCATGCAGGCCGAGTGATGGTTGCTGAACCGAGTGAGGTCGAGGCTACACCGGTGACTTCAAGGACACTGATGTCCGTAAGGGGTCCTAGGTGGGCCTAGGGAAGTAGGTCCGTAGGCCTACCCTTAATGTACAACCCCATGAGTAGCTCCCGAACCGGTTGAGGTTTTGCAGACCGAGTGAATGACTTCCTTCAATGCACCGTAGATTCTTAGACTGCAGATCGGGGCTGCGTCATTCGCATTCTTGGCAAACCTCCACGGATTCAAGAGTGATGAATTCCGACTGTCAAGTCATACGGGTATGTTCGGAGTCGGCAGTGATGAACTATCTTTTGGGAAGATAGATTCCATTAGTTTGGTGAACGAAAGCTCTGAACTGCGCATGCTCAATCGGTGAGTAGGGACGGATCCACACTCGCATTGAGGTAAGGATGATCATGTCGTCCTCATTGATTTCCCGAATGATTAGGGTCCCACAATGGGACGAGCGAAAATATCATTTGGCTTACTTCTTCACACGCCGTGGACACGGAATCCATTTGGGATATGAGTGCTGATGCAACAAAAGACCTTCCAACGGCGCCAGAAACAGTGCTGACGGGATACTGTTCTTTACTCCTCAGCAATGGCACCAGGAATCCTTCTGCTACGGCTACGCCTTTAGGGATTTCCTAGACAAATATGCAAAGGATTTCCCCGCGGCCTTGGAGCCTTGCGTTGGTGTTCCCTCAAAGTGGAAAGGGTGATGTAGCGCAGGGTGGTAAGTATTTCGCTCAGTTTTGAGAACCAAGGTATCGATCCAGTGAAGGAGTATCACAAGTGCCTGCACAAACACAAAAAGCTTGCTCCCAACGCTATGAAGGGGTTGTCAATCCCTTATAGATTGTTTGCCAAGTGAGAACTGAAAGCAACAAAGTAAGAAAGAAAAGTAAAAGAGGAGGTGTAAACGATAGGTGTGAATAGACCCGGGGGCCGTAGTGTTTACTAGTGGCTTTTCTCATGAAAGCAAGTAGACGGTGGGTGAACGAATTACTGTCGAGCAATTGATAGAACCGCGCAAAGTCGTGACGTCATCTATGGCAATGATTATATCTATAGGCATCACGTCCAAAACAAGTAGACCGATACTTTTTGCATCTACTACTATTACTCCACACATCGACCGCTATCCAACATGCATCTAGTGTATTAAGTCCAAAAGAACAGAGTAACGCCTTAAGCAAGATGACATGATGTTGATGGACAATCTCATATCTACGACAAAGCCCATCTTGTTACCCTTGATGGCAACTACACGATGTGTGCCTTGCTGCCCCTACTGTCACTGGGAAAGGTCACCACACGGTAAGAACCCAAAACCAAGCACTTCTCCCATTGCAAGAATCATAGATCTAGTTGGCCAAACAAAACCCAAGACTCGGCGAGACTTACAAGGATATCAACTCATGCATATTAGAAATCAGCAAAGGCTCAAATATATATCATAGATAATCTGATCACAAATCCACAATTCATCGGATCTCGACAAACACACCGCCAAAAAGGATTACATCGGATAGATCTCCATGAAGATCATGGAGAACTTTGTATTGAAGATCCAAGAGAGAGAAGAAGCCATCTAGCTACTAACTACGGACCCGTAGGTCTGAAGTGAACTACTCACGAGTCATTGGAGGGGCGATGATGTTAATGAAGAAGCCCTCCAACTCCAAAGTCCCCTCCGGCAGGGCACCGGAAAGGGTCTCTAGATGAGATCTCGTGGAAACAGGAACTTGCGGCGGCGGAACTCCCGATCTAGGTTTCTTTCTGAAGGTTTCTGAATTTATAGGACCATATGGCGGTGGAGTTGCATCAAGTGGGCCCCCGAGGGGCCGACAAGCTTGATTGCCGTGACCTAGGGGGGGTCGCGGCGATAGGGCTTGTGGCGCCCTTGGGACCCCCCTCCGGTATCTTTTTCTTCCGGTATTTTTGATATTTTCCATAAAAAATCATCGCGAAAGAATTATTCTGTTTGGACTCTGTTCCAAAATCAGATCTCAAAAGAGTCAAAGACACAGAAAAAACAAGAACTAGCGCTTGGCACTGAGTTAATAAGTTAGTCCCAAAAAAGATATAAAAGGTAAACAAAACATCCAAAGTTGACAAGATAACATCGTGAAACCATCAAAAATTATAGATACGTTTGAGACGTATCAAGCATCCCCAAGCTTAACTCCTGCTCGTCCTCGAGTAGGGAAGTGATAAATAATGAATTTTTGATGCTTTCATGCTACCTAGCATAGATGTTCTTTGTAACTCCTCTTATGTGACGTGAATGTTCAGATCCATTAGATTCAAAACAATAGTTTGCTATTGATGTGGAGACAATAATACTTCAAGCAAACTAGCAAAGTAACCATGAACTTTCAAAATAACAAGGCCAAAAGAAAGTTATCCCTACAAAATCATATAGTCTGGCTATGCTCTATCATCATTGCACAACGAATTTAAATCATGCACAACCCCGGTATTGGCCAAGTAATTGTTTTCACACCTTTACTTTCTCAAACTTTTTCAACTCTCACGCAATACATGAGTGTGAGCCATGGTTTTAGCACTATAAGTGGTGTGGAATGTGGTGGAAGTTGCAAGACAAACAAGGAGAAGATTGTCACATTAACTAGGCATATCAATGAGCTGTGGAGATGCCATTCAATAGATATCAATGTGAATGAGTAGGGATTGACATACAAACGATGAACTAGATCTAAGAGTATGTGAAAGCTCTTAAAGAAAACTAGTGGGTGTGCATCCAACTTGCTTGCTCACGAAGACCTAAGGCAATTTTGAGGAAGCCTATCATTGAAATATACACGACAAGTTATATAATGAAAATTTCCCACTAGCTATATGGTGGTGACAAAATGAGAGACTCTCAATCATGAAGATCATGGTGCTTAATATGCACAAGTGTGGAAAGGTGGTAGCATTGTCCCTTCTCTCTTTTTCTCTCAATTTTTTTGGATGGGCTCTTTGGCCTCTTTTTTTTGGTGGGCATCTTTGGCCTCTTTTATTTCCTCACATGGGAAAATGCTCCATCAGTGATGATCATCACACTTACAACTCAAAACTTAGAGCAACGATGACTCTATATGAAATGCCTTCGGTAGTGTACCGTGACAATGATCTAGCATGGCATGGACATTAATGGAAACATCATGCTAGCTATCTTATGCTCATGCAGTGGAAATGTAGACGTGGTGGCACATGTCATGGTGGTAGTTGCATGGCAATATATCTTGGCATGACTTTGAAAAAGCGATAGTAGGTAGGTATGGTGGCTGTTTTGAGGGAGGCTAGTGGTGGGTTTTGTGCACCGGCGAAAGTTGCACGGCATTAAGAAGGTAGTGATGGTGGAAGGTGAAAGTGCATCTAAACCATGGACTCAACATTAGTCATGAAGAACTCATATACTTGTTGCAAAAGTTTTATTAGTAATCGAAACAAAGCATTCAACGCATACTTCTAGGGGAAGGGTTGGTAGGTATAAACCATCGCGCGATCCCGACCGGCACACAAAGGATGACAATCAATAGACCAATCATGCTCAGACTTCATCACATAGCAGTTCACCATACGTGCATGCTACGGGAATCACTAACTTCAACACAAGTATTTATAGATCCACAACACCTTACTAGCATAACTTCAATATTACCGTAACCACAACTCAAAACTAGTTGAGATGAATCGAACTTCTCTAACTATTCAATGCACATGAAGGTGCAAGTTTTCATATCCCTTTGGATAACTAACCCTTTTGAGACTACTTTCAAAGCATAGATCAACTACCAAGCCACGCACCACCATGCTCTAAAAGATATAAGTGAAGCACATAGAGCAAAATCAAGTAGCTCAAAAGATATAAGTGAAGCACATGTGAGCTGAATTGTCTACCAAAGAATATAAGTGAAGCTCGACAAAATCACGATGAGTGCATGTCTCTATCTCTCTAGGTGTGCAGAAAGGATGATTGTGACACAAAAATAAAAGACTCCTATGATACAAGACGCTCCAAGCAAAACACATAACATGTGGTGAATAAAAATATAGCCCCAAGTAACGTTACCGATGGATTGAAGACGAGAGAGGGGATACCTTCCCGGGGCATCCCCAAGCTTAGGATTTTACGACATCCTTGAATCACTTGGGGTGCCTTGAGAATCCCCAAGCTTGAGCTCTTGCCACTCTTTATCTTTTTGTCCATAAGAACTTCACCCAAAACTTGAAAACTTCACAACACGAAACTTAAACAGAAACTCGTGATAACATTAGTATAAGAAAGCAAACCACCACTTCCTTAGGTATTGTAGAAAACTTGAATTCTACTTATGCTTATGTTGGGTTACTGTATTTTCAATCTTCCATGGCTAATACCCCCCGATACTATCCATAGTTTCATCAAAATAAGCAACCAACACAACAAAAACAGAATCTGTTAACAGCAGACCAGTCTGTAGCAATTTGTATATTTCATATACTTCTGGTACTTACAAAATTCTGAAAAATTACGACAGTCTTAAAAATTTGCATAGCAATCAGCAGCAAAACGAATCAACTCAAAAGCTCTTACAAAAAAAATGAAAATTCTTTTTGTGAGCAGAGAGTTTCTGTCTTTTCCAGCATGACCAAATGATCATCCCCAAGACTAACCATAACGGTTTTGCTTGGCACAAACGCAAAAATAAACACAAAAAACACAATCATAACATAATTATGAAAGTTTGAAAAACACAAAACATAAAAAAAGGATAGATTCATTGGATTGCCTCCCAACAAGCGCTATTGTTTAACGCCCTTAGCTAGGCATAAGGTGATGGAATCACGTATAGTCATCTTTGGTGCTCAAACCATAAGTAGTGTGATCATTTATCATCTTAAGATCTTCATCTTTATTGGATGACTCACCACTAGCTTTAGGAACAAAAACAAACTTGACAGTCTTTTTGAGAGTGAGATTTGGAGTATTTTGCACAGCGGCAAAAGCGGAACCCAAGTTGGTTATGAGATCTTCTAGTTTGCCAATTCTAGAAGAATCATTAACTATAAGTTCCTTCTCCCTTAATTTTTTCGAAAAATTTCCCACTTTGGATATGTACTAAGTAATTTGATTGTGGATCTTTCTATCGAAACCCTCGATAAGTTTAACTGTGGCCATTTTGTTTTCAATAGCGTCAAGCCTTTGCATCACGTGTTCCAAGGTTAAGGTAGTTCCATTAACCATGAGCGGGGGTGAGTCTACCAAATTCATGATAGCGCCATAGGAGTCAACAGTATGGCTCCCCAAAAAATTCCCGCTTACAATGGTATCAAGTATATACCTATTCCAAGGAGAAATTCCAACATAGAAACTGCAAAGAAGAACGGTAGTGGATTGCTTACGAGTAGATCTACTTTGAGCATTGCAAATCCTGTACCAAGCGTCCTTTAAATTTTCTTCCTCATTCTGCCTAAAATTGAGAACTTCATTCTTAGGGGTATCGTTTGGAGTGGTAGGTCTAGCCATTGATGGACTATGTCACACGCAAACGAGCAGGAAGAGGGAGAGTGAAACGGGAAAAACAAAAACGGCAAATGTGAAGTGGGGGAGAGGAAATAGAGAGGCAACTGGAAAAAAGGTAAATGCAGGAGATGAGTTTGTGAGACCTACTTGGATAGATCTCTCCTTCCCCGGCAACGGTGCCAGAAATACTTCTGCTGATGCAACAAAAGACCTTCCAACAACGCCAGAAACAGTTCTGACGGGAGACTGTTATTTACTCCTCAGCAACGACACCAGGAATCCTTCTTCTACGGCTACGCCTTTAGGGACTTACTAGGCAAATATGCAAAGGATTTCCCCGCGGCGTTGGAGCCTTGCGTTGGTGTTCCCTCGAAGCGGAAAGGGTGATGTAGCGCAGTGGTGGTAAATATTTCCCTCAGTTTGAGAACCAAGGTATCGATCCAGTGAAGGAGTATCACAAGTGCCTGCACAAACATAAAAAGCTTGCTCCCAACGCTATGAAGGGGTTGTCAATCCCTTATAGATTGTTTGCCAAGTGAGAACTGAAAGCAACAAAGTAACAAAGCAAAGTAAAAGTGGAGGTGTAAACGATAGGTGTGAATAGACCCGGGGGCCGTAGTGTTTACTAGTGGCTTCTCTCATGAAAGCAAGTACACGGTGGGTGAACGAATTACTCTCAAGCAATTGATAGAACCGCACAAAGTCGTGACCTCATATATGACAATGATTATATCTATAGGCATCACGTGCGAAACAAGTAGACCGATACTTTCTGCATCTACTACTATTACTCCACACGTCGACCGCTATCCAGCATGCATCTAGTGTATTAAGTCCAAAAGAACAGAGTAATGCCTTAAACAAGATGACATGATGTAGATGGACAATCTCATATCTACGACAAAGCCCATCTTGTTACCCTTGATGGAAACTACACGATGTGTGCCTTGCTTCCCCTACTGTCACTGGGAAAGGTCACCAGACGGTAAGAACCCAAAACCAAACACTTCTCCCATTGCAAGAATCATATATCTAGTTGGCCAAACAAAACCCAAGACTCGGAGAGACTTACAAGGATATCAAATCATGCATATTAGAAATCAGCAAAGACTCAAATATATATCATAGATAATCTGATCACAAATCCACAATTCATCGGATCTCGACAAACACACCGCCAAAGAGGATTACATCGGATAGATCTCCATGAAGATCCTGGAGAACTTTGTATTGAAGATCCAAGAGAGAGAAGAAGCCATCTAGCTACTAACTACGGACCCGTAGGTCTGAAGTGAACTACTCATGAGTCATTGGAGGGGCGATGATGTTGATGAAGAAGCCCTCCAACTCCAAAGGCCCCTCCGGCAGGGCACCGGGAAGGGTCTCTAGATGAGATCTCACGGAAACAGGAACTTGCGGCGGCGGAACTCCCGATCTAGGTTTCTTTCTGGAGGTTTCTGAATTTATAGGACCATATGGCGGTGGAGTTGGATCAAGTGGGCCCCCGAGGGGCCCACAAGCTTGATTGGCGCGTCCTAGGGGGGGGGGGGTCGCGGCGATAGGGCTTGTGGCGCTCTCGGGACTCCCCCCTCCGGTATCTTTTTCTTCCGGTATTTTTGATATTTCCCATAAAAAATCATCGTGAAAGAATTATTCCGTTTGGACTCCATTCGAAAATCAGATCTGAAAAGAGTCAAAAACACAGAAAAAACAAGAACTGGTGCTTGGCACTGAGTTAATAAGTTAGTCCCAAAAAAGATATAAAAGGTAAACAAAACATCCAAAGTTGACAAGATAACAGCGTGAAACCATCAAAAATTATAGATACGTTTGAGACGTATCAATGAGCTGGGACAGATTTTTCACAACTTTTAGAACTAAGGGAGCACGCGTGCGGGCGGCGGTTTCAGCGGAGATGCAGGTAGTGAAAGTAGTGGTGTGACGCCCCGATTTCCGCGCATGTGATGTCGCTGTCATGCTACAGTGTGCGTGATCCTCAGGATACTGCAGATCTTCCTCGGGCCGGCGATGTGCTCGATGGGGAATCTTGTCGTTGGGTATTTAAGGCTTGAGGCGGAAGAGAGAGAAGACCGCGCCCCAGGATCAGGTTCTTTCTGTCCCCACTTCCTCCACTTGCCACCAAAGACAAGAACCATCGGCTGCCTCCATCAATTCCCGGTGCCGACCTCTCCGCCACCCGCCATGGTGAAGGGAGCGATGTCGAAGGCTGAGCAGGCCAAGAAGGGGTCGCGTGGATCCTCCTCGAGCACCGGAGTGCTCCCGCGATGATGGATCCCACGCGAGTGGATGCCATCCCCTGTCTCGGAGGGACGATTGTTGGAACTAGAGGGCGAAGGCTTGATCTCCTAGGGGAGCTATCGACTGCCCGAGGATAGCGAATTAGAGCCGGCGCTCGAGAACGACGAGCGGGTGCTCTTGGTCACCCACATCGAGAAAGGTTTTTCTCTACCTGCGCACCCCCTATTCCGAGCGTTTCTTGCTTTCTTCGGGGCTCGACTCCATCATCGGCCACCCAACGTTGTTTCATATCTGGCCACATTTGTGTCTTTGTGCGAGAACTTCATCGGGTGTCACCCGCATTGGGGCCTATTCAAGCGCCTGTTCACGTGTCAAGTGATGACTGTGAAGAAGTCTTCCTCCTCGGGGCAAATACCAATGTAGTGTAGCTTTGCGGCGGCTTAGGCATTCAGCTTAGGGGCAAAAGTAGATTTCCCCAGATGAGTTTCTCGGACTTGGTGAAGAACTGGCAGGACTCTTGGTTTTATTGCCGAGACGCCCCAGTTGGCGAGGGTCAGTCAGGCCTCCCGCCCTATACTATTGTAGGATCCACCCGACCCCTACCTTGATCTTGTCCACAGAGGAGAAGACTGGCGCAAAGATCTTGATGATAGCGGTGGTTTCCTTGATCTGAAAGGGCGTGAATAGAATGGACCTCTTGGACGTCTTCTTCCAGCTTAGGATCCAGCCTCTTCAGGCGAGAGCCCACCCGATTTCTAAATACGAAGGGCCGGATGATCAGACTCAAGTCCATCCTAAGGAGCTCGGAGAAGAGGCGATGGAGAATAAACTCAGGGCCATCACCCGAGTGAGAGATAACCCCAGAGGCTCCATGCAGATGAAACCCTTCGCAGCGAGCAATAAACCTAATGAGGTCAGTCATCGAGCATCCGAACCGAGTGAATTTATTTGTTGTTTCAACTCCCACTTGTGATTTTGTTTCCTTCACTCGGCAGGCGTTCACAGGGTTTGTCAATTCCATACTGGCGATTGACCGCTTGCCCATTGACATGGAGAGTGACACTAAAAACCAAGACACCGAGCTCCCGAAGGGCTCGGAGGACGACGAAGACAATGAAGGCAAAGATGAGGAGATGGTGAAGAGCGAGGAGGAGCGTGGAGACGAGGCGGAATCTTCTCTGTTTGACGAAGTCCAGGTCAAGAAACAGGTCGAGACCCGTTCCAAGGCACGCCAGGACCCTGGAGTCCACACACACGCCCCAAAGACTCCGTCGATGGTGAAGCCGAGTGTATCAGCCATGCCGACGCACAGCTACAAACGAGGCCGGAGTGAGCCCGAGGCGCTGTAGGAGCAGGCCGCCAAGCAACCAAGATATCCAACTCCAAGCCTCGTAAGACCTTCCTGCCGTGCATCAACGTTGAAGTACGTGTGGCTTCGGTGTAAGTATCTTTACCGAGTGATTTTTCTCAGTTTGAAAAATGTCTTCTGAGTGATGATTGGGCTTTGATGTTTTTGTTGTAGTCCTGACACTTCGACTTCTTCACTGGATCCCAAGACTTCTAACAAAAGTAGAGATGACGTTGATGTCACTTCATCAAAAGGTAACCCTTGGGCTTTTCCAGCAATCCATTTGAAATTCAGGCTTTGGATATTGGAGTGGTCTTTGGACTGTCTTGTGGACATGTGCAAAGCCACAAGACGTGATTGAACTCGACGTTGATGTCCCTTCTGCAGCTGGAGAAGTGCTGAAGCAGGCTCCGACTCCCACCGTGAACATCAAGGCCAAGGCTCCTGTGGTGTAGGAGGTCGCTTCGGCTGGAGCTTCACCCAGACAATATTTGCTGACCACTTCATCGTTTCACCCCAAGGATCGCAACATCTTCCAGCTCCACCTTACCCTGGAGGACTAGGAGGGGGCTCGCAAGGAGGCCTTGGCTCAGCTGGACGTGATGGTTGGGCGATTGAAGGATGCGTACGACACGACTGAAGCCGTGGTAAAAAACGTTCGGGTAAGTCCTTTATGCACGTATTTATTTTTGAATCTGGTCCTTAGTAGGAATCCCGAGTGGGCATGCCCAGGAGCACACCCACTGGGTGTTAGTGGGGGCGCGTTGAGCGCACCCACTAGGTGTAGTCCCCAAGGCTATCATTGACTGTGTCAGTCGGTGTTAGTCTTTTTTCTTTCTTTGAATGTTTGACAGAGTCCAGTAGGGTGGGGAGCCCTTTTGTTTCTTCCATCTTTCTAGTGGGGGCGCACTGAGTGCACCCACTGGGTGTTGTCCCCGAGGATACTGTCGACTGAAGAAGTCGACAGTAGTCTCAGTTTCTTTGTTCTGGTTGATAGAGGCCGGTCGGGTACGGATCCCTTATCCTCTATCATTACAGTGGGGGCTCACTGAGTGCACTCACTGGGTGTAGTCCTCGAGGCTACCGTCGAATGTGGCAGTCGACGGTAGTCTTCGAGCCACGACATAATGTTATGCCTTTCTTGTTTGTTTTGATTGCAGACTCTTTGTGGGCCTGTGGGCCGCGATGACGTCATGGAAAAAGAGTTGCAGGAACTTCGACTAAGCCTTGAGGCGGAGAAAGCAAAGAACAAGCGACTGGAGTAGGAAAAGCGAACAGCTGAAGGTATGTCCTCGCCATCCGACTGACACTCCATTAAGTTGTCTTTTCTTATCCGACTGAGGCTGTCTTGTCAGATCGCCTTTTTGAGAGGCTGAATAATTTGATTTATCTAGTGACAATGAAGGAAGCCCCTGAGAAGAGGGATGAAGAACTCGCATACTCTTGGAAGGATGTCAAGCAGAAAACCTTGGCAGCTGAGGCCGAACTCAAGTCGGTTGGCACATTGGAGGAGGAGAATGGACTTCTGAAAGCCGGTGCGAAGAAGACCACGACGGAGCTTGCTGAGTTGAAGAAACATTACGCCGAGTGGGAAGCCAACCTCGAGAAGGCCACTTCCAGGAAAGTTGAGCTTGAGAAGTTCATCGAGGACTTCAACGCAGAGCTCTGTGTGAAGCTCAAAGGTACGTTGAGTGTCTGAATACTTCCCCATGATCATTCTGAAATCTCCGACTGATGTTTCTCATCCTCCGTTTTCTGTTGAGTGTAACCTTTGTTGCCGACATTGAAGAAGAGATGACGCGAATAGAGAAGGAGCTCGATCCCAAGAGAGGGCTTCTGAAGGACAGTGTTGCCTTGTTTCTCCTCGTACTCGGCCTCATTGTTGGACGAATCAAAGTGAATTTTTCACGTAGCTCAATCGATCTCCCGTGGGGGAAATGATAACCACCCAATCCCCGAACCATGGAGCATCTTGGATCCATCAAAGAACATGGTCCAGTGCTCGGGGATGACTAGAGCCGGCTGCTCTTGCTCTACCCATTCGGCAAGAAAATCTTCCAGGGCCTGAGACTTGATTGCTTTCTTGGCTTTAAACTTGATCTCCACTGGTAGGAGCTCAATCACCCATTTGGCCAGTTGGCCGGTCGCATCCCGATTATGCATAATTTCTGCTAGGGGAGTGTGACTAATGATAGTGACCAAGTGATCTTGGAAATAGTGGACCACCTTCTTCACGGTCAGGTAGATCCCATAGACCATCTTATGGTAGTGTGGGTACCTCTATTTTGAAGGGGTCAACACTTCAGAAATGTAGTAGATTGGCCTTTGTACCTTGTATGCTTTGCCCGCTTCTTCCCGCTCCACAGTGAGTACGTTGGTAACAACTTGGCTAGTGGCAGCGATGTACAAGAGCAAGGGCTCGTGACTGCTCGGAGCAACCAAATCTGCTGGGTGGAGAGCTTTGAGTTGGTTGAATGAGACCTGTGCTTCATCAGTCCACTCGAATCTGTTGAATTTCTTCATCAATTGGTAAAGAGGGAGGGCCTTCTCACCGAGTCTTCAGATGAAGTGACTGAGGGCCACAAGACATCGAGTAAGCCTCTGCACATCGTGGATACGCTCCGGCCGTATCATCTTGACGATGGCTCCGATCTTGTCGGGATTGGCATCGATACCTCGTTCGTAAACAAGGAAGCCGAGTAGCTTACAAGCCGGTACACCGAAGGTGCATTTGGCCGGATTGAGCTTGATCCCGAAACGTCGAAGGTTTGCGAAGGTTTTGGCGAGATCGGCCAGGAGGTCAGAACCTTTCCTGGACTTGACCCACGATGTCATCCATGTACTCTTCGACATTCTGACTAATCTATTCCTGCAGACATTTTTGAATCATACGCTGGAATGTAGCTCCAGTGTTTTTGAGACCGAATGGCATCGTGATGTAACAAAAATGCCCGAATGGGGTGATGAAGGCTATCTTTGTTTCATCAGGTCCATACATTCGGATCTGGTGGTACCCGGAGTACACATCCAGGAACGACATGCGTTCACATCCATCAGTTGAATCTACAATTTGATCTATGCGAGGCAGAGGGAAGTGGTCCTTCGGACATGCCCGATTGAGGTGCTTGAAATCAGTACATATTCGGAGTGAATTGTTCTTCTTTGGCACTAGGACCACGTTCGCCGTCCTCTCGGAGTGGTGGACCTCGCGGATGAACTCGGCAGCTAGGAGCCGAGCGATCTCTTCACCGATTTCCCTACGCTTCTCCACGGAGGATCGGCGCAGGTGTTCCTTGATGGGCTTGATCTTCAGGTCCACTCGGAGGCGATGCTCAGCCAGCTCCCTTGGAACCCCCGGCATGTCAGACGGCTTCCATGCAAAGACATCCTAGTTCTTATAGAGGAACTGGATGAGTGACGACGAGTTGATGGATATACTTCTCGCCCCTCGTTGGTTACCCCAAGTGGAAGGTGGAAATGTAGCCAGCAGCAGATTTCCCTTACACGGGGACTGTAAGGTTTACCTAACCAGGAGGAGTCCGAGGATGAACAAGTAGGTGTACGCTGCTCTCGCGCTAGCAGAAGACGTGGACATGCACACACAACAAATAACTTTGCTCCCAATGAGTATAGAGAGGTTGTCAATCTCTCCGGCCTTGTAGTTTGCAAAGGATCAAAACACAAGCGGGAATAGTGATAGTGATTGCAACGGAAAAGTAAATGAAAGCAGTAAATGGTGGAGGTGTAAGCAATGGTGGTGATATGGACGTGATTCACATGATGTTCACTAGTGATGTCTCTCTCCCAAAAAACGATAAACAACTATGCATGGGTAAACAAATTACAGCTGGGCAATTGACAGAAATATAAATGCGCTAATTATGCAACTTGAAATTTAGAGGCTAAATAGTAATGGGCAGTTGATGTCTACGCACGTTTCTATTCTTGTAGACTATGTTGGGCCTCCAAGCGCGGAGATTTGTAGGACAACAACAATTTCCCTCAAGTGGATGACCTAAGGTTTATCGAACTCAGGGAAGTAGAGGTTGAAGATGGTCTCTCTCAAGCAACCCTGCAATTAAGATACAAGAAGTCTCTTGTGTCCCCAACACACCCAATACAATTGTCAGTTGTATAGGTGCACTAGTTTGGCGAAGAGATGTTAAAAGACAAGTGATATGGATGGTAAAACAAGGTATTGTAAATATGAAATAAAAATGGCAGAAAGGTAGCAATTGACAAAAGTGAGCATAAACGGTGTAACAATGGTGAGAAACAAGGCCTAGGCTTCATACTTTCACTAGTGGCACTCCCAACAACATTAACATAATCTAATCACATGATATTTCCACTAAAACATGCAATGGAGACGTACTTGGAGGTCATTCCTTTGTGATCATGAGAGGACGAGAATTATGTAGGGCTACAAAAGCACACCTCAGAGTTCGTAGTTCTCATCTATGGATTTCCCAATGTTACCGCGACCATCCAAAGAGAGTACCACAATCACCACAACATATCTCAAGGATAGTCAAAGACAAGAACCAAGAGACTCTCAATCTTCAATCAATTCACAAAATAGGAAATCACTCATGAAAATATTCTTCTAATCCATGTCCAATAGACCGCTGTCACCATGGTCTTGGGGATTATACTAGATACGATCAAGTAAGTACATCAATCCAATACATAGAAGAAGGGGAAACATCATGAGATCACTCTAGATTAACATAGCCTATGATCACAATCAAGATCACATCATGGGAGAGAGAGATGACCACATAGCTACACGTAGAAGACCTCAGCCCCGAGGGAGACTACTCACACATGGCCATGGTGAGTAAGAGGTTGATGGAGAGGTGCAATCCGGAGAGGAGACGGCGGCCGGCGGCAGCCATGGCCCTTTGGGTGGTGGCCCTTGGCCCCCCTTCCTCCTTGGAGATGGTGCTGATATGGAGGTGGTTCTACACCCCAAGGCGGCTGCCTCGGAGGAGGAAATCTCGTAGATCTTGGTGGCCCTCCAGAAATCAGGTTTTTCCTCTCCTTATATGAGTCGGGACGATCATCCTTGACCCTCCGATGGATGCCCCTTTGATCCAAAGGCTTTTGGGCACGTCTAGAACCTTCCTAGGAACCCCTCTCAGACCTAATGAGGTCCCTAGGTCGTGGCTTGGCCGAACCCATCTAATATGGTAATAGTTTGACTCAATCGCGTCACCGATTCTCGTAATCCTGTAATCAGATATTTGTCCTCCAGTAAAACGGGCTTTCCTGGAGCGTCCTAACTCCAAATGGGCCGAATTTTATGTCTAGAATTATCAGCATAAAATTCCCCACAACTTTTGCGTATATTATTTTTCCCATTTGATGTCATCTTCGAGGAGGAAATAGACAATCTCTAAAATCTGTAGGGGGGGACAGATTTCTGGAAAGTTAGTGTCCCGCTCCAACAAGGTTTCCTCTTCTATTTTTGATAGTTCCTACACATCAAAGTGTAAAACAAGAACATTGTGCACTTTTGCAAATATTAGTAGGTTATTCCAAATAAATCATAAACTTAATATAAAAACAATTATCAAAAGCATAAAAGTAGCATGAAACCATCAATATTATAGATACGTTTTGGACGTATCAGCAGTACGCCAAGACAAGTAGA
Organism: Hordeum vulgare subsp. vulgare; assembly: GCF_904849725.1. Classification (NCBI taxonomy): domain Eukaryota; kingdom Viridiplantae; phylum Streptophyta; class Magnoliopsida; order Poales; family Poaceae; genus Hordeum; species Hordeum vulgare. The sequence continues at coordinate 186,798,608 of NC_058519.1, read as the reverse complement.
CCGTTTATTCATCAGCATCTACTTACTAAGCATCCACGTTGAGATATCTATCTAGAACATCTCACTGGTATTAAGGTGCGAGCCCCACCCAAAGTGTAAACTCAAATAAACGGACAACTGCATTAACGAACTTTGCGTAAGGTAAACAATCCTTGCAACCGTGGTCACAAGCACCGTTGTTTTCTCCTTGGTGGCAAAAACACATCCCCTAGTCTCATGTTTTTGTCACTCAAGCTAGACATCATGGGGCATGAACCCACAATCATGCATAACATTCCCTCTTGGAGTTACAATCTACGACTCTGTCAAAACAATAAAGAGCAACGGAGAACATGCATGAATCACTAAAGAACATAATATAAAAGGATAATCAAATATATAACTCATCACAATCTGAACATAATCTCATAATCCATCGGATCCCAACAAACCAAGCATAGCAATAGCAGGAAAATTACATAGGTGTCTTGATCATGTAGGGCAGCTCACAAGGGCTAATCATTGAAGCACAAGATTGGAGAGAAGACATCACATAGCTACTGGTCATGGACTCATGGTCCAAGGAGGACTACTCACGGCACATCCGGGAAGCGTCCATGGTGGTGGAGAAGCTCCCGGAGGTCAATCCTCCCTCCGGCAGGGTGCCGGGAAGAGGTCTCGTGACGCTCCCGATCTCGGAAGCACTGCGGTGGCGGAACGATAGAGAAATTCGCGATTCTGGATATGATGGAAGGGTTTCCGATCAAAAGGGTAAATATAGGCCAAAGGAGGGCGTCAGAGGAGGGGGGCCCCACCCAGGCGACCTGTGGGCGTGGATAGGAGCCAGGCCATGCAGGGAGGCCGCCTGGGCAGGCCCTGGCTCCCCTCTAGCCCACCTTTGCTGTCTGGAAGCTTCCGTCATGCTGATTTTTATATATTTTTCTTGGGATTTTTGGGACTCTGGTAATTTGGGAAAAAGTCCCTCCAAAAAAGTAATCAGCAGACAGAAACTGGCACTGGGTGCACTGAGTTAGTAGGTTAGTCCAAATATGTGTAAAAGGATATAAAAGTGTAGCAAAACATATAACAATGTCACCCAAAAGATCATGGAACAAGCAGAAATTATAGATACGTTTGGGACGTATCAATGAGCTCGGCTTCCTATTTCTCTCCGAGTGAGGTGGAGATGTTGGTTGCAAAAGCACTCAGATGTGGGTTGGACGTAGACCTGCTTCGTCTCACCAGCCGACTGAAAGGCGGATTCAGTAGTTGGCCACTTTGACTTGAGCATATTTGTGGTTTTCACTGCCTTCTTGTACCCATCAGGCTCGACTACGAGGACCTGCTCGTTGGCGATGGTAGAGCCTTGCTCGAGGCACTCTTCGGCAACCTTCCAATTGCCAGTCACCGTGATTACGCCTTTTGGCCCTAGATACATGTAACATGGGCGGGCCATGAAACGTGTGTAAGCGGGCCTACCTAGGATGGCGTGATAGGCGCTGCGAAAGTCGACTACCTCGAAGGAAAGCCTCTCCTTGCGAAAAAAAATTCTCGTCGCCGAATACTACGCTCAAAGTGATCTTGCCAAGTGATTCGGCCATCTTCCTGGGGATATCCCCGTGGAACTGCATGTTACTCTTGCTTAGCCAGAGCAACAGGATGTCCATGGCTTTGAGAGTGTCCACATAGATGATGTTCAGGCCGCTGCCTCCGCCCATGAGGAATTTCCGTAGTCAGAACCTATTGACTGCGGGATCGACCACCAGCGCCTGCCTCTCAGAGGTGGCTATGTTGGCGAGGTGGTCTGACTGGTCGAATGTGACGGGCGTCTTCGCCCAGTCGAGGTACTTTGGGGCAGCCGGGGCTGCCAAGTTCACCTCCTGATTGATGACTTTCAATCGGCTCTTGATCTCGACATCCGCAAAGATCATGAGGGTCGCCTGAATGTTTGGATACCCGGAGGTGTCCGCAGGGTCGTCTTCATCTTCCTTGTCCCGGGAGGACTCTCCACCCATCTCCGTCAGGAGCAAGAGACAGTCGTGAGCCGTGTGCTTGGCGGGGATAGTCTCCCCTCCTCGTCCTTGCGAGAATGAATCGGACACGGCTGGTCCAAAAGGCTGCTCTTGGACTCAGACTTCTTTTTGCCAGCACAATCTTTATCTTTTTGGATTTATTCTGGCTCGGCCCTGGGACAACAGCTACTTCGGCTTTGCCCGATGGATCGCCTTTTCACTTCTTCTTCTTCCCAGCGTTACCCGACTGAGGGGTTTGTTGGCTCGGCCTTTGCCGTTGCGGAGACGGTCTTCTTCTTTGCCATTCGCATACCGATTGGCGATCTCCATGGCCTGACCGAGGGACAGGTCCCCTGATCGGCTAAACTTGAGAATGAGGTCCCGATACATGGTGCATGCTTCGAAAGCGCACACGGCTTGATGCTTTGTGACATTCTCAATGGTGTTGTGAATTGTGGTCCACCGCTGGATGTACTCCCGAAGAATCTAGTTGCTCTTCTGGACACAATGTCGTAGCTCTGTCAGGCCGCCTGGGCGCTTGTATGTGCCCTCGAAGGACTTGACGAACACTCCGACGAGATCCCCCAGCTGTGGATGCTTCTGGAGGGCAGCTGGTTGAGCCACGCCCTCGCGGACCCCTCCAGCAGGAGGGGCAGATGCTTCATAGCGACATAATTGTCGCCGCCGTTGATCTGGACGACCACTTGCTAGTCTTCCACCCAGGTCTCTGGCTTCGACTCGCTATTAAACTTACCAATTGGAGGGGTAAATATAGGCCAAAGGAGGGCGTCATAGGAGGTGGCCAACCCGTAGTTGGAGGGGATTTCAGCTTCTCGGATGTGTCAATCGAAGCACTCGAGGCCGGACACTCCCCGACCAGCTCACGATCGATCAACCATGTGTTGCGTTGTTATAGGCCAAATGTTGAACCCGGGGGCCCGATAGTCGTCGCCCTCATTAACCGAACGCCGATTAGGGCTCGGCCTGTGGTCATGAGGACGACGATCGAGTGAGCCACTCTTTTGGAGGGGGTGACCTGCTTCGGTCTTGATGACCTTGCCTCCAGTCTCCATGCGGGCCTCTTGAAAGAGGAGGAGACCTTTGGTGCTGCCTGTGCACGTGTGGGCTATGAGTCGACTACACGGTGTCTGCCTGGACGGACTTGCTTGAATGCGGTGCCGCAATGGTGACACTGCAGAATTTTTCTGCATGGTAGTCTTCAAGAAAGCCTGAATCTGTCAAATGCCTTCCCCGGCCGCGCTGTCACTCAACTGAATTGAATCAATTATCCGAGTGGCAGTGGCCATGTTGAACAGAGGTGTCCGCATCATCACGATGTGTTGCTGACGATCGTTTTGAAAAAAACGCAGTCTGGGGTATGTCTTCAGGTCGGATCTTCAGTTGGTAATCTCCAGATCAGAGATCGATATTGGAGAATACCTTAGCTCCATTTAACTGGCCAAACAACTCTTCAATCTTGGGGAGTGGGTACTTGTTCTTGATCATGACTTCATTGAGAGAACGGTAATCGACGCAGATTCTGATAGTTCCATCCTTCTTAGACACGAACAGAACAGGTGATCCCCAAGGTGATGCACTCGGACGAATGAAACCTTTCCTGAGTTGCTCATCCAGCTGCTTCTTCAGCTCCGCCGTATCTTCGGATCCCATCCTGTAAGGCTTCTTATAGATAGGCCTTGATCCGGGCATGAGCTCAATGATGAACTCGATGTCACGGTCGAGAGGCATCCCTGGTAGCTCATCAGGAAAGACGTCCGGGTACTCACAGACTATCAGCACTTGGTCCAACTCTTCTCCTGACAGGTTGTTAACCTGCGATACACGAGTGGTTACTGGCTTAGAGGCATACTTGACCATGACCGCTTGGTCGCTTGTCATGGTAATAACCCTATTGGCACAGTCCAAGATGCTCTGGTGTTTGGCCAACCAATCCATGCCGAGAATTACTTCTAGGCCTTGCAACTTAATGACGACGAGATCTAGTGAGAAGCTTATCCCATTGATAACAATCCCGACTTTCCTACACCCTAGGTTGGTCCTTAACACTGCTCCCGGGGTTTGTATTGCCATTTGCCCGTTAAGAAGAGTAGGCTCCAAACCACATTTTTCCGCAAATCTTTGTGTAACAAAACAATGCGAAGCACCACAATCAAACAATATTGTTGTTGGGGTGGAGTTGATGAGGAACGTACCCAGAATGCAGTCCGGGTCTTCCTGTGCCTCTTCTGTGGAGATGTGATTGATCCGCCCCTGCTATGATACTGCTGGTTGCGGGGAGCTTGGTTCCTTCCTGGTGCTCCTTGGCCTTGGTTTGGCGCATTGAGGCGTGATACGTCTCCAACGTATCTATAATTTTTAATGGTTTCATGCTATTATCTTGTCAAACTTTGGATGTTTTGCATGCCTTTTATATATTTTTTTGGGACTAACTTATTAACTCAGTGCCAAGTGCCATTTCCTGTTTTTTCATGTTTTTGACCCCTTTCAGAGGAGATATTGAAACGGAGTCCAAACGGAATAAAATCCCCGAATTATTTTTTTTTCATAACGGAAGAAGATCAGGAGACTTGAGAGCCAAGGCAGGGGGGGCCCCAGGGCCCCCACAATCCCTCACCCCGCGGCTAGGGGGAGGCCGCGGCCCTCAGGCTTGTGGGCCCCCTGGACCTCCTTTGCCCTAGGGTTTGCACCTATATATCCCCAAAAATTCCACAAAAAACCAGGAGATCATCGAAAGAACTTTTCCGCCGCCTCAAGCTTCTGTCTCCGCAAGATCCCATCTGGGGCACGTTCTGGTGCCCTGCCGGAGGGTGGATTCGGACACGGAGGGCTTCTTTATCAACACCATGACCTCTCCGATGATGCGTGAGTAGTTCACCATAGACCTACGGGTCCATAGCTAGTAACTAGATGGCTTCTTCTCTCTCTTGGATCTTCAATACAAAGTTCTCCATCATCTTCATGGAGATCTATCCTATGTAATCTTCTTTTGTGGTGTGTTTGTCGAGATCCGATGAATTGTGGATTTATGATCAGATTATCTATGAATCTTATTTGAGTTTCTTCTGATCTCTCTTATGCATGATTTCATATCCTTGTAATTCTCTTCGAGTTGTGGGTTTTGTCTGGCCAACTAGATCTATGATTCTTGCAATGGGAGAAGTGCTTGGTTTGGGTTCATACCGTGCGGTGACCTCACCCAGTGACAGAAGGGGTAGCGAGGCACGTATCGTGTTGTTGCCATCAAGGGTAAAAAGATGGGGTTTTCATCATTGGTTTGAGATTATCCCTCTACATCATGTCATCTTGCTTAAGGCGTTACTTTGTTCGTCATGAACTCAATACACTAGAGGCATGCTGGATAGCGGTCGATGTGTGGAATAATAGTAGTAGATGCAGAAAGTATCGGTCTCCTTGTTTCGAACGTGATGCCTATATGTATGATCATTTCCTTAGATATTGTCATGACTTTGCGCGGTTCTATCAATAGCTCGACAATAATTTGTTCACCCACCGTGATATTTTGTATTTTGAGAGAAGCCTCTAATGAACACTATGGCCCCCGGGTCTACTCCACACCATATTTTCAGCCTTACACTTTTTACTTTGGTGCACTTTCCGCCTTGAGATCTCACTTTGCAAACAATCTTGAAGGGATTGACAACCCCTTTGAAGCGTTGGGTGCAAGCTTGTTTGTGTTTGCGCAGGTACTCTAGACTTGACGAGACCCTCCTTCTGGATCGATACCTTGGTTCTCAAACTGAGGGAAATACTTACTGCTCCTGTGCTACATCACCCTTTCCTCTTCAAGGGAAAAACCAACGCTAGCACAGTCTCCGTCAACGTGTCAATTTCTGGCGCTGTTGTCTGTTGTCGTAGCAGAAGAATTTCTGGCGGCGTTTCCATGGAGGATCAAGTCAAGAACTCATCCAAGTAAGTGTTGCAAACTCATCTCTTGCATTTACTTTGTTGCCTCGTTTTCCTCTCCCCCACTTTACAATTTTCCTTTTTCGTTTGCCTTTTTCGTTCGCCCTTTTTCTCGCTTGCTTTCTGTTCGCTTGTGTGCCATGTGCCTTCAATATGCTTGCATCTTCGCTTGCTGAAAATCTAGTGATATGGATCCTCATCCACTTGCTAATCTCTTTATGAGATCCAATTATGTTGATCCAATTGCTAGTGAGTTGAGTGCACTTGACTATCTTTATGGAGTTTTGCTTGAGATGCGTGAATCTGAAAATTGTGAGGAAGAAATTTATGAAGTGATTCACGAGGGCTACTTGAATGAAAAGCATGATTGCAATGATTTCATTATAAATTCTATTAATGACAATCATGCTAAAAATATGCAAAACCCTAAGCTTGGGGATGCTAGTTTTGCAATGTCCACTACTTGTTGCAATGATATTTGCAATAATATTGAAAGTGGGTTTGGAGAAGTCGTGACTTTAGTTGATGATAATCCCACTGTTTTTGAAGAGCATCAACTTTGCATGCATGTAGATCATGCAAAGAATATCCTTTGTGATATCTATTTTGTTGATTTTGATTATGATCCCACATGTAATTGCTATGAGAGAGGAAAATATTGTGGTAGAAACTTTCATGTTACCAAATTACCTCTCGTTATGTGGAGATTGCTATTGTCTCTTTCTTCTTCCTTGCATACGACAACTATTGGTTGTCTTGACAATCTGTTTTCCTATAAAATGCCTATGCATAGGAAGTATGTTAGACCTAGATGTGATTTTCACATGCTTTATGATGCTCTCGTTGTGCTTCAATTCTTGTCTTTTGTGTGAGCATCATTGAATTATCAATGCCTAGCTAAGGGCGTTAAACAATAGAGCTTGTTGGGAGGCAACCCAATGAATTTATCTTTTTCTTTCTGTTTTGTTGCGTCCACACCATCACAATTCTGTTGTGATTGTGTTTTTTGTGTTTCTTTTTGTGTTTGAGCCAAGCAAAACCTTTATGACTAGTCTTGGTAATGGTTGTTTGATCCTGCTGGAAAAAGATAGAAACTTTTCGCTCACGAGATGATTTTTCATTTTTATTCACAAAGAGCTTTTGAGTTGATACTTTTTGCTTCTGGTTGATATGCCTTTTTCCCAGGCCTTCGTAAATTTTTCAGATTTTTGGAGGTACCAGAAGTATACGAAGTATACAGATTGCTACAGACCGGTCTGTTTTTGACAGATTCTGTTTTTGTTGAGTTGGTTGCTTGTTTTGATGAAACTATGGTTAGTATAGGGGGGTACTAGCCATGGAAAAGTGAGAATACAGTAGACCAACACCTATATAGATAGAATTCAAGTTTGCTACAGTACCAAAAGAAGTGGTAGTTTGTTTTCTTGTGCTAATGTTATCACGAGTTTCTGTTTAAGTTTTGTGTTGTGAAGTTTTCAAGTTTTGGGTGATGTTCTCATGGACAAAGAGATAAGGAGTGGAAAGAGCTCAAGCTTGGGGATGCCCAAGGAATCCCAGGCCAAATTCAAGGAAACCAAAAAGCCTAAGCTTGGGGATGCCCCGGGAAGGCATCCCCTCTTTCGTCTTCAATCCATCGGTAACATTACTTGGAGCTATATTTTTATTCACCACATGATATGTGTTTTGCTTGGAGCGTCTTGTATCTTAGGAGTCTTTTCTTTTTGTTGTGTCACAATCATCCTTGCTGCACACCTTTTTGAGAGAGAGACATGCACTCATCGTGATTTTTGCTAGAATGCTCATAGTGCTTCACTTATATCTTTTGAGCTAGACACTTTTGCTCTATGTGCTTCACTTATATCTTTTAGAGCAGGGCGGTGCGTGACTTGGTACTTGGCTTATGCTATAAAAGTAGTCCCAAATGTCATAGGCACCCAAAGAGGATGCAAAAACCTCCATCTTCATGTCCATTGAGTAGAAAGAGAAGTCTTGATTCCTCTTAATTAGTTTTGAGACGTGGGTTTGGTAATATTAAGAGCTACGTTAGTAGGGTGTTCTGAATCTAGAAATACTTGTGTTGAAGTTAGTGATTCCCGTAGCATGCACGTATGGTGAACTGCTATGTTAGGAAGTCGGAGCATAATTGATCTATTGATTGTCATCCTTTGTATTGAGGTCGTGATCGCGCGATGGTTAACACCTACCAACCCTTCCCATCGGAGTATGCGTTTAGCACTTTGTTTCGATTACTAATAAAAACTTTCGCAACAAGTATGTGAGTTCTTCATGACTAATGTGAGTCCATGGTATAGATGCACTTTCACCTTCCACCATTGCTAGCCTCTCTAGTGCCGCGCAATTCTAGCCGGTGCACAAACCCACCATATGCCTTCCTCAAAACAGCCACCATACCTACCTACTATGGCATTTTCATAGCCATTCTGAGATATATTGCCATGCAACTCCCACCGTTCCGTCTCATGACTTGTGTCGTCACTCTCATATTGCCATTGCATGATCATAAGATAGCTAGCGAGATGTTTCAACGTCATACGCCATGCTAGATAGTTGCACATCCCGGTACACTACCGGAGGCATTTCCTATAGAGTCAACGTCATTTTGAGCTTTGAGCTGTGAGTAAATAAAAGTGTGATGATCATCATTATTAGAGCATTGTCCCATGTGAGGAAATAAAAAAAAGAGGCCAAAGAGCCCAGAAAAAAATAAAAAGGAAAAAAAGAGGTCTAAGAGCCCAAATGAAAAAAAGAGAAAAAGAGAGAAGGGACAATGCTGCTATCTTTTTCCACACTTGTGCTTCATAATAGCACCATGTTCTTCATGATTGAGAGCTTCTTGCTTTGTCACTACTATATGCTAGTGGGAATCTTCGTTATATAACTTGGCTTGTATATTCCAATGATGGGCTTCCTCAAAATTGCCCTAGGTCTTCGTGAGCAAGCAAGTTGGATGCACACCCACTAGTTTTCCTTTTGAGATTTCACATACTTATAGCTCTAGTGCATCTCTTGTATGGAAATCCCTACTCATTCACATTGATATCTATTAATGGGCATCTCCATAGCCTTTTGATACGCCGAGTCAATGTGATCATCTCCTCCTTTTTGTCTCACAACCACCACCACACTCTATTCCACCTATAGTGCTATATCCATGGCTCACGCTCATATATTGCGTGATAGTTATAAAATGTTTGAGAAAGTAAGAGTGCGAAAACAATTACTTTGCCAATACCAGGGTTGTGCATGATTTACATTAGTTGTGTGAGGATGATGGAGCATAGCCAGACTATATGATTTTGTAGGGATAACTTTCCTTGGCCTTGTTATTTTGAAAGTTCATGATTACTTTGCTAGTTTGCTTGAAGTACTATCGTTTTCATGTCAATATCAAACTATTGTTTTGAATATTAAAGATCTGAACATTCATGTCACGTGAAAGAAGTTGCAAAGGATAACTATGCTAGGTAGCATTCCACATCAAAAAAACATTCTTTATCACTTCCCTACTCGAGGACGAGCAGGTGTTAAGCTTGGGGATGCTTGATACGTCTCCAATGTATCTATAATTTTTTATGGTTTCATGCTATTATCTTGTCAAACTTTGGATGTTATGCATGCCTTTTATATATTTCTTTGGGACTAACTTATTAACTCAGTGCCAAGTGTCAGTTCCTGTTTTTCCATGTTTTTGACCCCTTTCAGAGGAGATTTTGAAACGGAGTCCAAACCGAATAAAATCCCTAAAAATATATTTTCCGTAACGGAAGAAGATCAGGAGACTTGAGAGCCAAGGCAGGGGGGCCCAGGGGCCCCACAAGCCCTCACCCCGCGGCCAGGGGGGAGGACGCGACCCTCAGGCTTGAGGGCCCCTGCTACTGCAACAAAAGACCTTCCAACGGCGCGAGAAATACTTCTGATGTGTGTTGTGTATCCCGGGCAACGGCGCCAGAAATAGGCACGTCGACGGGAGAATACTTGGCTTGATCTTTTTGTTGCGACTACGCCTTAAGGGACTTCCTAGGCAAGTATGCAAAGGATTTCCCCTGTGGCCTTGGAGCCTTGCGTTGGTGTTCCCTCGAAGCGGAAAGGGTGATGTAGCATAGCAGTGGTAAGTATTTCCCTCAGTTTGAGATCCAAGGTATCAATCCAGTGGTGGAGTATCTCAAGATCCTGCACAAACACAAAAGCTTGCTCCCAACGCTATGAAGGGGTTGTCAATCCCTTATAGATTATTTGCCAAGTGAGAACTGAAAGCAACAAAGTAACAAAGCAAAGTAAAAGAGGAGGTGTAAACGATGGATGTGAATAGACCCGGGGGCCGTAGTGTTTACTAGTGGCTTCTCTCATGAAAGCAAGTAGACGGTGGGTGAACAAATTACTATCGAGCAATTGATAGAACCGCGCAAAGTCGTGAAGATATCTATGCAATGATTATTTCTACAGGCATCACGTCCAAAACAAGTAGACCGATAATGTTTGCATCTACTACTATTACTCCACACGTCGACCGCTATCCAGCATGCATATAGTGTATTAAGTCCATAAGAACAGAGTAACACCTTAAACAAGATGACATGATGTAGAGGGATAATCTCAAACCAATTATAAAAACCCCATATTTTTACCCTTGATGGCAACTACTTGATGTGTGCCTTGCTGCCCCTACTGTCAAGTACAATGAAATCCACGGGTACATAGTTCTTATTTGCAACAATAAGAACATCATGGAGAGCTTTGTATTGAAGATCCAAGAGAGAGAAGAAGCCATCTAGCTACTAACTACGGACCCGTAGGTCTGAAGTGAACTACTCACGAGTCATTCTAGGGGCGATGATGATGATGAAGAAGCCCTCCAACTCCAAAGTCGCCTCCGGCAGGGTGCCGGGAAGGGTCTCGAGATGAGATCTCGTGGAACCGGAAGCTTGCAGCGGCAAAAAAGTATTTTCGAGGCACCCCTGATTTTTTGCAGAATATTTGGGAATTTATAGGCCAAAGACCTAGGTCAGGAGGCGGCCAGGGAGGCCACAAGCCTGCCCACCGCCGCCTCCCCCTGGTGGCGGAGTGGGGGCTTGTGGGCTCCCTGGAGCCCACCTGGCTTGGCCCAAAAGCCCCCTGATCTTCTTCCATTCGGGAAAAATCATTTCGGGGTTTTTCTTCCGTTTGGACTCCGTTCCAAAATCAGATCTGAAAAGAGTCAAAAACACAGAAAAAGCAGGAGATGGCACTTGACACTGAATTAATAAGTTAGTCCCAAAAAAGATATAAAAGCTACATAAAACAACCAAAGAAGACAAGATAACAGCGTGAAACCATCAAAAATTATAGATACATTTGAGACGTATCAGCCCCCTGGACCTCCTTTTCCCTAGGGTTTGCGCCTATATATCCCCAAAAATTCCACAAAAAACCAAGAGATCATCGAAAGTACTTTTCCGCCACCGCAAGCTTCTGTCTCTGCAAGATCCCATCTGGGGCACGTTCTGGTTCCATGCCGGAGGGGGGATTCGGACACGGAGGGCTTCTTCATCAACACCATGAGCTCTCTAATGATGCGTGAGTAGTTCACCATAGACCTACGGGTCCATAACTAGTAACTAGATGGCTTCTTCTCTCTCTTGGATCTTCAATACAAAGTTCTCCATGATCTTCATGGAGATCTATCCGATGTAATCTTCTTTTGCGGTGTGTTTGTCGAGATCCGGTGAATTGTGGATTTAAGATTAGATTATCTATGAATCTTATTTGAGTTTCTTCTCATCTCTCTTATGCATGATTTCATATCCTTGTAATTCTCTTCGAGTTGTGGGTTTTGTCTAGCCAACTAGATCTATGATTCTTGCAATGGGAGAAGTGCTTGGTTTTGGGTTCATACCGTGCGGTGACCTCACCCAGTTACAGAAGGGGTAGCGAGGCACGTATCGTGTTGTTGCCATCAAGGGTAAAAAGATGGGGTTTTCACATTGGTTTGAGATTATCCCTCTACATCATGTCATCTTGCTTAAGGCGTTACTCTGTTCGTCATGAACTCAATACACTAGATGCATGCTGGATAGCGGTCGATGTGTGGAGTAATAGTAGTAGATGCAGAAAGTATCCGTCTACTTGTCTCGGACGTGATGCCTATATGTATGATCATTGCCTTAGATATCGTCATGACTTTGCGCGGTTCTATCAATTGCTCGACAGTAATTTGTTCACCCACCGTGATATTTGCTATTTTGAGAGAAGCCTCTAGTGAACACTATGGCCCCGGGGTCTACTCCACACCATATTTTCAGCCTTACACTTCTTACTTCGTTGCACTTTCCGCCTTCAGATCTCACTTTGCAAACAATGTTGAAGGGATTGACAACCCCTTTGAAGCATTGGGTGCAAGCTTGTTTGTGTTTGCGCAGGTACTCTGGACTTGACGAGACCCTCCTTCTGGATCGATACCTTGGTTCTCAAACTGAGGGAAATACTTACTGCTCCTGTGCTGCATCACCCTTTCCTCTTCAAGGGAAAAACCAACGCAAGCCGAGTCTCCATCAACGTGTCATTTTCTGGCGTTGTTGTCTGTTGCCGTAGTAGGGCACGGTGCGTCGGGCTTCTTGTTGGGACACTGCTTGGAATAGTGCCCAGTCTGTCCACATCCAAAACAGGTAACTTGTGCCGGAGGGTTGGTCTTGACTCCACTGTTGTTTGGTGGGTTGAATGCTGGTTTGGTGCTATCTTGCTGTTGAGGCTGGTAGTTCTGGCAAAATGTTGGAGACTTGTACTGATGTTGTTGATAACTGGGTCTTGCTGGAGTTGACAGCCATGGGCGTGGCTTCGGATTACTAGGTCCTCCACTACCCATCAGCTTGCGCTTACGGGCGTCTTCCATTGCACGACGCTTATACTCCAACATAAGGGCCTTGTTAACCAGGTCGCTGAAGGTTCGGCATTCACAAACAACCAGTTGATACTGGAGTGACTGCTGCAATCCTTCCATAAAGTGTTCCACTTTAGCGGCCTCAGTGTTGACATCCTCTGGTGCATATCTTGACAGGAGGTTGAACTTCTACAAATACTCCTTGATGGATCCACTATCTTGCCTTAAAGCTCGGAAGTCACGCTTCTTAATGGTCATCATTCCAGGAGGAATGTGAGCAGCGCGGAATCCCTCTTTGAACATAGCCCATGTGATGACCTGCTCGGCTCGCATGATGTGAAATCCATCCCACCAAGCTCTGGATGTGCCTCCGAGACAGTGAGAAGCGTAGAGGACTTTCTCACAATCATCAGTACATTTGACTAGCGCGAGGAGGTCTTCGATAGTACGGATCCAGTCATCGAAATCCAATGGTTTAGTCGTCTCCGTGAATATAGGTGGCATAGTCCGCATAAACTCGGAGAGAGTAGAGCGACCATTGCCATTCCCGTTCTGCAGCGGGTTGTTCACCAAGACTTGAGCCAGATGCTGAATAGCGGCATTATTGGCTTGACGTTCCTCGCGGAGAGCTTGAAGGAACTGAGTCATAGTCAAGCTTTCGGGAGGAGGCGGTGGCGGTGGAACATCGTCTTGTTGCTACTCGTGGTGATCTCCAGCTTGAGCGTCCCCTCCATTTCCCTGCTGCTGACCTGAAGAAGCAGAGCCAGGGTTGCCGAAGGTGCTGGTGCGAGTTACAATAAGCATCTTGTCTGGGGAGTAGTCAGGTCAATTTGCCAAACTGGCCGGAATCATAAGGGATGATGTTCTAGTAAAAGGGGGTCTGGTGCTGTCCTAGTGTGAGATTTTTAAGCCAAAGATTTTTGGAAAACTTAATGCATTAGATTAAAACAAGTGATGTAGTCTCTTACAAGCTGCCTAAGGCAGAAATGCGGCTTGCATCAAACATGCTTACACAACACTCATGGTTCGCATGAACCGATACATGAATTCCCTATGCTTGGGGGAAACTCCTAATTGCCTACGCCGTGATCCTAAGTGGCGGACTGCTCAGTCTCATAGGTGAGTTCTGCAGGGTCTTCGTCTTCATCTTCATCTGTGCTTCCCTCCTTCAGGGGAGTAGGAGAAGGAAGCGGTCCATCACGGTGTCTCTTGGTTGGCGAGGCAGCGAAGAGCTCAGTGTACTCTTCCGCGGTCAGGCGGTGACTATGAATAGGAGTGGCCTGAAGCGATGGTACTCCTCTCAGAAAGCAACGCCTGATCGTCCTTCGGGTGCTCCTTCCTTCTTCACCTTGCGGGTCTTCATCTTCTCCATGCGGAGCAGATCGTTGACTTGATGCACTTCTTGGCGAATCTTTGTTGACTCCTTGATCAAAAGGTGTGTCAAAGTGTCGGAGGAGAGGGTGAAGTAGGTCTGGAACCTTAGTGGCGTCCCGTTCTCTGAAGGTGGGTTGAGTGTCCAACTCCCGTCTATCCCATCCTTAATAAAAGGTAGGTGACAAGTAGCTAGCTCATTAGCCATCTCGGGAAGGATATCGCGGAGACGCACGAGCGCCTCTCGTGCGACTGTCTCTACTGCCAGTATCAGATCCCCCATTTGTGGTCCTTCGAAGAACCAACTAGTCGGGGAGTCATTAGCCTTCACTATCACATCCACGTGATATTCCTTGGTGACAGCATTGACCCAGTGCTCAAGGTAGAGGAAGATGGGCGTGCGGCATACTTGGCACTTCTCGAGGCTATCACCCAAAAGTAGGGGAAAGCCCGTCTCCAGAAGCATCTCAGGTACGGTAGAGGCTATGTTGATTTTGTTTCAACTACATGCATGAACATGCGCCAAGTCAAGCCACTTGAAACATTCAAAGGAGAATACCATCCTATAATACTACATCATAGTCATTTCAAAATCTATGTTGGCATTCAAGACAAACCATTATAAGCTCTCAGCTAAATAAGCATGGCATCAGAAACTATGATCTCTAAGTTGTCATTGCAAACATGGTTCTCTCACAACAAAGCTAAATCTGGGTAGACAAGCTAGTCATAGTTACAAAAACAAAACAGATAGAGTTCATACCAGCTTTTCAGTCTCAGTCACTTCATCATATATCATCATTGTTGCCTTTCATTTGCACGATCGAACGATGAAAACGATAATAAGCGCATTGGACTAAGCTGAATCTGCAGGCAAACACAAAGGAGAAGACAAAATAATATGGTTGTTTGAAAGCTAAACAGGTAAGCATACAAGAACCAATAAGCATTGTAACCAATATCTTCTACCTTGACACAAAGAAAAAGAAAACTATTTACATGGGAAAGCTCCCAACAAGCAAAAGAAGAAAGAGAAATCTTTTTGGGTTTTCTTAAAAGGACACAAAACAAGAACACAAGAAAACAAAAAGAAACTAGCATGGATAATACAGTGGCAAAGTGTAAACACCGGCTAACAACGTGAAAGCATAAGCATGAATGTAAAGTCGGTGAGAACACGTACTCCCCCAAGCTTAGGCTTTTGGCCTAGCTTGGTCTACTCCCATGGATGATCCTGGCGAAACCCAAAGTCATAATGGGTGTTATACGGGAGTGTTGTAGCCACTGCCTGAATAGCTGCCTCACGAGGTCGAGCAGCAGTCGCCTCCCTCTCATACTCCTCTACCTCTCCTATGGTTAATTAGTATCTTCGTTTTACCAGAAAGTCAAAGAAAGCAGGAGCAGGAAGGGTAATATGGAAAACACACTGCCGGTTAAATATCAAGCAGTATAGGAGGGATCCATGATCTCTCTCAAGGAACTGGTAGCATGTTAGAGCGACACGATCAAGGTAGGCTGTACGGAGAGGAGGGTCTTCTGGATGGATGGATACTCCAAGAAAATTTGCTAAGCGTGTAGCATAAACTCCACCAAAGAAATCCCACTCACTAGCATTTTTATTCAGCCTCCTTGCTATAATAGCTCCCATATTGAAGCTCCTGTCACCTGTTACTGCGCACTTAAGGATACTAAGGTCGGAAGCGCATAGGTGACAATGTGTACTCTTGCCGTTAATGCACCTACCTATGAAGAGGGCAAGGTAGTGCAAGGCAGGTAAATGGATGCTTCCTATGGTGGCTTGCGTGATATCTCTGGTTTCTCCAACAATTATACTAGAGAGAAAGTCTCTAACCAAAGACTTAGGAGGATCATTAACACTACCCCAATCGGGTATCTTGCAAATCCTATTGAAATCCTCCAGATCCACGGTATAGGATTTATCGGACAGGTCAAACAGTATGGATGATTCACGGCGAGCTAAAAAATTAAATCTACGCACGAAAGAGGCAGTGAGCATAGCATACTGTTCACATTTATCTGAGACGAATTCTTCTAACCCGGCATTGCGGACAAGTGCATCAAACTCATCCTTGAAACCTGCTTCGATCATGAACTCATCGGAAGGCCATTCACATGGTTGTACCGGTGCGTCCCTTAGTTGAAAAGTTTCGGGCTCCCGAAAGGAGAGACGAGGACCCTTCTTACTTGAGGAACCACCATGAAACTTCCTTCTCAACATAATTTCCTTATGCTGAAATTTTTGAAGTTCAAGAGAAAAGTGAATAAAGACCCACCACACCTTGTAGCAACTACTCCTACTAGTGCCTAGAGACCGTATCACGCGCTAAAACTACTTGGGACCATCTAAAATCAACATTTCTAGCTCAAGAACAGGGTCACCAAGGTACCAAGAATACGCGAAGGATAAAGCACTAGAGCAAAAACTAATTGGACCAATGGAGGAGTCACTTACCAAGGAGTAATTTCCCCAAAACAGTTCGGAGAATGGTGCTTGGAGCAAGGAGATCGAAAATCACAGCCAAATGAGCAAGAACACGTGTTTGAGCTACGAAACAATTTTTTCTGGAGGTGGAAGAAGAGGCTGGGAGCTAGAATGAGTGGAGGGGTGCCTGTGGGCCCCACAAGCTTGCACCCCGCCATTAGGGGGTTGGTGGCGGTGGCAGGACTTGTGGCCCACTGGTCAAGCCCCCAGGCAAGGTCTCAGGCCCAGAAATTTTCAAAAACTCCAGAAAAAATCATACTAAATTTTCAGGACCATTGGAGAACTTTTATTTTCGAGGTATTTTTCTTCGGGACGCTAAAACAGAAAACAGGAAAAACTAAACTAATTCTATCATTTTTCTTCTAAGCAACAGAAAAGGGAAACTCAAAACAGAGGTATGTGACTCTCTGATTCATCCGTTTCATGGTCATCGAAAGAAATCCGTCAATGGGATTGATCAAGTCCTTGTGACAAAACCTTCTCGAATCGCAAGAGAGAATGGAGAATTTTTGAATAGCCACTAAGTCACGTCAATGGGGATACGTATCTCCCCAACAAGCAAATCATACTTCATCTTGACACGAGGAATATGGCATTCAAAGCTCCCAATGAGAATCAATGAAGTCTTTTTGATAGCATTGCTGCAATGTACTGGATATCATTTATTCGGAAAGTGCACTGTGTGCTCATTACCGTTGACATGGAAATTGACATTGCCTTTGTTGCAATCTATAACAGCCCCTGCAGTGTTTAAAAAGGGCCTTCCGAGAATGATAGCCATGGCATCGTCCTCGGGAATATCCAAGATAACAAAGTCTGTTAAGATAGTGGTATTAGCAACCACAACAGGCACATCCTCACAAACGCCGACAGGGAAAGCAGTTGATTTGTCGGCCATTTGCAGAGAAATTTCAGTGGGTGTCAACTTATCCAACTCAAGTCTACGATAAAGAGAGAGCAGCATAACACTAACACCGGCTCCAAGGTCACATAAGGCAGTTCTTACATAGTTTCCTTTAATGGAGCAAGGTATAGTGGGCACTCCTGGATCACCAAGTTTCTTAGGAGTTCCACCCTTGAAAGTGTAGTTGGCAAGCATGGTGGAGATCTCAAGATCTGGTATCTTCCGTTTATTAGTCACGATATCTTTCATGTACTTGGCATACGGAGACATCTTGAGCATGTCAGTTAACCGCATCTGTAGAAAGACGGGTCTTATCATCTCCACGAAGCGCTCAAAATCCTCATCATCCTTTTTCTTGGAGGGCTTAGGAGGGAAGGGCATAGGTCTTTGAACCCATGGCTCTCTTTCTTTACCGTGCTTCTTAGAAGTGAAGTCATTCTTGTCGTATCTCTTAGGTTGTGGATTATCAGGATTAACCGTAGGTTCAATCTCCACATCCTCATCATTTCTAGGTTGAGCATTATTATGAACATCACTGTCCATATTGTCACCAGGTTCATGTTCATCACCACATTGTGTTTCTGCATCAGACGCATAAATGTCATTAGGTTCTTCAGGTGTGATAGTATTTGGTGAGCTGGCGTGCAGGTTTCTATCATCCTTCTTCTTCTCCTTAGGATGACTAGGTGTATCACCATTGATTCCTTGAGAATCTTGATCAATTCTCTTAGGATGGCCTTCAGGATACAAAGGTTCCTGAGTCATTTTGCCTCCTCTAGTAATGACTCTAACAGAGTTGTCATTTAATTCATTGAGCGGGTCATTCTGAGCTTTAAGTACTTGTTCTACCTGAGTAGTAATCATAGAGGCATGTTTACTCAGAAGCTTCAGATCGTTGACATTTCTGTCTACACAAGCACTTAAATGGCTAAGCATACGAGTATTTTGTTCCAAATGTCTGCTAACATAATCATTGAAACTCTGTTGTTTGGCAACAAAGTTGTCAAATTCATCATAGCATAGGCTAGCAGGTTTATCAAAAGGAATATCACTCTCATCAAACCTACGCAGAGAATTTACTTCCACTACCTGTATCGGGTTATCGAGACCATGGATCTCTTCGATAGGTGGTAGATTTTTGACATCTTCAGATCTAATGCCTTTCTCTTGCATAGATTTCTTGGCTTCTTGCATATCTTCGGGACTGAGGAATAGAATACCTCTTTTCTTAGGAGTTGGCTTAGGAGGTGGTTCGGGAATAGTCCAAGCATTATCGTTGATCAAGAGGTTATTCAGTAGGGTCTCAGCTTGTTCTACGCACACATCCAGGAGCAAGAGAGGTGAACCAGGATTTAGCGTCATCCTTTAGAGAGAAAGGAAATAGCTTAACGATATAGTAGTGGCGGATCTTCTCCTCATTAGTGAAGAGGTTGGTTATTTCGGATAGTTTGGCAAGATGGGCTATGACCGTCTGAGACTCATAACCGTGAAAAGGATCAGATTCGACTAGAGAGATTATCTCAGGGTCGACAGAGAATTAATAATCCTTATCGGTGACAAAGATAGGTGAAGTGGCAAACTTCGGGTCAATTTTCATCCTAGCTTCTCGAGATTTTTCCTTCCACTTGAGAAGTAATTTGTCAGCGTCATAGGCATCCTTACACGCAAGAAAATCCTCAGCTATCTCTCCCTCCATAACATAACCCTCAGGTATATCAGGCAATTCATATCTAAGAGAGATAGATCTAGCAGGAGCAAAAGTAGGTTCTATCTCAATAGTATCGGCAGTTTCAGAAGCATCACGAGCATTGGCAGTAACTCTAGCAATATGAGCATCAAGGAACACTCCTAGTGGAACATCAGGCAAAGGAGTATCTCTAGCAGTATCAAGCATAGCATCATCATGAAAAATAGCATCTCTAGCATCACCAGGCAAAGCAGTATCAAGCATAGCATCTCTAGCAGTATCAAGCATAGCATCTCTAGCAGTATCAAACATAGTATCATCAGACATAGTATCAAGCATAGCATCTCTAGCAGTAACAACATAAGCATCATCAAGCAGAGGCGACATATCAAGATTTCTAGCAGGAGGTGATGTCGCAAACTTACTCATAACTGAAAGTGAATCAAGTGCAGAGTTAGATGGCAATTCCTTACCTCCCCTCGTAGTTGAGGGCAAGACTTTGGTCTTCGGATCCTTCAGATTCTTCATAGTGATCAGCAGATATGAATCCCAAGTGACTCAGAGAATATAACAATACCTCCCCGGCAACGGCGCCAGAAAAATGCTGATTGCAATCTCTGGCGATGGCTAGACGAATGCTGATGACAACAAACCTTCCCCTGCAACGGCACCAGAAGAATGCTGCTAGCACTCCCCGATAACAGAACTAGAAGAATTTTGTTGATGGCCCACCACCGCATGGGTTCGCAGCAGTTTTCGAGGGTAGAGTATTCGACCCAATTTGTTGGTTTACCAGTCACGAGGTGAGAGTATACTCTCAAGTATTAGCAGCTGAATTTGTCAGATTCAACCACACCTGAAAGATTAGTATCTGCAAGCACAGTAGTAACAGCAAAGTAGCGAGTAACGACAGTGTAACGAGCAATAGCAGCGGCAAGGAACAACAGTAGTGACAGCAGTAGCAAGTAGCAACAGTAACAAGAGACAGTAATAGCAACAGTAGCACCAGAGCAAGACAAGTAACAGCAGTAGCAACAGTAGTAGCAGCAGCAGCAGAGCAAGACAAGTAACAGCAATAGGACAAACTCGTAGGCAATGGGTCGGTGATTTTTTTGGATGATATTCATCATGCAACAACTATAACACGGAGAGATATGCGACTAGCTCCCGTTCGTCAATGTAATGTAGGCATGCATTCCGTGTGTCGTCATACGTGCTTAGGGAAAAGAACTTGCATGACATCTATTGTCCATCCCTCCCGTGGCAGCGGGGTCCAAAAGGAAACTACGGGATATTAAGGTTCTTTTAATAAAGAACCGGACCAACGCATTAGCACTTGGTGAACACATGAACTCCTCAAACTATGGTCATCACCGGGAGTGGTTCCGGTTGTTGTCACTCCGGGGTTGCCGGATCATAACACATAGTAGGTAACTACAACTTGCAAGATTGGATCTAAAACACACATATATTGGTGACAACATAATAATTTCAGATCTGAAATCATGGCACTCGGGCCCTAGTGACAAGCATTAAGCATGGCAAAGTAGTAGCAACATCAATCTCAGAACATAGTGGATACTAGGGATCAATCCCCATCAAAACTAACTCGATTACATGATATATCTCATCCTACTCATCACCGCCCAAGGAGCCTATGAATAGATTACTCACGAACGACGAAGAGCTTCATGGAATTGGAGAGGGAAGAAGGTTGATGATGACGATGGCGATGATTTCCCCTCTCCGAAGCCCAAGACGGACTCCAGATCTGCCCTCCAGATGAAGAACAGGTGGTGGCGGCGCCTTCGTATCGAAAACGCGACGAAAACTTCTCTTTTTATTTTTTTCAGGGACGAAAGGGATCTTATAGACCCGAGATTGGGGGCGTCAGAGTCGTGTGGGCCCCACAAGCCTGCCCACCGCCACCAGGGGGTGGTGGCGGGTCAAGGGCTTGTGGCCCACTAGCCCACCCCCTGAGGTGGAACTTGGCGCAGATATTTTTGAAATTTTCCAAAACTGCTCCCCGTAAATGTTCAGGACGTTTGGAGAACTTTGATTTCTGCACAAAAATAACACCAAGGCAATTCTGCTGAAAACAGCGTCAATCCAGGTTAGTTCCATTCAAATGATGCAAATTAGAGTCCAAAACAAGGGCAAAAGAGTTTGGAGAAGTATATACGATGGAGACGTATCACGTACTCATCTCCAAACTCCGGTCCTTCCATGTCTGGTCAATAATATAACCAGTGGCAAGCCAATGAGTAGTTTTGAATGTACTCGCAACAGCCCATGATATGAACAATGCAAGTGCAGGATAACAATAATATGCATCTATGGTGGATAACATCTTGGTTGTAAACAAACATGATCATGGGTATGCAACATAAGCTAAATGTTGATTCGAAGAACGGGTTACAGATATCAATATATCTGTCAAGGGCTGAACACTCTGGGTTCACCATATATGCCAAGTCATCAAACTTGGTCATATCAACTCTTTATTTTAACACCATTTTACCACATAATCACACACACATAGTTTATGCAAAAACGACTGGACGTAGTTTAAGAAGCACCACCCAACTGTCCTTGACTGTGGACACGACTATTCGAATAGTTTTACACTCTGCAGAGGTAGTACGCTGGACCCACGAGATCCGGGAAACTTCTGTGTCATCCACGACTCACGGTATATAACATACCCGAGGTAAGTACCCGATCAATGCCTTTCCCCTGACGATACTAGACAAAGAGGTCCACTCGATTGGTACCCAGCCCACATGTTGTACGTCTTGCGAGCACCGACTCTGGACAGTAACGACCATGCGGGGACCAACGGTGTTCCTGGAACACGTAAAAACGGCATAGTCGCCCTACCTGGCACGACCGCATCACGAGAGTGACCTCGCATCACTCCCGCCACTAGTAATGTGGCTCTTTGCTAGCACCGACCAGAGTAATCAACATAGCCCCGTCCCATAAAGGGGTAACATGGTCGTACATGTAAGGTTGGCATGGTCGACACATGATAAATCTAATCCCATTTCCGAAACCATACACACTCAAAATACTCGGTGCACCACTTCACCAAAAGTGGCCACCTAACTCATCATCACCCTCGGGCATTGATACGTCCATTTTGCATCATGCTTTCATGTTGATATTTATCGCTTCTTGGGCTGTTATTTCACTTCACGGTACAATACGTATGCCTTTTCTCTCTTATTTTGCAAGGTTTACATGAAGAGGAAGAATGCCGGCAGCTCGAATTCTGGCCTGAAAAAGGAGCAAGTTTGAGATGCCTATTCTGCGCAACTCCAAAAGCCGTGAAAATCAACGTGGATTTTTTTTGGATTTATAAAAAATACTGGGCCGAAGAAGTACCAGAGGGGCGCCAGCAGGGGGCCACAAGCCTGCTAGGTGCAGCCACTCCCCTGGTCGCGCCTAGGGGGCTTGTGGGCTCCCAGCTGGCCCTCTAGCTCCCCCCTTTTTCTACAAGAAGGGTTTCGGTCTAGAAAAAATCAAGAGGAGGCTTTTCGGACGATTCGCCACCGCCACGAGGCGGAACTTGAGAAAAACCAATCTAGAGCTCCGACAGGACGATCCTGCCGGGGAAACTTCCCTCCCGGAGGGGGAAATCGTCGCCACCGTCATCACCAACACTCCTCTCATCGGAGGGGACTCATCACCATCAACATCTTCATCAGCACCATCTCATCTCCAAACCCTAGTTCATCTCTTGTAACCAATCTTCCTCTCGCGACTCCGATTGGTACTTGTAAGGTTGCTAGTCGTGTTAATTACTCTTTGTAGTTAATGCTAGTTGGATTACTTGGTGGAAGAGTTTATGTTCAGATCTTTGATGCTACTCATTACCTCTCTGGTCATGATTATGATTATGCTTTGTGAGTAGTTACTTTTGTTCATGAGGACATGGGATAAGTCATGCTATAAGTAGTCATGTGAATTTGGTATTCGTTCGATATTTTGATGTGTTGTATGTTGTTTTTCCTCTAGTGGTGTTATGTGAATGTCGACTACATAACACTTCACCATTATTTGGGCCTAGAGGTAGGCATTGGGAAGTAGTAAGTACATGATGGGTTGCTAGAGTGACAGAAGCTTAAACCCTAGTTTATGCGTTGCTTCGTAAGGGGCTGATTTGTATCCACTAGTTTAATGTTATGGTTAGACTTTGTGTTAATTCTTCTTTCATAGTTGCGAATGCTTGCGAGAGGGGTTAATCATAAGTGGGATGCTTGTCCAAGTAAGGGAAGTACCCAAGCGTCGGTCCACCCACATATCAAACTATCAAAGTAACGAATGCAAATCATATGAACATGATGACAGCTTGACAAAAATTCCCGTGTGTCCTCGGGAGCGTTTTACCTCCTATAAGACTTTGTCCAGGCTTGTCCCTTGCTACAAAAGGGATTGGGCCACGTTGCTGCACCGTTGTTACTTTTGTTACTTGCTACTTGCTACGAATCATCTCACCACGCAACTACTTGTTACCGATAATTTTAGTGCTTGCAGATATTACCTTGCTGAAAACCACTTGTCAGATCCTTCTGCTCCTCGTTGGGTTCGACACTCTTACTTATCGAAAGGACTACGATAGATACCCTATACCTGTGGGTCATCAAGACTCTTTTCTGGCGCCGTTTCCGGGGAGTGAAGCGCCTTTGGTAAGTGGAATTTGGTAAGGAAACATTTATATAGTGTGCTGAAATTTATTGTCACTTGTCACTATGGAAACTAATCCTTTGGGGGGCTTGTTCGGGGTATCTTCACCTCGAACGGAAGCACAAAGAGTTTCTCCTCAACCTGCTGCACCTACTGAAAATATTTGCTTTGAATTTCCTTCGGGTATGCTTGAGAAACTGCTGGCTAATCCTTTTACAGGAGATGGAACATCACATCCAGACTTGCATCTAATCTATGTAGATGAAGTTTGTGGTTTATTTAAGCTTGCAGGTTTGCCCGAGGATGAGGTCAAGAAGGTCTTTCCCTTATATTTGAGGGATAAGGCGTTGACATGGTATAGGCTATGTGATGATACTAGATCATGGAACTACAATCGGTTGAAATTGGAATTTCATCAAAAAATTTATCCTATGCATTTAGTACATCGTGATCAGAATTATATTTATAATTTTTGGCCTCGTGACAGAGAAAGCATCGCTCAAGCTTGGGGGAGGCTTAAATCAATCTTATATTCATGCCCCAACCATGAGCTCTCGAGAGAAATTATCATTAAGAACTTCTATGCTCGGCTTTCTCATGATGATCGCACCACGCTTGACACTTCTTGTACCGGTTCTTTTATGAAGAGAGATATTGACTTCAGATGGAATTTATTTGAAAGAATTAAACGCAACTCTGAAGATTGGGATCTTGATGAAGGTAAGGAATCAGGTATGAATTTCAAGTTTGATTGCGTTAAATCCTTTGTTGAAACAAATACTTTTTGTGATTTTAGCGCTAAGTATGGACTTGACTCTGAGATAGTAGCTTCATTGTGTGAATCATTTGCTGCTCATATTGATCTCCCTAAAAAAAAGTGGTTTAAATATCATCCTCCCTTAGAAGTCAATGTAGTTAAACCCAATCCAGTTGAAGAGAGGGTCATCGCCTATAATGATCCTATTGTTCCTAGTTCTTACATTGAGAAACCACCTTTCCCTGTTAGGATAAAGGATCATTCTAAAGCTTCAACTGTTATACGCAGAGGCTATATTAGAACACCTACACCCCCTGAGCAAGTTAGATTTGAACCTAGCATTGCTATTATCAAAGATCTCCTGTCCGACAATGTTGATGGCCATAATATTCACTTCTGTGAAGATGTTGCTAGAATTGCTAAACCACACACTAGAGACAAACATAGGCATGTTGTTGGCACGCCTGTTGTTTCTGTTAAGATAGGAGATCATTGTTATCATGGTTTATGTGACGTGGGTGCTAGTGTTAGTGCAATACCTCAATCCTTATATGATGAAATCAAAGACGAGATTGCACCTGTCGAGATAGAACCCATTGATGTCACTATTCAGTTTGCCAACAGAGATACTATCTGCCCTGTGGGAATTGTTAGGGATGTTGAGGTCTTGTGCGGCAAAACGAAGTATCATGCTGATTTCCTCGTTCTTGCTACCGCACAAGATAGCTTTTGTCCCATCATATTTGGCAGACCCTTCCTTAATACTGTCAATGCTCATATTGAATGTGAGAAGCAAACTGTCACTGTTGGCTTTGAAGGCGTGTCACACGAGTTCAATTTCTCCAAGTTTGGTAGACAACCTCATGAAAAAGTGTTGCCTAGTAAGGATGAAACTATTGCCTTAGCTTCTATTGTTGTGCCTCCTACTGATCCCTTAGAGCAATACTTGCTTGAGCATGAAAATGATATGCATATGAATGAGAGGGATGAGATAGATAGAGTTGTCTTAGAACAATATCCTATCCTTAAAAATAACTTGCGTGTTGAACTGCTTGGGGATCCACCCCCACCAAAAGGTGATCATGTGTTCTAGCTTAAACAGCTGCCAAATACTCTTAAGTATGCTTATCTTGATGAAAAAGGGATATATCATGTCATAATTAGTGCTAGCATCTCAGAGCATGAAGAAAAGAAGTTACTAAAAACTCTAAGGAAGCACCGTGCTACTATTGGATATACTCTTGATGATCTTAAGGGCATTAGTCCCACTCTATGCGAGCACAAGATTAAGACTGATCCTGATTCCAAACCAGTTGTTGATCATGAACGGAGATTAAATCCTAAGATGAAAGAGGTAGTAAGAAAAGAAATACTAAAGCTCCTGGAAGCAGGTATTATCTATCTTGTTGCTCATAGTGATTGGGTGAGTCCGGTGCATTGCGTCCCTAAGAAGGGAGGCATTACTGTTGTCCCTAATGATACGGATGAATTGATCCCACACAGGATTATTACTGGCTATAGGATGGTGATCGATTTTAGGAAATTGAATAAGGCCACTAGGAAAGATCATTACCCTTTGCCTTTTATCGACCAAATGCTAGAAAGACTATCTAAACACACACACTTCTGCTTTCTAGACGGTTATTCTGGTTTCTCCCAAATACCAGTTGCACAAGCTGATCGGGAGAAAACCACTTTCACCTGCCCTTTCGGTACCTTTGCTTATAGACGTATGTCTTTTGGCTTATGTAATGCACCTGCTACCTTTCAAAGATGTATGATGGCTATATTCTCTGACTTCTGTGAAAAGATTGTTGAGGTTTTCATGGATGACTTCTCCGTCTACGGGTCTTCTTTTGATGATTGCCTTAGCAACCTTGTCTTGAATTGGGAGAAGTGCCACTTTATGGTTAATGAAGGCATCGTCTTAGGACATCAAATTTATGAAAGAGGCATAGAAGTCGATAAGGCTAAGGTTGATGCAATCGAGAAAATGCCATACCCCACAGATATCAAAGGTATAAGAAGTTTCCTTGGTCATGTTGGTTTCTATAGGAGGTTCATTAAAGACTTCTCTAAGATTTCTAGGCCTCTTACCAATCTCTTGCAAAAGTATATTCCTTTTGTTTTTGACGATGATTGTGAGGAAGCCTTCGAAATACTCAAGAAGGCTTTGATAACTGCACATATTGTTCAACCACCTGATTAGAACTTACCTTTTGAAATCATGTGTGATGCTAGTGATTATGTTGTTGGTGTTGTCCTAGGGCAAAGAGTTGATAAGAAGTTGAATGTTATTCACTATGCTAGTAAAACTCTAGACAGTGCCCAAAGAAACTATGCTACTACGGAAAATGAATTTTTAGCAGTCGTGTTTGCATGTGAAAAGTTCAGGTCTTACATAGTTGATTCCAAAGTAACTATTCACACTGATCATGCTGCTATTAAGTACCTAATGAAGAAGAAAGACGCTAAACCTAGACTTATCAGATGGTTTCTCTTGCTACAAGAATTTGATTTGCATGTTGTTGACAGGAAGGGTGTTGATAACCCAGTAGCAGATAACTTGTCTAGGTTGGAGAATGTTCTTGATGACCCACAACCTATTGATGATAGCTTTCCTGATGAGCAATTGAATGTCATCAATACTTCACGTAGTGCACCGTGGTATGCTGATTATGCAAACTATATCGTTGCCAAATATATACCACCTAGTTTCACATACCAACAAAAGAAGAAATTCTTCTTTGACTTGAGACATTACTTTTGGGATGATCCTCACCTTTATAAGGAAGGAGTAGATGGTGTTATTAGACGTTGTGTACTTGAACATGAACAGGGACATATTCTACAGAAGTGTCACTCCGAGGCCTATGGAGGACACCATGCGGGAGATAGAACTGCACACAAGGTATTGCAATCAGGTTTCTATTGGCCCACTCTCTTCAAGGATGCCCGTAAGTTCGTCTTGTCTTCTGACGAATGTCAAAGAATAGGTAATAACGGTAAACGTCAGGAAATGCCTATGAACTATTCACTTGTCATTGAACCATTTGATGTTTGGGGCTTTGATTATATGGGACCTTTTCCAAAATCCAACGGGTATACTCATATCCTAGTTGATGTTGATTACGTCACTAAGTGGGTAGAAGCTATCCCCACTAGTAGTGCTGATCACAACACTTCTATCAGGATGCTTAAAGAAGTTATTTTCCCTAGATTTGGAGTCCCTAGATATCTAATGACCGATGGTGGTTCACATTTCATTCATGGTGCTTTCCGTAAAACTCTTACTAAGTACGATGTCAACCACACAATTGCGTCTCCCTATCACCCTCAGTCCATTGGTCAAGTAGTGCTAAGTAATAGAGATATTAAGCTAATTCTGCAAAAGACTGTCAACAGGTCTAGAAAGAATTGGTCTAAGAAGCTTGATGATGCACTGTGGGCTTATAGAACTGCCTATAAGAATCCCATGGGCATGTCTCCGTACAAAATGGTGTACGGTAAAGCATGTCATTTACCTCTTGAGCTAGAGCATAAGGCTTATTGGGCAATCAAAGAGCTCAACTTTGATTTCGAACTTGCTGGTGAGAAGAGGTTATTTGACATTAGCTCGCTTGATGAGTGGAGAACTTAGGCATATGATAATGCCAAGTTGTTCAAAGAAAAGGTTAAGAGGTGGCATGATAAAAGGATACAAAAGCGTGAGTTTAATGTAGGTGATTATGTCTTGCTATATAATTATCGTTTAAGATTTTTTGCAGGCAAGCTTCTCTCTAAATGGGAAGGTCCCAATATTGTTGAGGAAGTATATTGTTCCGGTGCTATCAAGATCAACAACACGGAAGGTAATTGTCCGAGAGTGGTAAATGGGCAGAGAATCAAGCATTATATCTCAGGTACTCCCATAAATGTTGAAAGCAATATTATCAATACCATAACTCCGGAGGAATGCCTAAGGGATATTTATCAGCCTGTTTCAGACTCCGAAAACAAAGAGGTATGTGTTTCGGTAAGTAAACAGACTCCAAAACTTTTCCAGTAGGAATTTTTCTCCGTTTTGGAATATTTAGAAAAATAGAAAAATTTGAAGTAGTCCGGAAGGTGCATGAGGAGGCGACAAGCCTGCCAGGCGCGGCCACCCCCTTGGCCGCGCCTGGGGGGCTTGTGGCTACCTCGTGTGCCTCCCGGACTCCGTTTTCTTGCGGAGTACTCCTTCTGGTCGGAAAAAAAATCATTATATATTCTCCCAAAAGGTCCGGCCCTCGTATCACGCAAATTTCCTCTGTTTTCGTTTTGTGTCACATCCCTGAAACCCTAATCAAGTTAGCATTGTGCTCATATCTTCTTTGCATTGCATCCAAGAAAATTTCAACAAGAACAAAGCAAGTGGTGAAGAAAAACTAAAAAAAAACCTAGCCACTTCTCAAATTCAAAGAAATTATAAACATGTTCAAATCAATGAACCCAAAATGGCCACAAGAAAAGTCCAATTTTTCTGATAATTCTTGAAAGCAAATAAGCAATGAAGGAAACCATTTTCATAACACATTTGGCATTTTAAATAAATGCAAAAGGCTACTGGTTTCAAGTTTAAAATTTGAATTCAAAAACTTTAAGTTTTCAAAAATGTTGAAAACTTCAGGAATGGTTGGATATATTCCAACAAATATTCTGGTGTGTTCAAAATATTTTTGGTAAACTATTTTGGAGCTGAAATAAATAGCAAATCAAATAGTTAGTAAAACAGAAAACAAAACAAAGAAAAAAAAGGAAGAAACTCCTACCTGACGCTCACCTGGCCCAGGCCCAGTCCCTCTATCGTCTTCCTCCTCGCCAGTAGGAGCAGGAGGTGGCCGCCGCGACGCCGCGCGCCTCCATGCAGCTCCCTGCGTGCCTGGCCGCCGCTTCGCGCTAGCGCGCACGGGGATAACCTCCCCGAGCTCTGGCTTATCCATTCCGCACTCCATTCTCCCCCTCTGCTTCGTTCCCCACTGCCGCCATTGGAGCCCGAGCAGAGCTCGAGCTCGCCGTCGTTCTAGCCTACCTCTTTCCCTCCTAAGCCGCGCAATAGAACCGCCGCAGCTCCCTAAAGCTTCCTAGCCACGAGCCCTACGCCGAGACGCAGTGAAACTGTTAGAGCATATATCTCCATATGGGGTTTTGGTAATTGATGACAATTCCTATGGACTAATGGTTGCCTTAATTTATATTTATAGGATTTGTCCATAGTCACTTCTTGAAGTCCATCTGTTGGGTTCAAGGAGTTTATATGATGACCAAGGTGGTATTCAAGGTATTATCCAAAGAATGGTCATAGAGACACAAGGTTGATCAAGATCTCAGACAAAGAGTAAATCAAGATGATCAACACACAAAGCGTACAAGATGTACCGAGAGGGATCAAGTGATCCCATGGTATGTTATATTTATAGGATTTGTCCATAGGCACTTCTTGAAGTCCATCTGTTGGGTTCAAGGAGTTTATATGATGACCAAGGTGGTATTTAAGGTATTATCCAAAGAATGGTCATAGAGACACAAGGTTGATCAAGATCTCAGACAAAGAGTAAATCAACATGATCGACACACAAAGCGTACAAGATGTACCGAGAGGGATCAAGTGATCCCATGGTATGATAAGCATTGTCCATTACGTGTTTGTGTACTAACCCATGGTCTTCGTGAGAGTTCTATATGGGGGTTAGGTGTGTTTCCATGGGCTTGCGTCAAAGAGAAGATCTCATACAACCCATGAAGTATGACGTCAAGTTGTGATCGACATCAAGATTGCGATGTGCAAGTTCAAGTGGATCAGCACGAAGATATCATGCTTGAAGCTTGCTGTCCATTGACAAAGAGTAAATCAAGATGATCGACACACAAAGCGTACAAGATGTACCGAGAGGGATCAAGTGATCCCATGGTATGGTAAGCATTGTCCATTACGTGTTTGTGTACTAACCCATGGTCTTCGTGAGAGTTCTATGTGGGGGTTAGGTGTGTTTCCATGGGCTTGCGTCAAAGAGAAGATCTCATACAATCCATGAAGTATGACGTCAAGTTGTGATCGTCATCAAGATTGCGATGTGCAAGTTCAAGTGGATCAGCCCGAAGATATCATACTTGAAGCTTGCTGTCCATTGTGGTGGCAATGGACTTGTGAAGATATGCTGAAGAGTGGCTCACCCATAGTGAGTATGGGGGAGCAATCAACTAGTCTTCATCAAGCCAACGCAATCAAGAAAGGTGGTCCATCTTGAGGAAGCCAAGATCATCATCATCTAGCTCAAGAGGACGAGGTGCAAGGTATAGGTTTGCCCTTGATAGGTTTTCTAGTTAGGATAGATTGTTGTACTATCAAGGGGGGAGGCTCTCAAGTGAGTAGCTTGATCGTATCGTTCGTTGAGAGCTCAATGCATCCTTGCATCATACTTCTTGGTTCTTGTTTGGTGTTTCTCTTTGTGAGTTTTAGAGCTTATGGTCATCTTCGTGACAAGCTCGAGTTCATCGAAAACGGAGTCCATATGCATCTACTATGATGTTTTCGATGTTGGAGTTTTTGCCGGTTCTTCATTCATAGAGATCTCACATCTCTATATCATTGGCATTTTCATATCTGCATGGATAGCTCTTGTCGTCCTGAATCCAACAAGCTTGGGTTTGCTCGATTCGGAGCTCGTATGCGAAAGTTATGGCTGTTTCAGTGGCGAGCGGTAGTACCGCTGGCTGGTAGATGCTTGAGCCATGATGTGCCTTATCCTGCTATGCATGCTATGCTTAGAGTTGTGTATGGTCTGTCATCTGGGAGATGAACAGAATTGTGAGAATGTGTTCAGTAAGTAAAGGTTGTGTGTTGAACCTGATTTGGTAAAGGTACCGGTGAAAGGCTATGTAGGAGTACATGGCGGGTTGTTTCATTGGAACCGTCCTTAGGACCCGAGTTCCGTGTCAGTAATCCAAGATGAGATACTACCACATGCTGGGCCCTGAAATATGACCCCGCTCGACTTATTAATCGCTTAGTACTCGGTCCAGGAGTTGCAAGTAGTTTCTGGTGTTTATAGTCATGCTGGAGGCCATGCATAGCGCTGACCTGAGAGGTGGGCTGTGATGCGGTAGGCAGTGGCACGGTGTACCAAGTGGCACCCGGATGGTGGGCTTGGGAACCCTGCGCACATTGTTTGGGGCCATGGTGGAAACCTCAGCCGGACTTCCGTGCGGGTTACCCTCAGATAGGCGATAGACCTGGACTAAGTATTAGTGTGGTTAACGGTCATGGCCGACTCCCTCGCTGGGCTTCCGCTTGAAGGTTGCCGAGGTGCATGACGTGCACATGATGATAAGTGGCGAGAGCGTGTGTGAAGAAGTACACCCCTGCAGGGTTATGATCTATTCGAATAGCCACGTCCGCGGATATGGACTACTTGGATACATATGTTGTTCATAGATGACTTCAATGGATACTCATAAAATTGTCAAGATAAGCGTGAGTGACGTGGACGGCATTTCGTATGGGGACGGAATGATTCCACGATGGAGTATTTTTGTGGTGTTAGTGGACTCGTGTGCGAGAAATCAAGTTGTCAAAAAATGTTTTAAAATGCAAGTTGTCTAGCCATGAGTCAAATGCTGGCTTTCCGCATGAAACCCCACAATTCCTTATTGATACATTGCATGAGTAGATAGTTATCCTAAAGTCTTGCTGAGTACTTGCGTACTCGGGTTTGCTTAATATTTGTTACAGAGGTTGTTAATGACCCTAACGGAGGGTTCTTCCTAGACATCGACGACGACGAGTAGTTGGTACCCCAGCTACGATCTGGCCCTAGGGTGGGTCTGTAGTATAGTCAGGCCATGTGCCTTCTAGTTTCATCTGTCTGTACTCACACAGTTTGTCTACTTCCGCTGGCTTGTAACTTGAATGACTGTTATGATGGGTCGTGAGACCCCTACTGTGTAATATTATATGTGTGGCTCTTCCGAGCCTCTTAAATAAAGCTTGTATGTTTATGGTTATGTTGTGATGCCATCGATGTATCTATACATATCGGTATGCCATGCGTACGTGTGTCGTACTTGATATGTATGGGGTTCGATTACCTAGCCATAGACTTTAGTAGCATTCCTTACAGGGAAATGCCCCTTTGTGATCCAACGAGCCATGGTAGCTCGCTACTGCTCCGAACACATTGGTTGACCGGCGTGTGTCCTTCTTAGCTGATGTGTCTGTCCCCTTTGGGGAAATGTCACGCAATGTAATGGAGTCCTTGGTAGCTCACTGTTTGGATAGCTCTTGTCGTCCTGAATCCAACAAGCTTGGGTTTGCTCGATTCGGAGCTCGTATGCGAAAGTTATGGCTGTTTCAGTGGCGAGCGGTAGTACCGCTGGACCTAGCGGTAGTACCGCTAGAGTTGGCGGTAGTACTGCTGGCCCTAGCGGTAGTACCGCTAGCTGGTGGTAGTACCGCCCCTGGTCAGCGGTAGTACCGCTCCAGGAGCTTAGTACCGCCTGCCTAGCGGTTGTTCGTGGATGGACCTTTTTGCGAAGACTTTCTTGGCAGTGGTAGTGCCTTTGCACTACCAGGGGCCCAGCGGTAGTACCGCTGGAGTGTCAGCGGTAGTACCGCTAGCTGGCGGTAGTACCGCTGCAGTCAGCGGTAGTACCGCTGGAGTGCCAGCGGTAGTACCGCTGCAGCCAGCGGTAGTACCGCTGGAGCTCCGGCACAGAGTGGGGGTAACGGTCTGATTCCTTCCCTCACTATATAAAGGGGGCCTTCTTCCCCCTTGGCCTTATCCATTTGTTGAGCTCTTTTTCTACCTCCATTGTTGACATTCTTAGAGCTTGCTTAGTCTCAATCCCTCCAATGATTCTTGCTTGTTCTTGAGGGAAAAGAGAGAGGAGATCTAGATCCACATCTCCACCAATCACTTTCTCCTCTATGTGAGGGGAACCCCTTGGATCTTGATCTTGGAGTTCTTTGTGAGCTCCTTGTTCTTCCTCTCATATTTCTCCATAGCTTTCGTTGTTGTGGAGGGATTTGAGTGTGAGGGACTTGACCACTTCATGTGTTCTTGCCATTGCATTAGTTGCATTGGTTTGAGTTCTCCACGGTGATACGTGGAAGTGAAGTTTGAGAAGCTTATTACCTTTGGTACTTAGTACCCTAGATATTGTTCTTCGTGGATGCTTTGGCGTCCTAGAAGCTTGGTGGTGTCTCGGAGCTCAATCATTGTGGTGTGAATCTCTGGGCAAGCGTCGGGGTCTCCAATTAGGTTGTGGAGATTGCCCCGAGCAATTTGTACGGGTACCGGTAACCGCCCCCAAGGGTTGCCACGTGTACGGGTTCGGTGACCGCCCCCAAGGTTTGCCATTTGTACGTGTTCGGTGACCGCCCTCAAGGGTCCCTTAGTGGAATCACGACATCTTGCATTGTGCGAGGGCGTGAGGAGATTACGGTGGCCTTAGTGGCATCTTGGGGAGCATTGCGCCTCCACACCGCTCTAACGGAGATTAGCATCCGCAAGGGTGTGAACTTCGGGATACATCATCGTCTCCCCGTGCCTCGGTTATCTCTTACCCGAACCCTTTACTTATGCACTCTACTTTGTGATAGACATATTGTTTATTGTAATATATCTTGCTATCACTTAGTTGTTTATCTTGCTTAGCATAAGTTGTTGGTGCACATAGGTGAGCCTAGTTGTTTGTAGGTTTTGTGCTTGACATATTAAACGTTAGTTTTATTCCGCATTTGTTCAAGCCTAAATCTTAATTATTTTAAAGCGCCTATTCACCCCCCCCCCTCTAGGCGACATCCACGTCCTTTCAGAAACGACGAGTCGCAGTCGTCTACTTCCTCGGGTCACCGAAGTTCATCGCTGGCGTTCTCCCTCTCCAGGCCGTCCCCGAGCAAGCTAGCGCCACCTTTGCACTCCTCATGAGCTTGCGCAGCTTTTCCCCAAGTTTCCCCCTTCGATCCCTTCCTCTAGCCTTGATTTCACCGGAGCCCGACGAGATCCGCCGCGGGAGCTCGTCGCCGGTAGCCCTCCGGTGAACCGCTCGTCCTTCTGAGGCCACCAGCAGCTTCAGGCCGTCGCGTAGATGCCGTAGGAGCTCAGTCCCGTGCGTAGCTCCCTCTGTTTCGATGACCCCGATGACGCCCGAACTCTGGCCGCCGCCAAGCTCGCCGCCGGCGTCATCTCCGGCCAGATCAGCCCCGGCTAAGTGCAAAAATGAACCTACGGGAGTCGTGTCGTTCCTCTGGTGCACTCCGCACAGAGTTTGGCCGCCTGTGCGCCGTTTCCGAGCCCCTCCGCCGTATTGGTGGTCGTCAGAGGCTCACCGCCGGCGAGGACGTCCTCGTCGCCGGTAGATCTCAGCTGGCCTGAGCCACTGACGCGCGGGGCCAGCCTCTCGATGATTTAGTTAATAAAAAATAAAATTAAATAAACTAATAAGTCACTGACATGTGGGTCCAGTACTGTTAATTATCTAATTAAGTTTAAAATTATCTAAAACTGACCAGAGTCACTGACCAGTGGGTCCCACTGGTCAGGTTTGACTTTCAACGGCCAGTTGGACCTGCTGATGTCATGTTGATGCAGTAAAGATTTTCTGATTTAAAAGAATTCCAGAAAAATGCCAAAACTTCTAAAAATCATAGAAATTAATCTGTAACTCCAATGAAAATAATTTATATATGAAAAAGTATCAGAAAAATCCAAGGAATCTGAATATGTCATTTTCAAACATGTTTCAAAATCTTACTCGACCAAACATGTAGAATAATGAATAAGTTAAATTTTATAAATGCTATGGAAATGGAATTTGAAAATCATTTGAATTCCACTTCAAATGCTATGATCAAACATTGTTCAATCACAACCAGCAAATTAACATATCATTTCCATTCATGTTAAAAACAAGTTGATCTGAGCATCTGGTCGAATCAATTAAAATGGTATTCGAGAATACCTCCTTTGAAGTGACATTTGAATCTGATTCAAATCAACTTCAAACCTAATAAATGTTAGCCATAATAGCATACCACCTTGCATCCTCATGCCATGCTCATGCATCATCTTGTTGCATATGATTGTTATTGATTGTTGTCATTTCCTTCGGTAGGCTCCGCTCCTTCGGATTCCACCGAATATCTGACTGACGGATATTGTCCCTCTTCTGAGCAACAAGGAAAGCAACCATTTTGACCATTCCGATAAATCCCATGTTCTCGCTCCTGCACTTACTTATTGCATTAGGATCAAATGCTCAAATGCTTTTGCCACGTCACTTGAACCCACTTCATTTGCATGACCTGTCTTTGTCACAGTAAATAGCTGAACCTTGCAACCTAGCATACCTGGTAGATGCTTGAGCCAAGATGTGCCTTATCCTGCTATGCATGCTATGCTTAGAGTTGTGTATGGTCTGTCATCTGGAAGATGAACAGAATTGTAAGAATGTGTTCAGTAAGTAAAGGTTGTGTGTTGAACCCGATTTGGTAAAGGTACCGGTGAAAGGCTATGTAGGAGTACATGGCGGGTTGTTTCATTGGAACCGTCCTTAGGACCTGAGTTCCATGTCAGTAATCCAAGATGAGATACTACCACATGCTGGGCCTTGAAATATGACCCTGCTCGACTTATTAATCACTTAGTACTCGGTCCAGGAGTTGCAAGTAGTTTCTGGTGTTTATAGTCATGCTGGATGTCGTGCATAGCGCTGACCTGAGAGGTGGGCTGTGATGCGGTAGGCAGTGGCACGGTGTACCAAGTGGCACCCGGATGGTGGGCTTGGGAACCCTGCGCACATCGTTTGGGGCCATGGCGGAAACCTCAGCCGGACTTCCGTGCGGGTTACCCTCAGATAGGCGATAGACCTGGACTAAGTATTATTGTGGTTAACGGTCATGGCCGACTCCCGCGCTGGGCTTCCGCTTGAAGGTTGCCGAGGTGCATGACGTGCACATGGTGATAAGTGGCGAGAGCGTGTGTGAAGAAGTACACCCCTGCAGGGTTATGATCTATTCGAATAGCCACGTCCGCGGATATGGACTACTTGGATACATATGTTGTTCATAGATGACTTCAATGGATACTCATAAAATTGTCAAGATAAGCGTGAGTGACGTGGACGGCATTTCGTATGGGGACGGAATGATTCCACGATGGAGTATTTTTGTGGTGTTAGTGGACTCGTGTGCGAGAAATCAAGTTGTCAAAAATTGTTTTAAAATGCAAGTTGTCTAGCCACGAGTCAAATGCTGGCTTTCCGCATGAAACCCCACAATTCCTTATTGATACATTGCATGAGTTGATAGTTATCCTAAAGTCTTGCTGAGTACCTCCGTACTCGGGTTTGCTTAATATTTGTTACAGAGGTTGTTAATGACCCTAACGGAGGGTTTTTCCTAGACATCGACGACGACGAGTAGTTGGTATCCCAGCTACGATCTAGCCCTAGGGTGGGTCTGTAGTATAGTCAGGCCATGTGCCTTCTAGTTTCATCTGTCTGTACTCACACAGTTTGGCTACTTCCGCTGGCTTGTAACTTGAATGACCATTATGATGGGTCGTGAGACACCTACTGTGTAATATTATACGTGTGGCTCTTCCGAGCCTCTTAAATAAAGCTTGTATGTTTATGGTTATGTTGTGATGCCATCGATGTATCTATACATATCGGTATGCCATGCGTACGTGTGTCGTACTTGATATGTATGGGGTTCGATTACCTAGCCGTAGACTTTAGTAGCATTCCTTACAGGGAAATGCCCCTTTGTGATCCAACGAGCCATGGTAGCTCGCTACTGCTCCGGACACATTGGTTGACCGGCGTGTGTCCTTCTTAGCTGATGTGTCTGTCCCCTTTGGGGAAATGTCACGCGATGTAATGGAGTCCTTGTAGCTTGCTACGACTTGTCTACATTCGCTGGTGACCGACACCTGCTTTGCTGGGTCATGTATGCCTGTCCCTGTGCGGAAGTGCCACTTTGGTTTATGACTAGACATGTCGATCCGGGTTCTTTGTCATTGGATTGCTAGCGACACAATTGCATACGCGAGTCAAAAGGCGCAAACGGTCCCGGCTAAGGTAAGGCTGCAGCCGTGGGGTTAACCGTGCGTGAGACCGTAAAGAGATACGATGTGTTACAGACTGGATTCCTATGACTTAGGATCGGGTCCCGACAGCGTTGGTATCAGAGCCTGACTGACTGTAGGACTACTAATCCAAACTGGTCGAAGTTGAGTCTAGAATTGCTTTAGTTATATATAAGGGAATTGTTTGTGGAAGGGAACGTAAGACTCTTGTTCTCTTCTCAAGTTATTCTATTCTGGTCATTCTCGTATTTTCTGCGGGAATTAAGGACTAGGTTACTCATCTTCTTCTAGGCTCGTGTTTCTGATCGGTAGATTATAAGACTACGAGCCGAGAGATATTTGGTTTCTTTTATCCCTAGGAAGAAGGAAGTAAGTCTGATGATCAGAGAATTGAACTTGATAGTTGAGTGGTTACGCTATTCTATTTTTTGGGTTGTCTCAAAATTGTTTTTGAGCATTTACAGCCGCTATGCTGCCCAATTTTGCATTCAGAGCTCTAATGCTTTTGCATTACTCTCTATTTTTTCAGATGTCTGGCCGTCCTTCTCGTCAGGTGGTTCGTCTGACCAGGTGCATTGATGTGTCGGGTCATACAACCATGCTGGTCAGGGTGATGTTGGTGTGCGGTTACCGCTGGTACCCAGAGTACACAGTGGAGGAACAGTACCGAGACTTCAACCAGAGCCAGTATATCTGCACTGTTAGGGTATTTCCAGACTACCCTGGAGCTGAGGAGCCAACCCATTGGTCCTATGGATTGGGAGTCACTGTTGACATGGCAGTACAAGATGTTGCCTATTCAATGCTGACCATT
The DNA here is from genome assembly GCF_904849725.1 of Hordeum vulgare subsp. vulgare. Taxonomy (NCBI): domain Eukaryota; kingdom Viridiplantae; phylum Streptophyta; class Magnoliopsida; order Poales; family Poaceae; genus Hordeum; species Hordeum vulgare. The sequence goes on along the minus strand of NC_058519.1, from coordinate 186,759,964 downwards.
ATGAGGGCGAGACATGCACTGCTGCAGAACTCAGAGTTCTGCTATGCTCCTGCCTCTCAGCCAGGTGAAGAGGGATACCTCAGCGGGGTCTATTTTGATTCCTCTATGGAGGATCTGCTACTGCAGTCCACTGCTGAGATGCTCAAGAACAGAGACAGGGATGCTCGTGCTCTCCGCATGGAGCTTTATGCCACACGTGCCCGTCTGTGGACGGCTTTGACGCAGCTGGCACCGGTAGTCCAGACAGGGTACGGAGATATGGAGATGTTGAACCCTGTTAGGACCCATCTTCCGGCCCATGTTGACTGGCTCGCTATAGGAGGATTCACCCCTCTTCGGGGACCCCTACTACCACCAGTCAGGGGACCAAGGCCACATCCGTGTCCTTACGGATCCCAGGGATCTCAGGCCAGAGTATTTCCTGATCCGCAGGTGGAACTTCCAGGCCATGGAGGCAATCTTTATGAGATGTTCTATGCGGATGCTTGAACCGTGAGTGGAAGGATAGTATGGTAGTAGCCGTATGTTCACATTCCTGTGTGACTTGGGAAGTATTCTTGTGATGTGAAATGAACTCCGGAGGCCTAGATAAATAATGTATAGGAAGCTTGTAAGCCTCTAATGAGTAGTTTCATAATTTCAGTAGTTTGCTCTTCGGTTAAGGTTGTACTGAACTATGTAAGGGTGTGTATGAACCATGGTGTATATATAGCAGTTGCTTGTTACCATGTTGTTCGGATATTCATTTCCAAATTCCATGTGTTCAGTGCATTCTTAATCAATAGCTAGTATTGATGATGATATTGGTCTAAGTTGTGAGTTTGTTTGTCAGGATAGTGTTCACCAGGTTGAACCGTGCCCCTGCTCATGAGCAAGGCGAGGGTAGTCAAGTGTCGTAGGAAGATCTGCCTCACCCGCCCCTTCTGGCGGAAGTGATGCTTGAGGCAGAGAGGAACAAAAGGGAGACCAACCGACTGTTAGAGTGTATTGAGCAGAATACGGCTCGTCGGCCTAGGAATGCTGCAGTGTCCCTCAATGACTTTGTGAAGCTGAATCCTCCAAAGTTCCATCACCCCGTCGATCCCCTCGACGCTGATGATTGGCTATGCAGTATCTCACGTAAGGTTCGCTCTGCGAATGTTGCTGAGGCCGACAAGGTGACCTTCGCGGCATATTTTCTGGAAGGACCCGCCAATCTGTGGTGGGAGAACTTTGAAGCTATGCGTCCTGCTGAACCAGCAGCCACATGGGCAGACTTTAGTGCAGCCTTCCGTATGCACCATATTCCAGAGGGCCTGATGGACAGAAAGAGAGAGGAGTTTTGTGCATTCACCCAGGAAAAGTTGACCGTGGATGCCTATAGTCGCGAGTTCGGTAACCTCGCCCGCTATGCAACAGAGGAGGTGTCTACTGACGCCAAGAAGCAAGCAAGATTCCGTAAGGGTCTGCGCCCTCAGCTTCGTTGTGATTTGCGCCTCCACGAGTGTACAAGCTTCCAAGCCCTGGTCAACAAGGCGATCAGTGCCGAGACTGGTCATACCGACTTCGAAGCCACAAAGAAGCACCCCCGTGACTTTGGCTCGTCATCTGGTTCCGCGTTTCCAAAACGCAGGCTGTGGGTTCCAAACAGTTCTCTGCCGCCAAGATACACTCCGAGGCCATCCTATGTGGCACCTCAGACGAATCAGACCAACCCTCCAGCAAAAACCTATGGTGGCCCAGCTAGCAATGCTGCACCACGTGCCAACCAAGTGATATGCTACAAGTGTGGAGAACCAGGGCACTATTCCCGTGAGTGTCCTTAGAATGTGGGTGCCAAGCAACCCAGAAAGTCCGTCGGGCAAGGCAAGTCGGGCAAAGCTTACTATGTGAAGCCAACTCCTGCACGTGGCCGTGTGAACTATGTCTCAGTAGAAGAAGCTGCAGAGGATCCCAACGTCATACTGGGTACGCTTCTTGTTAATCATCACCCAGCGTCTGTTCTTTTTGACATTGGGTCTTCTCATTCCTTCATTTCAGAAAGTTATGCACAATTGCATAACATGTCTTTTTGTGATATGCCAATTCCATTGGTTGTCCAAACCCCTGGTAGCAAGTGGCAAACCTCTAGGATAACCTATGACAATGAAATTCTAGTAGACACACTAGTTTTTCTAGCCTCATTGATAGCCCTGAAATCTTCGGATATTAATATCATCTTAGGTATGGACTGGATGTCAGCTCACTATGCCAAGATTGATACTCATACTAGAAATGTTCAGCTTACCCATCCCTCGGGTGAGATAGTCAATGTCTCTACTCGAGTTGCCAAATGCCAACTCTATTCCCTCAATGCCAACCCCCTTCCGGAACTTGAAGACATTCCGGTAGTCCGCGACTTCCCGGATGTTTTTCCAGGGGAACTGTCAGTAATTCCACCTGACAAAGATGTAGAGTTCGTGATAGATCTTGTTCCGGGAACTGTTCCACTAGCCAGAAGACCATATAAGATGGCACCCCCGGAGCTAGCCAAACTTAAGAAGCACCTAGATGAGGCCTTGAATAAAGGTTTCATTCGCCCTAGCTCTTCTCCTTGGGCTTGCCCCGTCCTATTCATCAAGAAGAAAGACGGAACGGATCGGATGGTTGTAGATTACCGACCAGTTAATCTGGTCACCATAAAGAACAAGTATCCGCTCCCCAGGATCAACGACCTGTATGATCAGCTTGCTAGATCCTCAGTCTTCTCAAAAATGGATTTGAGGTTGGGATACCATCAAATCAAGATCAAGAACGGGGACATTCCAAAAACGGCTTTTGTTACTCGTTATGGCCAATACGAGTACACCGTCATGTCCTTCAGTTTAACCAATGCCCCAGCCACCTTCTCTCGTCTGATGAATTCAATCTTCATGGAGTATTTGGATAAATTCATCATGGTATACCTCGATGATATTCTCATCTACTCGAAGAACAAACAAGAACATGCCGAGCATCTAAGGCTGGTATTGATGAAACTTCGAGCGCATCGCCTTTATGCTAAGTTTTCAAAATGTGAATTTTGGTTACCAAAAGTGACCTATCTAGGTCACGTAATCTCTGGTAAGGGTATTGCTGTCAATCCCGAGAGAGTTCAAGCCGTCCTTGATTGGACTCAACCTGAATCGGTTAAGCAAGTTAGGAGTTTTCTTGGTCTAGCGAGCTATTGTCGCCGCTTTGTCGAGAATTTCTCCAAGGTTGCAAAGCCTCTAACTGAACTCCTCAAGAAGGAAAAAAGTTCGAGTGGACACCATAGTGTGAGCATAGTTTTCAGGAACTGAAAAGATGCCTGACTTCCGCACCTGTGTTGCTACCACCAGATTTTTCTAAGGACTTTGTTATCTATTGCGACGCCTCGCGACAAGGATTAGGTTGCATTCTCATGCAAGATCGTCATGTGATTGCATACACATCTCGACAGTTGCGTCCACATGAGGATAATTATCGCACACATGATCTTGAGCTTGCAGCTGTAGTCCATGCACTAAAAACCTGGCGACATTACCTTCTAGGTAATCGTTGCGAAATATTCAGTGATCACCAAAGTCTGAAATATATCTTCACCCAGCCGGATTTGAATCTCAGGCAAAGACGGTGGGTTGAGTTGATCTCGGGTTACGACTTAGGGATAACTTACACCCCGGGGAAGGCCAATGTCATGGCTCATGCACTAAGTCGTAAATCTTACTGTAACAACTTGATGCTACAACAAGGTCAACCACCTCTCTATGAGGAATTTCGAAAGTTAAATCTTCATATTGTTCCTCAAGGATTCCTTTCTACCCTGGTGGCGAAGCCTACCCTTAGGGATCAAATTATAACTGGCCAGAAGCGTGATAAGGGGATATCACGGATCAAGGAGAATATTATTAGCGGAAACGCTAATGAATTCTCCATGAATGATCAAGGTGTTGTGTTCTTCCAGAATCGTCTAGTGGTTCCTAAGAACCCACATCTAAGGCAGTTAATCCTTAAGGAGGCTCATGATTCTCCTCTCACCATTCATCCCGGTAGTACTAAGATGTATCAGGACCTACGCCAGAGGTTCTGGTGGACTAGGATGAAGAGAGAAATTGCTGAGTTTGTTGCTAACTGCGACGTTTGTCGTCGAGTTAAGGCAGAACATCAAAGGCCTGATGGCACCCTTCATCCTTTAGCTATTCCTGAATGGAAATGGGATAAAGTTAGTATGGATTTCATTACCGGATTTTCCAAGACCAAGAAAGGAAATAATGCTATCTTTGTGGTCATTGACCGTCTCTCCAAAGTAGCTCATTTTCTTCCAGTTCGTGAGAGTATAACAGCTAGCCAGCTAGCAGAGTTATATATCTCTCGAATAGTGTCTCTTCATGGTGTTCCCTAGAGATTAACTCAGACCGTGGGAGTATCTTTACTTCTCGGTTCTGGGAAAGTTTTCAGAATGCTATGGGGACTCACTTATCTTTTAGCACTGCTTTCCATCCTCAATCAAGTGGTCAAGTAGAAAGAGTAAATCAAATCCTAGAGGATATGCTCCGAGCTTGCGTTATATCGTTCGGTATGAATTGGGAGAAATGCCTTCCATTCGCCGATGTTGCTTATAACAATAGTTATCAATCAAGCCTGGGCAAAGCCCCTTTTGAAGTTCTCTATGGACGAAGATGTCGAACACCTCTTAATTGGTCAGAAACCGGAGAGAGGCAACTCTTTGGCCCGGATATGATCCAGGATGCAGAAGAGCAAGTTCGCATTATTCGTGAAAAGTTGAAAACAGCCCAGTATCGTCAAAAGAGCCAATATGATCGTCATCATAAGGCTGTGACCTTTGAAGTTGACGAGAAGGTTTACCTTTGGGTTACACCTTTGAAGGGTACCCATCGATTCGGTATCAAGGGCAAGTTGGCTCCTCGTTACATTGGTCCTTTTCGCATTCTTGCCAAACGAGGAGAAGTTGCCTACCAGTTGGAACTTCCTCCGCATCTTTCCAAGGTTCATGATGTCTTCCGCGTCTCGCAACTCAAGCGTTGCTTTTCGGATCCTATCCGTGAAGTGGACCACAAAACGCTTGATCTCCAAGATAACCTTTCATACCGAGAATACCCTGTGCGTATTCTTGATCAAGCTGAGCGTACCACTCGACGTCGAAACCTCAAGTTTCTTAAAGTTCATTGGTCAAATCATTCTGAAAAGGAGGCAACATGGGAAAGAAAGGATCGTCTCCGACTTGAGTATCCCGCGTTATTCCCGATGACTTCTAAATCACGGGACGAGATTCTTTTGAGTGGGGGTGAGTTGTCACATCCCTGAAACCCTAATCAAGTTAGCATTGTACTCATATCTTCTTTGCATTGCATCCAAGAAAATTTCAACAAGAACAAAGCAAGTGGTGAAGAAAAACTCAAAAAAACCCTAGCCACTTCTCAAATTCAAAGAAATTATAAACTTGTTCAAATCAATGAACCCAAAATGGCCTGAAGAAAAGTTCAACTTTTCTGATAATTCTTGAAAGCAAATAAGCAATGAAGAAAACCATTTTCATAACACATTTGGCATTTTAAATAAATGCAAAAGGCTACTGGTTTCAAGTTTAAAATTTGAATTCAAAAACTTTAAGTTTTCAAAAATGTTGAAAACATCAGGAATGGTTGGATATATTCCAACAAATATTCTGGTGTGTTCAAATATTTTTGGTAAACTATTTTGGAGCTGAAATAAATAGAAAATCAAATAGTTAGTAAAACAGAAAACAAAACACAGAAAAAAAGGAAGAAACGCATACCTGACGCTCACCTGGCCCAGGCCCAGTCCCTTTGTCGTCTTCCTCCTCGCCAGTAGGAGCAGGAGGTGGCCGCCGCGACACCGCGCGCCTCCACGCAGCTCCCTGCCTGCCTCGCCGTCGCTTCGCACTGGCGCGCGCGGGGATAACCTCCCCGAGCTATGGCCTATCCATTCCGCGCTCCATTCTCCCCCTCTGCTTCGTTCCCCACTGCCGCCATTGGAGCCCGAGCAGAGCTCGAGCTCGCCGTCGTTCTAGCCTACCTCTTTCCCTCCTAAGCCGCACAATAGAACCGCCGCAGCTCCCTGAAGCTTCCTAGCCACGAGCCCGACGCCGAGACGCAGTGAAACGATGAGTCGCAGTCGTCTTCTTCCTCGGTTCACCGAAGTTCATCGTTGGCGTTCTCCCTCTCCAGGCCGCCCCCGAGCAAGCTAGCGCCACCTCTGCACTCCTCGTGAGCTTGCGTAGCTTTTCCCCAAGTTTCCCCCTTCGATCCCTTCCTCTAGCCTTGATTTCACCGGAGCCGGACGAGATCCGCCATGGGAGCTCGTCGCTGGTAGCCCTCCGGTGAACAGCTCGTCCTTCTGAGGCCACCAGCAGCTTTAGGCCGTCGCGTAGATGTCGTAGGAGCTCAGTCCCGTGCGTAGCTCCCTCTGTTTCGATGACCCCGATGACGCCCGAACTCTGGCCGCCGCCAAGCTCGTCGCCGGCGTCATCTCCGGCCAGATCAGCCCTGGCTAAGTGCAAAAATGAACCTGCGGGAGTCGTGTCGTTCCTCTGGTGCACTCCGCGCAGAGTTTGGCCACTCGTGCATCGTTTCCAAGCCCCTCCGCCGTACTGGTGATCGTCGGAGGCTCACCGCCTGCGAGGACGACCTCGCCGCCGGTGGATCTCAGCTGGCCTGAGCCACTGACGCGTGGGGCCAGCCTCTGGATGATTTAGTTAATAAAAAAATAAAATTAAATAAACTAACAAGTCACTGACATGTGGGTCCAGTACTGTTAATTAGCTAATTAAGTTTAAAACTAATCTAAAACTGACCAAAGTCACTGACCAGTGGGTCCCAATGGTCAGGTTTGACTTTCAGCGGCCAGTTGGACCTGCTAATGTCATGCTAATGCAGTAAAGATTTTCTGATTTAAAAGAATTCTAGAAAAATGCCAAAACTTCTAAAGATCATATAAATTAATCTATAACTCCAATGAAAATAATTTATATATGAAAAAGTATCAGAAAAATCCAAGGAATCTGAATATGTCATTTTCAAACATGTGTGAAAATGTTACTGGACCAAACATGTAGAATAATGAATAAGTTAAATTTTATAAATGCTATGGAGATGGAATTTGAAAGTCATTTGAATTCCACTTCAAATGCTATGATCAAACATTGTTCAATCACAACCAGCAACTTAACATATCATTTCCATGCATGTTAAAAACAAGTTGATATGAGCATCAGGTCGAATCAATTAAAATGGTATTCGAGAATACCTCGTTTGAAGTGACATTTGAATCTGATTCAAATCAACTTCAAACCTAATAAATGTTAGCCATAATAGCATACCACCTTGCATCCTCATGCCATGCTCATGCATCATCTTGTTGCATATGATTGTTATTGATTGTTGTCATTTCCTTCGGTAGGCTCCGCTCCTTCGGATTCCACCGAATATCCGACTGACGGATATTGTCCCTCTTCTAAGCAACAAGGCAAGCAACAATTTTGATCATTCCGATAAATCCCATGTTCTCGCTCCTGCACTTACTTATTGCATTATGATCAAATGCTCAAATGCTTTTGCCACGTTAGTGGAACCCACTTCCTTTGCATGACCTGTCTTTGTCACAGTAAATAGCTGAACCTTGCAACCTAGCATACCTGGTAGATGCTTGAGCCATGATGTGCCTTATCCTTCTATGCATGCTATGCTTAGAGTTGTGTATGGTCTATCATTTGGGAGATGAACAAAATTGTGAGAATGTGTTCAGTAAGTAAAGGTTGTGTGTTGAACCTGATTTGGTAAAGGTACCGGTGAAAGGCTATGTAGGAGTACATGGCGGGTTGTTTCATTGGAACCGTCCTTAGGACCTGAGTTCCCTGTATGTAATCCAAGGCTATGTAGGACTAAGTACAAGGCTATGTAGGACTAAGTATTATTGTGGTTAACGGTCATGGCCGACTCCCGCGCTGGGCTTCCGCTTGAAGGTTGCCGAGGTGCATGACGTGCACATGGTGATAAGTGGCGAGAGCGTGTGTGAAGAAGTACACCCCTGCAGTGTTATGATCTATTCGAATAGCCGCGTCCGCGGATATGGACTACTTGGAGACATATGTTGTTCATAGATGACTTCAATGGCTACTCATAAAATTGTCAAGATAAGCGTGAGTGTCGTGGACGGCATTTCCGTATGGGGACAGAATGATTCCACGATGGAGTATTGTTGTGGTGTTAGTGGACTCATGTGCGAGAAATCAAGTTGTAAATTTTTTTTTTAAAATGCAAGTTGTCTAGCCACGAGTCAAATGCTGGCTTTCCGCATGAAACCCCACAATTCCTTATTGATACATTGCATGAGTAGATAGTTATCCTAAAGTCTTGTTGAGTACCTTCGTACTCAGGTTTGCTTAATATTTGTTGTAGAGGTTGTTAATGAACCTAACGGAGGGTTCTTCCTAGACATCGACGACGATGAGTAGCTGGTATCCCAGCTACAATCTGGCCCTAGGGTGGGTCTGTAGTATAGTCAGGCCATGTGCCTTCTAGTTTCATCTGTCTGTACTCAGACAGTTTGTCTACTTCCGCTGGCTTGTAACTTGAATGACTGTTATGATGGGTCGTGAGACCCCTACTGTGTAATATTATATGTGTGGCTCTTCCGAGCCTCTTAAATGAAGCTTGTATGTTTATGGTTATGTTGTGATGCCATCGATGTATCTATACATATCGGTATGCCATGCGTACGTGTGTCGTACTTGATATGTATGGGGTTCGATTACCTAGCCGTAGACTTTAGAAGTATTCCTTACAGGGAAATGCCCCTTTGTGATCCAACGAGCCATGGTAGCTCGCTACTGCTCCGGACACATTGGTTGACTGGCGTGTGTCCTTCTTAGCTGCTGTGTCTGTCCCCTTTCGGGAAATGTCACGCGATGTAATGGAGTCCTTGTAGCTTGCTACGACTCGTCTACATTCGCTGGTGACCGACACGTGCTTTGCTGGGTCATGTGTGCTTGTCCCTGTGCGGAAGTGCCACTTTGGTTTATGACAAGACATGTCGATCCGGGTTCTTTGTCATTGGATTGCTAGCGACACAATTGCATACGCGAGTTAAAAGGCGCAAACAGTCCCGGCTAAGGTAAGGCTGCAGCCGTGGGGTTAACCGTGCGTGAGACCGCAAAGAGATGCGATGTGTTACAGACTGGATTCCTATGACTTAGGATCGGGGTCCCGACATTTCGAGCATGTTTTTGTTGCAGATCTAGATTGCTATGACGTCCCCAAAAGCTCCGAAGGACAAGATCTTTGAGAAGGTCATCAATCCCTACCTCACAGGAGTGTTGCAACACCCTCAATCTATCGAGATGTGTGAGGGGATGTTGCACATTTGTGATGTCGAGGGGCCCAAGAAGACCGGAAGCGTGGAGGTGAGGCTCGAAGAAATGGAGCAACAGGTCTTCAAGTGCCAAGGGATGGTGGAGCGTGGACTCAACGCCAACCATATGATGATCACGGAGTTCACCAACAAGCACAAGATCGATGCCAATGACATCGGGAAGCACCTCTCCAGGCTCTATGACATAATTGATCACCTCCAAGCCCGGATCTATGACCTGCAGAACCAAAACTATGAGTATGAGTATAGATTTAAATCAATACGGTTGGCTGCAGATTTGAGGATTCCGGAGACTCGGTCATCTTTCCATGATGGAGCACCTATGCCTTGGAAGACGGAGGATCAAACCTATGTTGCAACAACTCCAAGACCATCACCTCCAAAGGAAGACAACTAAGCACGGGTATGGGCAATCCCCTTGGCTTGTGCCAATCTTCGAGGAGTTGCCCTGGTATCGTATCACCATGACATCTTTTGCCTTTACCTTTGTTTTAGTTTGTTCCTTTTCAGTTTTCTCTTTCTCTAGTAGAATAAAAGTCTTAGTGTTTTAGTCTTGAGTTTTGCTTTGTGTCACCCCCGATGTATTCGAGCTCGTGAGCCATATAATAAAGAGTGTCTTAGTTGAGGGCTTTGCCTCTTTCCATGATCAAAAGAGTGAGAAAAGAACAAAAGCATGAAAGATCATGTAATGATCTTATGGAAAGTGATGGCTTCACATGTAAAAAGGATGATGATTGAAACTTATTGAGGGTAGACAAACGTAGACCTTAGTCATTGTTGCAATTAATAGGAAGTGATACAGAAGGAGAGGTTCACATATAAATACATCATCTTTGACACCATCTATGATTGTGAACACTCACTAAACTATTGCATGCTTAGAAATAGATGTTGGACAGGGAAGACAACATAATGAATTGTGTTTGCTTGTTTCCAAATAATGTTATATGACTAGAGATCCCTTAGCATGTGACGATTGCTTCCACCTCATATTAGCCAAAACTCCCGCACCAAGTAGAGATACTACTTGTGCATCCATAAACCTTCAAACCAGTTTTGCCATGAGAGTCCACCATACCTACCTATGGATTGAATAAGATCCCTCAAGTAAGTTGTCATCGGTGCAAGAAATAAAAATTGCTCCCTAATTTGTATGATCTATTAGTGTGTGGAAAATAAGCTTTGTACGAACCTGTGATGAGGAAGACATAAAAGCGACAGACTGCATAATAAAGTTCTTTATCACAGGAGGCAATACAAAGTGACGTTCCTCCACACTAAGAGGACACGCATCCAAACCTCAAAAGCGCATGACAACCTCTACTTCCCTCTGCGAAGGGCCTATCTTGTACCTTTACTTTCTGCCCTTGAAAGTGTCATGGTGATCTACACCAATTCCTTATTTCGTCTTTATCTTGGCTAACGTCATATGCTAGGGAAAGATCTATATTCATATGTCAACTTGGAAGTAAGTGTTCATGAATTATTATTGTTGATGTTACCCTTGAGGTAAATGGTTGGGTGGCGAAACTATAAGCCCCTATCTTTCTCTGTGTTCAACTGAAACTTTGATCTCATGAGTACCACGTGAGTTTTAGCAATTGTAGAGAACGAAAAGATGATTGAGTATGTGGATTTGCTTTACAAGCTCTTATTTGACTCTTTCCGATGTTGTGATAAATTGCAATTGCTTCAATGACTAAAGGCTATCGGTTGTTAATTCTCGGTAAGGTTCTTGATCCATGCTTTACTTTGTGAAGGAATTATCACTTTAGCATAAGAGATGAAATGATGGTATTGTTGTTCTGATCATGATCATGATGCCTGCATGTTTGTATCTTGTTTTGTCGACACCTCTCTCTCTAAACATGCGGGCATATTTATTGATCTCGGCTTTCGCTTGAGGACAAGCGAGGTCTAAGCTTGGGGGAGTTGATACGTCCATCTTGCATCATGCTTTCATGTTGATATTTATCGCTTCTTGGGCTGTTATTTCACTTCACGGTACAATACTTACGCCTTTTCTCTCCTATTTTGCAAGGTTTACTTGAAGAGAGAGAATGCCGACAGCTGGAATTCTGGCCTGAAAAAGGAGCAAGTTTGAGATGCCTATTCTGCGCAACTCCAAAAGCCGTGAAAATCAACGTGGATTTTTTGGGATTTATAAGAAATACTGGGCCGAAGAAGTACCGGAGGGGCGCCCGCAGGGGGCCACAAGCCTGCTAGGCGTGGCCACCCCCCTGGTCGCGCCTAGGGGCTTGTGGGCTCCCAGCTGGCCCTCTGGCTCCCCCCTTTTGCTACAAGAAGGGTTTCGGTCTGGAAAAAATCAAGAGGAGGCTTTTCAGAGGATTCGCCGCCGCCACGAGGTGGAACTTGAGCAGAACCAGTCTACAGCTCAGGCAGGACGATCCTGCCGGGGAAACTTCCCTCCCGGAGGGGGAAATCATCGCCATCTTCATCACCAACACTCCTCTCATCGGAGGGGACTCATCATCATCAACATCTTCATCAGCACCATCTCATCTCCAAACCCTAGTTCATCTCTTGTAACCAATCTCTGTCTAGCGACTACGATTGGTACTTGTAAGGTTGCTAGTAGTGTTAATTACTCTTTGTAGTTGATGCTAGTTGGATTACTTGGTGGAAGAGTTTATGTTCAGATCTTTGATGCTACTCATGACCTCTCTGGTCATGATTATGATTATGCTTTTTGAGTAGTTACTTTTGTTCCTGAGGACATGGGATAAGTCATGTTATAAGTAGTCATGTGAATTTGGTATTCGTTCGATATTTTGGTGTGTTGTATGTTGTTTTTCCTCTAGTGGTGTTATGTGAACGTCGACTACATAACACTTCACTGTTATTTTGGCCTAGAGGAAGGCATTGGGAATTAGTAAGTAGATGATGGGTTGCTAGAGTGACAGAAGCTTAAACCCTAGTTTATGTGTTGCTTCGTAAGGGGTTGATTTGGATCCACTAGTTTAATGCTATGGTTAGACTTTGTCTTAATTCCTCGTTCGTAGTTGCGGATGCTTGCGAGAGGGGTTAATAATAAGTGGGATGCTTGTCCAAGTAAGGGCAGTACCCAAGCGCCGGTCCACCCACATATCAAACTATCAAAGTAACGAACGCGAATCATATGAACATGATGAAAACTAGCTTGACAGAAATTCCCGTGTATCCTCGGGAGCGTTTTACCTCCTATAAGACTTTGTCCAGGCTTGTCCCTTGCTACAAAAGGGATTGGGCCACTTTTCTGCACCGTTGTTACTTTTGTTACTTGCTACTTGCTACGAATCATCAAACCACAGAACTACTTGTTACCGATAATTTCAATGCTTGCAGATATTACCTTGCTGAAAACCAGTTGTCAGATCCTTCTACTCCTCGTTGGGTTCGACACTCTTACTTATCGAAAGGACTACGATAGATCCCCTATACTTGTGGGACATCAAGCATTAGTGGCACCCGACGGGGGTTTCATACACCTTTGTTTTATGTCATCCTCATGCTCATGATATTACTATTCTAACCTTACTTGTCAACATGGTATAAGCATGACCCTCATAGGTGGTAGGATCAAGCTCGATGCATGTGCTTCGGAGGAGCCATCGGTAACATCACTTCAATGATTTACCGGTACTTATGATCTTATGCAACAGAAATATTTGCTACACTAGCATGCATCATAACATATGCTCTGTCATGGTCAAAGGGCTGCTTGCCTTCGTCACCTAGGTATTCGGGTCTTCGAGGTCTTCCGCTCCGACTCCTTCGTCACACGGGTTTTCTATGGTCGTATAAAGATAAAAATAATAAGTAGCTCACTCCCAAACAGATCACAAAGTTATTTAAAAAATGTTGGTTATTTCTGATAAATCCAGGTTGTTATTTAAAAAACATTTGCTTCTGTTTTTAGTGAAGGAATATTTTTAAAATCAACTTAACAGAAGCAAAACTATTCTAATTTAATCCTTCTAATTATTGTAAAACAGAACAGTTGCTGCAAAAATTCAAACAATGGTTCTGTTAAATACTACACATTTTTAGAAGAATAACAGTGGAAAATTTATTTTTACACTGGTTAAATCTTTTTAAAAAAATCATTTAAACTCAGGTTTTAAATCAAAAAGAAAAAGGCTACAGACCCTGGCCTGGCTTGTCCTGGGACTGGGCCAACCCAATGGCCAACCAACCAGCCTGCCCAGGCGCGCGCACCGTCAGGTTTGAACGTGACCTGCGGGCCCGTGCGGTAAGTGGTTGCATGCAGCGAGGGAGAGAGAGATGGGCCACCGACAGGTGGGCACACGTGTCAGGGTCATCCCCTACCTCTGGCCAGAGAGGAGAAGGAGCACGTCGCCGTGGTTACCGACGTCCTCGGGCCCTAACGACGACGGGAATGGGTCTGACTCGTCGTCGCCTACCTGATGGTGGTCGAGATGCCGGCGGAGGGGCTCATGTTCATTGGCGACGTGGTAGCTGCGACGGAGGGGTTTCGGGTGAAGGTGGAGGTGGTAGCTAGGGGCACATATTTGCTTGGGGAAGAGAGGGGAAAGCTTCCTGAGGTCACGAGGAGTGGTTTGGTGGGCAGAGGAATGCTGGAGCCAGCGTGTAGCCGGAGATCCGAGGCGGAGGGGCCTCGGTCGATCTCGAGCACCGGGGCTCTGCTGGCTTACTGGGGTGGCTAGGGAGGTGATTGAGGTTGCGGCGATGAGGAATGAGGGGTGTTGGAGCGAGGGGAGAGGCTATATATAGGCCCGCAATGATGAGCCGTCTCGGGAGCGCTGGTGATTCACCGTGGTGTGCATGGGGGTGCAGAGAGAAGCTGGGGTCGAAACCACGGTCTCATGAAGTGGTTGTGGACTTCCAGAACTCAATGCGACAGATAGGGAGAGGGAAGAGGTGAGCTACCGTGGGCACGCATCTCTAGCCGGTTCTGGTGCGTGCGGGCACGCGTCGCACCAGCTCTTAGCGCGGGAGAGAAGGGGCCCTGATGGTCGCCTGATGCAGAGGGGCTGTCGGGGAAGAGGTTAGACACTTCGGGGGAGGTTGGAACTGGCCGAGAGCGTCGCTGCCACATCGGTGGCTCCCTGTAGCGCGTCCAGAGCGCAGCTTTGGCATGCCACGGCATGCTGGCGCGCCCTAGGGTGCCTTGGACGTGTCTAGCTTGTCCTCGGCACTGGCTGAGAGATGCCTATCTGTTGGAGACCAGTGGGAGCTTTGGCTGGTCAAGGGGGACAAAGAAAACATGTGTTGTCAGCCTTGAGCTGAATCTTAGATTGGGGTTTTTGGCATTTCTACTTTGAACCAGAGAGGGGCCAGTTGACTGGGGCTTGGCATTGATGCTAGCCACCTAATCTGAGAGTTTGCGAGAAAGGGTTGGGGTTTAGCTAAGGTTAGGAGGGTTTTACCCATCTTTCAGAAGGTGCTCGACAGTGGTTTGGGGTGGTTGCACCCCACCATTGGCTGTGCAACTTAACAGAATTGGGTTTGGTGCGAAAACAAGGGGTTTCACCAAGTTTGAGCTCCATTGGACAAGTTTAGCTTTTGTAAACTTGAAAACATCACGAAATGACCAGATCTGTTCCTTCCAAAGAGAGTGTGGGCAATATAAGTCCCACAAATCCCATTTTTGGCATGGAGCTCTCACTTGAGGTATTAGGCACTCATGCAAAGTTTCAACTCCATTGGCAAACTTTTATATGTAGAGTTTCTCTAACTTCATTGTGGACAGAAGGGGTTTTGCAACTATTTGGTGTCCTTAATCACCTTGGATCAAGGTGAAATTTTATAGGGACACCAAATATGGCTTAGGGATACCACTAGAAGTTTCTAGGAATTTATTGAGAATATTTCCTTTGGAAATATTTCAAAAGGTCAAAACAGACAGAAAGGGTTTTCAGGGTTTTACTCAAATAATAATAATATAAATAGGGGTTGAAAATCTTATGGATGGAGAATATATGTCCTTCTGATCATCTCCAAATTTTCTCAGATTTTTCTAAGGCAGAAAAGTATTTTCCATATAGGAATACCATTTCTGTCCTCAAAAATGGACATGCAAATAAATTAAGAAAACAATTCATAAAATAATTATTTTGTGGTTTTGGTGCACTAAAATGCTGCTAGAACCAACTCGCCAACTTTGGGTAAGAACACTTCTTGCCATCAAGGACTTATAGTGCAATCCCAAAGCAGGGTTTTACTTTAACCAGAAATAATAAAAAGGGTTTTGAAAATAAGTAAGTCATGAGAAATGTGGTTTGTGATATCACATGATCAATCATACAAGCATACAATCACAATCATGGCACTCACAACATTAGTTTTGAAAAAGTTTTAATAAATTCAGATTTTTGAATTACAGAAAATGTGTTAGTGAAAACAGGGTGTGACAGGCTCTCAACCATTCCTAAGCACGTAGCCGAAATAAGGAAATCATTCGCGCGAAAGGGCGTGATGACACACATTAGCCGGGGAATATCTTATGCCCCTGAACGAATGAAATAGCCGGCGACTTCCCTGAATACAAGGATGACGGCTTAGAATTCACGCAGAAAGACTACGCGCAATGCGTAAAGGACGTGCGCCCTGTGGCGAGTCGCCTTGTTGAAGACCTTGATCTGCTAAAGTACCAGGCGGCTTACGATGATGAAGGGAAGCGCGTGGAGATTCCCAGTTTTTCCTCTTTAGACTTAACGCCTCAGCGTTGTAAGCCTCTTTTTCCCTCTGACGCTGACCCGTCAACCATCTTGACGGAAGAAGCCGAATTTCATGCCTTAATCGATCACACCTAGGATGTGGACAACTTCCAGATCCAAGATCCCGAAACCTCAACACAGGATGAGCCGCCGACGACTTAGGCGTGGCGGCCCTTTGAAGCTTCACCCCGCGGAAGAGATTGAATCCGGAGAAATCTTGCCGCCGGGTTTAACATAGAAAATTCCTGGCCTTGATGAGCCATGTAACCTTTCCTTCGGAACATGCCAAAAACTGCTTTTGTCTGTGCATTTAATGTTTAAATTTGCATGACATTACCTTGCAATAAAAGTCGCCTTGGTTTGGCGAGTTGAAGAAGTATTGTACTCCTTCCTTGACCATCACCCCTTTTGAATGAATTAGTCATTGTTGTTGAATCTTCTGCTTGAAAGCATAATCGCCATATAAGGTGTAAAATAAGAAGGCTCTGTGAGTCATGGTGGGCAGATGGGCTTGCAAGGCTCTAATCATACCCAAAGAGATTTTTGCAAAAACCTTTATGTATTTAGACTGGTTGATCAGGCTAAAGTCAAGCTTCAGTGAAGCAGGTTCGGTGAACCCATGGTTTGTCTATTTTCCATATGCTGGCTCTCGCAAGTAACTCAATGTTTTAATCTTGGGAGTTCAGGGTCCAATACTTGGATTGACTTGTCAAGAGTACACGGGCCTTAAGGGCGGGTCGCAAAACTTACAGTCCAATATAACCATTTAGTAATGCGTTAATTTTTCGCTGGACAAGAGGGTATTAAGGCGGGACTCAATGAGTGAGAAGCCCCCAAATGACCTATGACCAAGGAAAAACGGGCATAGGATAGCAGAAGACAATGCTATTATTGCTAAACGACTTGGGAACTAGTATCCCCCAAGTAAGCTAGTTTTTATCGTTCATGATCATACTTAGGCGCCTATGCTTGACCCGTGCATCATGGCACTTGATCTTCTTTGGATTTACCGGTACCTATGTTTGAGTGGTCACATCAAGGCGACTTACTCTCTTTGATACCAGTAGCGTCCATGTTTGAATAGCCCCCCCCCCCCCCAATGGTGACTTATCCTCTTGGGCGACTTAATTTAATCAATAAAGACTCATGCTCAGATGTGGGCTGAAACGGCAGAGACCCCGAATTTCATGGGCGCCGACTTTATCGATGTAATGTAAAGAGTACACAATTACCTAAGTATGTACATGGATAAGGAGCCAATGGCTCTAAGTATAATAGGACCGCAGATGAGCAATGTTCCAGGGGCAGGTTGTCTCTTCCTCCATGGTTGGCTTGTCGGGCCGTAGATCAATCAGGTAATACGAGCCATTGCGGAGGTTTCTGCTAACGCTGAAGGGCCCCTCCCAAGGGGGTGAAAGCTTGTGCATACTTGTATGATCTTGAATCAACTGAAGCACCAAGTTGCCCTCCTGAAGGACACGACTTTTGATATGTCGACTATGATAACGACGTAGGTCTTGCTGGTAAATCGCCGATCGGGCAGCAGCCAAATCACGCTTCTCCTCCAGGGCATCCAAAGAATCCTAACGTGCTTGCTCATTATCAGCTTCAACATATGCGGTGACTCTGGGGAATCATGCTTCATATCAGTTGAGAGAACCGCCTCTGCCCCATAGACGAGGAAGAAAGGAGTGTAACCAGTAGATCTGTTAGGTGTTGTCCTGATACTCCAAAGTACAAAGGGGAGTTCCTCAACCCAACAACCCGGAGTGTGTTGTAAAGGAACCATGAGCCGGGGCTTGATCCCCCGCAATATCTCCTGGTTACCCGCTTAGCTTGACCATTAGATTGTTGATGAGCTACTGTAGACACATCAAGCCGGATGTGCTCTCACTGGCAAAATTCCTTCATTGCCCGCTTAGACAAATTAGTACCATTATCGTTGATGATGCTATGAGGGTAACCAAAACAAAAGGTCAGCTTCTTGAGGAACTCGACCGCCGTTTCTACTTCGCAATTACTGACTGGTTCCGCTTCAACCCACTTGGTAAATTTATCAACCGCCACCAGCAGATGTGTCTTCTTGTCCGAAGATCTTTTCAAAGGACCAACCATGTCAACCCCCAAACTGCAAAAGGCCATGTAACGGGGATCATGCGTAACTCCAGAGCCGACACGTGCGCCTGACGTCTGAATTTCCGACATCCATCAGATCGACGCACTATATCTTCAGCATCGGTATGAGCCGTCAACCAGTAAAAACCGTGACGAAAAGCCTTTGACACCAAAGATTGTGACCCGGTGTGATGTCCACAGTCGCCCGCATGTATCTCATTGAAAATCTCTCTCCCCTCTTGTGGTGAAACACAACGCTTGAAAATCCCACAAGTGCTTTGTTTGTGCAACTCGCCTTTACGTATAACCATGGATTTGCAACGCCGCATGATTTGCCTGGCGAAAACTTCATCATATGGCAACTCGCCTCGAGCCAGATAAGCCATGTAAGGTATGGTCCAATCAGGAATTGCTCTGAGGGACGCCACCCATTGTGACTCCGTGTCAGGAATTACTATATCTTCTTCGGAAGGCAATTTTAGAGAAGGGTTATGTAAAACATCCAAGATACATTAGGGGGGACAGGCTTACGCTGTGACCCGAGCCGGGAAAGGGCATCATCCGCCTTCTTGTGTCATCGATCAATATGATCAACCTGATAGCCATGGAAATAACCTGCCACCTCGGTTACCGCTCGCCAGTAAGCCTCCATCAATGGATCCTTGGAATCCTAGGTACCTAACACTTGCTGAGCCACTAAATCTTAGTCGCCCAGGCATCTGACTCGACTCAAATCCATCTCCTTAGATATCCTAAGCCCGTGGAGTAAGACTTCATACTCAACTGCATTGTTCATGCAAGGAAACATGAGTTGCAGAACATAGCAAAACTTGTCCCCTCTGGAGATGTCAACACCACTCGGCGCCTGAACCTTCCAGTTGCCTAGAGCCGTCAAAATAAATCGTCCAATAGGTGTTATCTGGCCTATCTTCTGGAACTTGCAGCTCGGTCCAATCATTGATAAAGTCTACCAGTGCCTGAGACTTGATGGTAGTACGCGACACATACTTCACATGATGGGGATCAAGTTCTATCGCCCATTTAACAATCCGCCCCGTAGCCTCTTGGTTCTGTATAATGTCCCGGATGGGTGCAGAACTGACCACGGTAGTGGGGTGCTCCAAAAAGTAGTGGTTCATCTTTCGGCTTGCCATAAAGACCCCAAAGACCAACTTCTCCCAATGTGGATACCGCTGCTTGGACAGGGTTAACACCTCGCTAACGAAATACACCGGCCGCTGGACTGGGTATTCCTTGCCTTCTTCCTTGTGCTTAACAACCACTGCCACGCTCACCGCCTTAGAATTAGCAGCAATGTACAAGAGCATCGGCTCCTTGTCAGCTGGGGCTGCCAACACGGGCGGCTCAGCAAGTTGTTTTTTTAGGGCCTCAAACGCTTCATTGTCCGCATTAGTCCACACAAAGTGATTTGTCTTCTTGAGCAACTGATAGAGCGGGATGGCCTTCTCACCCACGTGATTTACGAAACGACTAAGTGCCGGGATTCGACCCGCCATACGCTGGACTTGATTAATGTTGGTCGGCTTCCCAAGTAAGGTAATCGCTTTAATCTTGTCCGGGTTAGCCTCTATACCACGCTCGGATACTAAAAACCCAAGCAACTTTCCTGCAGGAACCCCAAACACGCACTTCGTTGGGTTAAGCTTCATCTGATAGACCCGGAGGTTGTCAAATATCTCCTTGAGATCACCTAGAAACGTCTCCTTCTTCTACCATTTTACCACGCTGTCATCAACATAAGCATGGACGTTGCGTCCAATCTGACTGTGCAGAAAGTTCTGTATGCAACGCTGATAAGTCGCCCTGCACTCTTGAACCCAAAAGGCATTGGGACATAGAAAAAGGCACCAAAGGGGGTGATGAAAGCCGTCTTCTCCTGATCCTCCTTGGCCATTTTGATCTGATGGTATCCTGTATACGGATCCACAAAGCATAGGCGCTCGCAACACGTCATAGAGTTAATGGTTTGATCAATACAGGGCAGCGCAAAGGGATCCTTGGGACAAGCTTTGTTAAGGTCCGCATAGTCGATGCACATACTGAAAGTGTTGTTCTTCTTGAGAACCAGGACCGGGTTAGTCAACCATTCAGGGTGAAAAAATTCGACGATGAAACGAGAAGCTAAGAGTCGGGCGACTTCTTCTCCAATTGCGTCGCGCCTCTCCTCATTAAAAAGCCGAAGGTATTAACGAACCGGCTTCATCTTGGGATCTACATTGAGATGGTGCTCAGCGAATTCTCTCGGCACACCTTGCATATTAGAAGGTCTCCATGCGAAGATGTCCCGATTCTCACGGATGAATTCGATGAACGCTCTTTCCTATTTGGGATCCAAGACGGTCCCAATGGTGAACTGCTTTGAAGAGTCACCAGGGACAAAATCCACCTGCTTGGTATCGTCCGTCGGTTTAAACTTAAAGGGCGGTTCATATTCAACCGTGGGTCTCTTCAACAGGTTCATGTCAGCTGGATCCAAATTGGCTTGGTGGAATTTCAGCTCTTCGGCAGCACACGCCGACTCAGCGTAAGTGGCGTCCCCTTCTTCACACTTTTGGGCTATCTTTCGGCTTCCATCTACCGTGATGGTGCCATTGAGACCCGGCATTTTAAGCTTGAGGTACACATAGCAAGGTCGGTCCATGAAACGGGCGTAAGCCGGGCGTCCAAACAAAGCATGATAAGGGCTCTTGATCTTAACGACTTCGAACGTCAATGACTCGCTTCTGCAATTGGACTCATCACCGAAAGCCACATTCAACTTAATCTGCCCAATGGGATATGCCGACTTACCCGGTACAATGCCGTGAAAAACCATGGTCGAGGGCATTAAGTTCTTTTCAATGAAATTCATCCGCCGGAAGGTGTCATAGCATAAAATATTGGTACTGCTACCTCCGTCCATAAGGACCTTAGAAAGGGTGTACCCCCCAACCTGAGGCGCCACCACTATTGCCAATTCGCCATGGTTATCAATCTGGGGCGGTTGATCGGCCCTGCTCCACGTCACAGGCTGCTCAGACCAATTTAAGTATCTGGGAACCGTCGGCTCAATCATACTGATAGTGCTCTTCCTCACCTTCTTGTCCCTCTTGCAAGAGCTCGTGGTAAAAACATGCTACTGTCCACCATTCAGCTGCTTAGGGCTGCTCTGAAACCCGCCCTGGTTGTCTGGCTGCTGGAACTCACCCCGGTTGTTATACTGTTGTCCACCTGGGCCCGATGGCTGCCCACCATTGTTATGTGAGCCG